>NC_140483.1:174457080-174814580 GCF_964271855.1 Acomys minous | reverse complement strand
TAAGAAAAATGCTTCAAGGAAAAATGTTTTGATATTTTTGCTTGAAATGAATACAAATATCCATGAGTTATTAACATCTGTACAAAGATTCCTCTGAAATCACCTGTGATACAGGTCTGCAGTGCTCATTTCCCCATCAGGGGTGGAGAAGGCCATGCACATCAGTAAACTACAAGTTAATAGGATAGCTGACCAAAGAGATACTGCATAAAAAATAGAAGTGTAAATATAATTTACCAAGGGAGTAGAAGCTATGGACCCACAGAGGTGCTCAGAGATAACTCAGGGTATGGCACAGAGGCAAGGGAGTCCTGTAACTATGGAGCTATTAAAGCAAAGATCTGGCAGAGTAGACTTACAGTAGGGTATGGACAGCCACAACCAACAGCAAGGAAAAGAGGAGCTAGGGACTTGTTGAATCTGTATAGTAACTGTTATTGAACTAGTGGTAGAATTTTAAGAGGAATATAAGGGATAGAAGAACACCTGCAGGAAAAGAATGCCATGTAAAGATATAGAGAATATTTTCAATAAAATCCAAGAAGAAAAATTTCCAAACCTAGATGAAGACAGGCTCATTCAGGTAAAAGAAGCATACAGAAGTCAAACAAACAGACCCAAATTTAAACTCCATATGACATACAATAATTAAAATACAGAATTAAGAAAGAGGGCTGAAAGCCAGGCACAGTGGTGTATGTCTGTAATCTCAGCACTCAAAGAGTCAGAGGCAGGTGGATCACTGTGAGTTCTAGGTCACCCTGGTCTACAAAGTAACTCAAAGACAGCCAGGCTACACAGAGAAACTATCTCAAAAAACAAATGAACAAATAAGAAAGTATCAAATGCAGATGCTCAAGAGAAATGAAGTTACTTAAAAGGGCATGTGCACCATAACTATACTAAATATTAAACAAAAATATTTTCAATCACAAAGGTTTGGAAAGATATATTCCAAGTTCTGAAAGACCACAATTACCAGCCGTAAGTGTTACAGCCCACAAATCTATTAATGTTGAAGAAGAAACAAAATATTTCAATGAAAAAAAAAAAAGACTAGACGGACTTACAATCAATAAAACAGCTGTACAGAAGATACCGGAAGGGATGCTTCAAATAGAAGAGAAGGACGAACACACAGGAACCAAAAGGAATAAACACACAGACAGGACCAGGGAAGTTTATCAAAATAGGTCTAAGAAGACACCACAAAAATCAGTTTCTCCGGAGACAGGTAGCAGTCTGGCCTATACATCTGGCACCACAGAGCCTAGAGAAGGACATTTAGAACCCTACTATTTTGTTTTGATTTCAATTAAATAATGATTGTCTGTTCTTTGGTAATGGTAATATTATACTTCCTCTTTGAAAGAGGTCAAAACACAACAGAACTGATTGCTAACTTAAGTCAGTCTATTCATACATGAATTCATACCACAGATCTAGCCTCAACTGTTCTTTGCATCCTACACACTTCGAGCATTTATAGTTTTAGAACTGCACAATGCTTGTGAGAAATTATATATTTTCGAACAAAAGTAGCAGACACTGATACTGGATCAGACCCGACAGGCTGCATCCCCCAGCATGCTGAGATGCTGATATGCGGCATTCCTTAAGTTCCATGCACAAGTGCTTCGGTTGCTGTTCATTACCAGAACAGAATATCTCCCAGGACAGCTTCGAAGAAAGCTCCTGATTCCAATTGGTCCAGCATTTCAGACTGTCCCACACAGGACCTTTATTAACCCTTAATTTCTCAACATTTATAGACTAGACCACAAGTGCTATCTCTAGCTTGTTTAACCATTTTCCTAGTTTTATTTGGGCCCCTACGTAGGTATTATTCCCCCCAAATCAGCCTGAAGAAGCCTTAAAAAGAGAATGCTGTCCCATTTCCCTTAAAGGGGGGGTTGGTAAAATTTTGGGCTATGGGTGTTTATTTTCATTGGGAATTGGTTATATTATTATTGGTTTTATTCAGAGAGAGAACTAGATTGGACTCATGGATTTTTCTCTGAGAATATAGACATATATAGGAATGATAGGACCAAAGGTAGACTACTGAATCTACTCTTCAACTTAAGGCCTTAATTGTTACTCACCAGGCTGTTTTTAATTCATTGGTATAGAATATTATATATTGATGTAAAATAAGTTTATTTTAATTCATTGTACTATTCAATTTTATCACAAGAATATACATCACAGGCTCAATAGACAGATAAGGTAAAATATTCAGATAAGGTTTTCAAAACCCTCAGAGACCTACAGAACATGGCATTTAAAGAATTCTTTCTTGTTTTGAGGATTCTTTGAAAATGAGACAGGTTGACTCCTGGCAACACCAACCTGCCTCAAACAAGGAAATGAGCATTGAGGAACCTCCTTATGGAGATGGTTTCAAATGTGGCAAACTGGCCACTGGGCAAAAATGCCCTTGCTTTCTGACCCAGGCAGAATTCTGTCTAAAATGGGCAAGCTTGGATGCAGATGGAGTTGATGGCCAAATTCTGCCAAGACAGGGTAGGCAAGTCCTCAATAGTCCTTGATTCACAAATATGTCTGTCAGAAATATTGGGCCAGAAGGTTGAAGATGATGCTCCAATGTGTTAGAAAGTTTTTGGTGACTGTTCAGGCAGCAAGGTCTCTGTCATTTTTTTAAATTTTGGAAGCTGCTAACTTGCACTTCCGATTTACTCAGCTAATTAATTTTCTTCCTTCTCAAGTCTCTGATGTGGTTGAAGACAGCAAAGCATTGAGTATAAAATGAATAGGATGATTGTTTTGTAGTTCTTGTGTGTGTGTATTGTATACTGGTGTAGTAATATAAATGTATAGGTAAGGTTTTTTTTCTTTTAGACTAAAAAGGGGAATTGTGGAAGAATGTCTTAAGTGGATTTAACAACTGTCAATAAAGTGCTGTTAAGCCAATCAGCTGGGCAGAAGGACAGGAAGTAGAAGGCAGGACTTCCTGTATAGGGGGCAGAGTGAAGATTGACAGTTGAGAGGGAAAGGAAGACAGTTGACAGTTCACAGGGAAGGAGGAGAGAAGTCTCCAAGGATCACAGTGGCAAGTGCTTGAGATATATGTAAGTTTTGAGGTTTAGAGTAGTTTATGTTAGTTTACTAGTAGATTAGTACCAGTTTAAATTCTCCCCAGCTTAGTGCTTGCAGCTTTAAAGTACATTTTAGTAACTCTGTGTCAGTTACTGGCTTCATAGGCCGAACTGATACAATTTACTGTAACAAGAAACCAAAACAAATATAAAGATGTAACATAAAATGAAATGTATAGACTGGTAACATTGTTAAACACACATGCAGAAATTCTCAACAAATGTTGACAACCCAAATTAAAGATTAAGTCAAGGGGACTGGAGAGAAGGTTCAGAGGTTAAGAACACTGGCTGTGATCAGTGGACTCGAATCAAAGACCCAGATATGAATCCACCCACATTTGGTCACTTGATTTTTGACAAAGAAGCCAAATCCATTCAATGGAAAAAGGATAGCATCTTAAACAAATGGTGCTGGTCTAACTGGATGTCTATGTGTAAAAAAATGCAACTGGACCCATATTTGTCACCTTGCACAAAACTCAAATCCAAGTGGATCAAAGACCTCAACATAAACCCAGAGACACTAAGTCACTTAGAAGAAAAAGAGGGGAAGAGCCTGGAACATATTGGCACAGGAGACGACTTCCTGAACAGAACACCAACAGCCCAGGCCTTAATGTCAACAATTAATAAATGGGACCTCACGAGGCTGAGAAGCTTCTGTAAGGCAGGAGACACTGTCAAGACAACAAAGTGACAGCCTACAGACTGGGAAAAGATCTTCACCAACCCTACATCTGACAAAGGTCTAATATCCAAAATATATAAAGAACTCAAGAAATTAAACACCACCAAACCAAATAACCCAATTGAGAAATGGGGCTTGGAACTATGCAGAGAATTCTCAACAGAGGAATATCAAATGGCTGAGAAACACTTCAAGAAATGCTCTACCTCCTCAGTCATCAGGGAAATGCAAATCAAAACAACTCTGAGATTCCATCTTACACCCATCAGAATGGCTAAGATCAAAAATTCAAGCGACACCACATGCTGGCGAGGATGTGGAGAGAGAGGAACACTCCTTCATTGCTGGTGGGAATGCAAACTAGTACAGCCACTTTGGAAATCTATCTGGTGCTATCTCAGAAAACTGGGAATAGGGTTTCCTCAAGACCCAGCTATTCCACTCCTTGGAATATACCCAGAAGATGCTCCAGCACACAACAAGAAAATTTGCTCAACCATGTTCATAGCAGCCTTATTCATAATAGCCAGATCATGGAAACAACCTAAGTGTCCCTCAGTAGAAGAATGGATAAAGAAACTATGGTACATTTATTCTATGGAATACTACTCAGCTATTAAAAACAAGGAATTCCAGAAATTTGTGGACAAATGGATTGAGCTAGAAATGATCATAATGAGTGAGTTAACCCAGAAGCAGAAAGAGTCAAATGGTATATACTCACTTATATCTGCATACTAGCCCAAGGGGCATGTCCCATGAAAGTCTTCACTTACCAGGAAACTGGGACAGAGGGGAGGACATCCTATTGGGACTCTAGATGAGAGAAGCATGGGAGAATAGCAAAGTAGAAGGATCGAGAGGGTCCTAGAAACCTACAAGAAGAACATTATGATAGGCGGATTTCGGCCCAGGGGTCCCCCTCAAACTATGGCACCAGCCAAGGACAATACAGACCGTAAACTTTAAACCCCTACCCACCCAGATCTAGCCAATGGACAGGACATTCTCCACAGTTGAGTGGAGAGTGGGATATGACTTTCTCACATACTCTGGTGCCTCACCTTTGACCATGTCCCCTGGAGGGGGAGACCTGGTGGCACTCAGAGGAAGGACAGCAGGATACCAAGAAGAGACTTGATACCCTATAAGCATATACAGGGGGAGGTAATCCCCTTCAGGCACAGTCATAGGGGAGGGGAGTAAAGGGAAAATGGGAGGGAGGGAAGAATGGATGGATACAAGGGATGGGATTACCATTGAGATGTAAAAGAATAAATTAATAATAATAAAAAAATAACATTGGCTGTTTTTCCAAAGGTCCTGAGTTCAATTCCCAACAACTACATGGTGGCTCATAACCATCTATAGTGAGATCTAGTGCCCTCTTCTGGTGCACAAGCACCCATGCAGGCAGAAGCTGTATAAATAATAAATAAAACTTTTTAAAAAAGATTAAGTCAAAAAGATCATCAATCACCATTAACTTGGCTTCATTCCATGGATACAATGATAGTACAACACACATAAATCAATACATATTATCCATTACAGAGACAAAAAGCCTCAATGAATCAACTCAATAAACATAGAAAATGTCTTTGTCAACATCTAACATCCTATCAAAATGAAACTCACAGAGAGGGGCTATGGATGGAAAATACATAATCCAAAGTAATAAAGTTCATCCAACAATCTCATAGTGTGCATCATGCTAAAAGGAGAATTAAAAGAATTCCAACTAGGATCACAAAAAGTACCTATTTTCTGTACTCTCAGTCAATGTGATATTTGAAGACTTAGCTAAAAGAGTAAAACAAAAGAAGGAAATAAAAGGATCATATATAATACGATAATTCAAAGTATTCCTATCTGCAGAAGATATTGTTTTATATAAAGGAAATCCTACTCCACCAGAAATGTAAGTGTAGCTAATAAACATCTTCAAAGGAGGAAGGTTTTAAAATTAACACAGGAAAGTTAGTTGCTTTCCCATGTGCCAATGATATACGTACTGAAAAAAATAAGTGAAAAATAACAATTCTACTCATAATAGCCAAGCTCCCTCACCCCACATATATAATATATGGAAATAAGCATACCAAGGAAATAAAAGATCTCTGCATTGAAAACTTAAAATACTAAAAAAGGAAAATCAGATGATGGAAAGACCTTTTATGTTCTGGATTGGAAGAAGCAACAACTGTGAAAACTACTGTCTAACAAAAGCACTGACTGATCCGATGGAATCTTAATTAAAAGTCCAGGGCTATTTGTTGTGGGAGTTTTGGTTTCTTTAAAAACTTAAAAAAAAAAAAAGCAAACATGTTTTTGTTCATATCCTAGCTGTAAGATACGGGGGCTGTTCCAGTTTGTCTAGAACTGGTAATGTGATACTTGAAGGAAAACTCCATCTCAAGGAGGCAAACTATTTGCAGAAAAACATAGAAAATAAATAACCATACATCTGCAAAACCAAAAGGAAGGTAGAACACACACACATACTTCCACACACCCCCCCTCCACACACAGACACAACCAACATCAAAATAACAGGAATAGACACCACTGGTCACTAATATCTCTCAACATCAACGGCCTCAACTCCCCAATAAAAAACACAGGATAACAGAATGGATGTGAAAACAGGACCCATCATTCTGCTGCACACAAGAAACACACTTCAGCAATAAAAATAGACATTACCTCAGAGTAAAGGGATGGAATAAGGTTTTCTAAGCAAATGGACACAAGAAGCAAGCTGGAGTAGACATTCTAGTATCTAAAAAATAAATTTTTAACCAACTAATCAAGAGATTGGGAAGAACACTTCATACTCATCAAATGAAAAATACACCAAGATAACATCTAAATTCTGAACATCTATACCCCAAACAGAAGGTCACCTACACTTGAGAAAGAAACATTACTAAAGCTTAAATACCATATCAAACCCCAAACAATAAAGTGTGAGATTTCAATACCTCACTGTCACCAATAAACATACCAAGACAGAAATTAAACAGAGAAATAAGCTAATAGACATCATGAATCAAATAGACCTAAAAGATATCCATCTATAGAACATTTCACCCAAACACAAAACACACGTTTTTCTTAGAACCTTCTCAAAAACTGGCCATATACTCAGTCACAAAGCAAACTTCAACAGATACAAGAAAATTGTACATTTTTATCAGATCACCAAGGAGTAAAGCTGGAACTCAACAACAACAAAAACAATAGAAAGCCTACAAACTCATGGAAACTTAACAAATCCCTACTCAATGATCACTGGGTCTGGGACAAAATAAAGATAGAAATTAAAGACTTCCAAGAATTCAGTGAAAATGAGGGCACAGCATACTCAAACTTATGGGACATATTGAAGGTTGTGCTAAGAGGAGAGGTCGTAGCACTAAGCACCTTCATAAAGAAATTGGAGAGATCCATTCTGGCAACTTAACAGCACACCTGAACACTCTAGAACAAAAAGAAGCAAACTAACAAGGAGTAGATGACAGGAAACCATCAAACTCAGGGCTGAAATCAATAAATTAGAAACAAAGCAAACAATACAAAGAATCAACAAAACCAAGGGCTGGTTCTTTGAGAAAAGCAACAAGATAGACAAATCCTTAGCCCAACTAACTAAAAAGCAGAGAGACAGTATCCAAACCAACAAAATCAGAAATGAAAATGGAACATAACAACAGACACCGAGGAAAGCCAAAGAATCATTAGGTCTTACTTCAAAAGCCTGTATTCCACAAAACTGGAAGATCTATAAGAAATGGATGGTTTTCTTAATAGATTTCCCTTACCAAAGTTAAATTAAGATCAGGTAAACAGTGTAAACAATCCTATAACCTCTAAGAAAGTAAAAGCAGTCATCAAAATTCTCCTAACCAAAATAAAAGCCGAAGTCTTTTAGTTCAGAATTTTGCCAGACATTCAAATAAAAACTAATACCAATATTCCTCAAATTATCCCACAAAATAGAAACAAAAGGAACATTACCAAACTCATTCTATGAAGCCACAATCCCCCTATACCTAAACCACACAAAGACTTAACAAAGAAAGAGAATTCCACACCAATTTCACCCATAAATATTGATGCAAAAATACTTGATACTTGAAAATGGAATCCAAGAACACATCAAATATATCAACCACCACGATCAAGTAGACTTCATCCCAGGTATAGGCATAAGCTTATTATATAGTTTAAAATCTGATTTCTGTCTCATTGCTGTTTGAACATTGCTCCCCAATTGTTCCCTAGTATGCAACAGAGAAGCTTACAGCCAATTACTGATCAGGAGAGAAAACAGGGATGGACTTCATGCCAGCCAGGGAAGGAGACTTTAAGAAGGATGTAGGGGATTCAGCTTGGGGACTGAACCACCACAGAGGTCCAAGAGTGATCACGAAGAAGGGGCTGGAGCCAACGAAACCTAGAAAGTGTAAGTATTGCAGGGATATTTGTTGTGAGTAAGACAATAAATCACAGAGGGTTAAGAACAGACTAAAACCTCTCAAGATTGTATTATGTGGCTTTATAAACAAATATAATAGACTCTCAATTATTTGTGTGATAGCTGGGAAAAGAAATGAGCTAAGAAAAACAAACACAGTTTTATAAAAACAGCTTCAATACCAGAGATGTAAAGGTGGTATTGAAAATCCATCAGTGTAATCCATCATATAAACAAGCTGAAAGAAAAAAAAAACCACATGAACATCACATTAGAATCAGAAAAAGCCTTTGACAAAATACAACACCCCTTCATGATAAAAGTCTTAGAGAGATCAGGGATACAAGGTACATATCTAAAAATAATAAAGGTTATATAGAGCAAGTCAATAGCAAACATCAAATTCAGTGGAGAGAAACCCAAAGTGATTGCACTAAAATTGGGGAAAAGACAAGGCTGCTCACTCTATCCATGGCTCATCAATATAGTACTTGAAGTTCTAGCTAGAGCAACAGGACAACTAAAGGATACCAAGGGGATAAAATTGGAAAGGTAGAAGTCAAAATATTGCTATTCACAGAAGATATGATAGCATATATAAGTGACCCCCAAAATTCCACCAGAGAACTATTACTGCTGATAAACACCTTCAGCAAAGTTGCTGGATAAAAAAAAAATCAGTAGTCCTCCTGTATACAAATGACAAAAGGGCTGAAAAAGAAATTAGAAAACCTATACCCTTTACAATAGCCACAAATAATACAAAATATCTCGGTGTAACTCTAACCAAGCAAGTAAATTACCTGGATGACAAGAACTTCAAGTCTCTGAAGAAAGAAACTGAATAAGATATCAGAAGATGTAAATATGTCTCGTGTTCATGAATCAATAGGATTAACATAGTAAAAATGGCCATCTTATCAAAAGCAACCTACAGATTCAATGTAAACCCCCATCAAAATACAACACAATTCTAAACTTCATATGGAAAAAAAAAACCCAGAATAGCCAAAACAATACTATATAATAATAGAACTTCTGCTATACTACAGGGCAATAGTAATTATAAACTACATGGTAGTGGCACAGAAATAGACTGGTTGATCAGTAGAATTTAGTTGAAGATCCAGACATAAACCCACACACCTATGGACACTTGATTTTTGACAAAGGAGCTAAAACTATGCAATAGGAAAAGACAGCATCTTCAATAAATCATGCTGTTCCAATTGGATGCCTACATGTATAAAAACAAAAATAGGTCCATATTTATCACCCTGCACAAAACTGAAGTCCTAGTGGATCAAAGGCCTCAACATAATACCAGATACACTAAATCTGTCAGAAGATAACGTGGGGAAGAGCCTTGAGCTTATTGGCACAAGACACAACTTCCTAAACAGAACACTAACATATCTGGCTCTAAGATCAACAATTAATAAATGAGACCTCATGAAACTGAAAAGCTTCTGTCAATAGACACTGTCAACAGAACAAAACAACAATCTACGAATTGGGAAAAGTCATTTACCAATCCTACATAAGACAGAGGGCTAATATCCAAAACACATAAAGAACACACAACATTGAACACCAACAAACAAAATAACCCAATTAAAAAATGGGGAACAGAGCTAAAAAAAAGGAATTCTCAACATGACTCACCGATAAGCACTTGAAGAAATGCTCAATGTCCTTAGTCATCAGGGAAACAAAAACCAAAACAAGGCTGAGAGTCCATTTTACATACATCAGAATGGCTAAGATCAAAGACTCAAGTGACAGCATGTGCTGGTGACAATGTGGAGAAAGGGGAACACTCCTCCAATGCCTGTGGGACTACAAACTTGTACAGTCACTTTGGAAACAATTCTGGCACTTTCTCAGAAAATTGGGAATAGCTCTACCTCAAGACCTAGCTATATCACTCCTGTGTATAACAAAAGACACTCTACCATACAACAAGGAACTTGCTCAACTATGTTCATAGCACCTTTATTCATAATAGCCATAATCTGGAAAGAACCTAGATATCCCTCAACCAAAGAATGGATAAAGAAACTGTGGTACATTTTTACACAGTGGAATACTACGCAGCTATTAAAAACAAAGAAATCATCAAATGTGCAGGCAAATCGATAGAACTAGAAAAGATCATCCTGAGTGAAGTAACCCTGACCCAGAAAGACACATATGATATATACTCACTTATAAGTAATCTGTCATCCATATAGTATAGGATTTTCTCCATATAATACAGGATAAACAAACTACAATGTACAGACCCAAACAAGATAAGCAGCACGGAAGATCCAAGGAAGGATGCTTATATTTCACTCAGAATGAGAAATAGGATAGACAAAAGTAGTGGTTGAAGAGCAGTAACAAGGTAGGAGAAGATACACAAAGAAATACGAGGGTGGAGATCAGACCGTAGAGAACTGAAGCAGGAGGACAAAAGGCCTATAGAGAAAAGAGAAACTGTGGTCTGGGGCATCTCACTGACAACCTTGAGACCCAAGTGAGGTTTAGGCTCTTGGGGTATATGAGAGGGATTTTAGCTGAGACTCTAGTAGCAGGGATCATAGAGACTGAAGAGGACACCCTCTACCTAGACAAGTCTATTAGAAGGAGAGGAAATCCAACCCACCCACAAAAACTTTGACTCAAAATTCACCCTGCCTACAAGATGTGCAGGGATAAAGAGAGAAGAGATAGAGCAGAGATTGGGAGATATCCCACCAATGCCTGCCCCAACCCAAGACCTACCCCATAGGAAAGAACCAACCCCTGACACTGTTATGGATATTCTGCTCTGCTTGCAGAGCCAGCAGAGACGTCCTCTAAGAGGCTCTACCCAGCAATGCCTTGAAACAAAGGCTGAGACTCACAGCCAAATATTGTGCAAGCTTAGGGGCCTTGTGGAAAAGTAGGAGGAAGCATATAAAAGACCTGGAGGTGACAGGAGAGTCACAAGAAGAAAGCCAACTAACCAAGACCCAGAGGGGCCTGTTGAGCCTGAAGCACCAACCAAGCACCTTGCATGGATTAGACCAAGGCTTCCAACAAAGATGTAGCCAATGGGCAGCTCAGGCTTCGTGTGAGTCTTCTAGTGAAGGAAGCAGCAGTTCTCTCTGACACGGTCTCTCTTGCCAGCTTTTGGATTACTTCCTCCTGGTGGGACTGCCTTGCTAGGCCACAGGGGAGGAGGACACTCTCAGTCCTGATAAACATGATGAGCAGGGGTGGATGGAGGGGGACTCCCCTCTTCTGAAGAATAGAGGAGGGTAATGGGGGAGAGGGAGAGAGAGTGGGTGGGGCTGGAAAGTAAGGAGGGACAGGGCTATGACCACGATATAAAGTTAATTAATTAATTGAGGCAAAACCAAAACGGAACCATTATCTCTTGCCCTGCACAAAACTCAACTTCAATTGAATCAAGAACATGATATCTGAAACTGCTAGTGACACACGTGTGGGGTTTTGAACAGGATGCTAGTAGCACAGGGAAACAGGACAGTTGACCAGCAGAATTTCAGGAACTGAAAAAGCTTCTGTGTGGCTAAGTCAACTGAAAATCAAGTGAAGAGGCAGCTTATAAAATGGGAAAAAATCTTTAGCATCTATAAATTCAACAGGGAAGAAATTAGTGGCTACAATAAACAAAAAAAATATAAAGGACTATCAAACACTTAAAAAGTGTTCAACGTCTTTTGCTGTTATTAGGGAAATGCAGGTTAAAGCTAAAACTACTTTAAGATTCTCTTACTTAAGCCACTGGGAAAACAAATGAGAACAAATGCTGACATAAACTTGGGTACAGGGGAACCTTCATATATTGTCATTGGGAATATGAACTAGAGTAGCCAGCTCGGATTTCTGTCTGGTGATTTCTTAAAAAACTAGAAATAGAAATATCATATGACTCAGCTTTAGCACTCCTAGGCATATAACCAAAGGACTTTACATCCTAATAAAGAGATGGTTGTATCTCATTCTATTCATACTAGCTAGAAAATGGAATCAGCCTAATGTCCATTAACTGATGAATGGATACAAATAATGTGATGATGCATATATGTGACAGAATATTACTCAGCTACAGAAGTTAAATTATAGCATTTGCAGGTAAATGGATAGGATTGAAAAACAATGCTGAGTGAAGTCTTCAAGACTTAAAAAGATACATATCCCATATTTTCTCACAAATGCTCAACTTGGCTTTGAATCTTTTGTGGTTCAACTTGGGGTTCATGTGGAAGTAGAAAACTAGGAACTGGCCACTTGGGTCAAATGCAATTAGGAATGGGAGATCGTACAATATAGTTAAAATGAAAATAGAGAAGGAAATATTGGGGTAGGAATGGTTCAATAATGGAGGGAAGGGGAACTGTTAACCGAAATGAAAAGTATATGAAAATGCTTTATGGGAGCCTATGATCTTGCAACACAAATAAAATTTAGACAGGACAGTAGAATACAGGTGACTCATGAAGGAACAGGGAAGGGAGGGAACACTGAGGATGGGCTCTTCAGGCAGTAGTGACTCCAGGTGGGTGGGGGAGAAGGAAGCGGGGCTGGATAATCACTACTAAGCATACAGTAAGAAACCTTATGGAAACGCACCAGTTTGTAAGATAATTTTTTTGTTAAGAAAATGGAGCTTGAACGGACGCACTCTTCATAGGTTGACAACGCTACTCCCACAAGGCATAGATGATTAAATCAAAGTCTCAGTGCCAGATATAGGATACTGCACTAAGAGGTGGTTATATGTCAGGGAGACCACAAAAAAGAACCCAAACTCATTGTTCTTGGTTTCCCATCAAAACTATACAGTAAGACTCTATCATTGATGATCCCACCCTCTTTGGTTGAGGGCATGAAGAAAACCAATCTGGAACTGACTAGAAAAGTCTCTGCCAGCTGGATAAGATTCAGAGTGCTGGAAAGTGCTATGTGGGTTACTGGGGACAAAAGCCATTGCCAGTCTTACCAATCTTTGCTCCCTGCATGCTACCATTCCAAGATACCAGGCAAGACTGTGTACCAGCAGCATGGCAGTTGTGACTGGATTAGACCTGAGATCTTTTTCACAGGAAGTATTTCATGTTGGGAACTGTGAATCTGGTCAAAGCCCATGTCTGAGGAGGTCAAGGGTCCCAGAAGGAACCGTATGTTTTTCTAAATGCTTGTGTTCTTACACTGGCTTCTAAATAATTCTTCGTATACTCTCCTGTGGTGAGAGGCTTTTGTCTTACGGTGGGTAGCAATTAGTACAGAGACTTGCAGCTGATCAAAGTATGGGGACGATGTGACTATGAGTGTCCACTTGTAGATTAGCTTAGATGGGGTAGCTGTATCCTCCTCCCTCCTAAACTCAGGAAATCTGCAAGCAGAGTGGGCAAAGAGGCGGTTAGAGTCAGGGGATGTCATGGAGAGGTGTGAAATGATGCCTTCTGGATATGACAAAACTACTGCACACGAACCCAGCGCAACTTATGGTTACCTGCACAAGACCTGCATAAGATCAAGCTAGTCAAAAGACCAGCATGGATGGATAAAGGGTTTCCAAGTTCTACTCCTAGCTCCAGCTCTGCAGTGACTTAATGTGCCACGATGGGCTGTTTCCCACAGGGAGCTTCCTCCTCCTCTGAGGAGAAGGAGGGAGGGAGGGGTGTGTGAGGGGGAACTTGGAGGAGAGGAGGGCTGCAATGAGGATGTAAAGTGTATAAATAAAATAATTAATAAAAACAAATTACTGCCAGTTGACGGCTGCTAAGGGAGGCAACACACCTTTCTTTGGAAGTGTGTCTAAGGACAGGTGGACCACATTCATTATGCTATATTAAATAAGATTTTAAAAAAGACATTAAGTGGGATCTCATCTTTAGGATTATCTAAACGACATTCCATAAGAAGTTATGAAATTGATACTATTAATATCAGTATTTTATTTAGGGGGAACTTGGTTTTAAAATATAAGAAAATTGTTTGTGGTTTCTGGGTCCAGCCAGTCTGCATCTCCCTTCTCAGTCATAAACTCTGACCAAGACATGGCTAAGTAACTGTGGGAGAGCTGCAGGCAAGAGATGATGTCTAGGAGGATTGGCAGGACAAAACAAGACAGAAAAGGCAGGGAAGTGCCAAAGGAGGAACTCAAATAACAGGGTTCAAGGGACTGCTCAAGCTCTGCTTGCAGAGCTTTCTTTATTACTTAGCTAATAAACAATATATAGGCAATATATAAACAGCAGTAGAAACATTTTTTTAAAATGTTCACTCCTGAAGTGAACCCAGAATCTTGTTTCTGCCTGCCATCATGAGTGCCTTCTGAGGTCCCTATGTTGCTGTACTGTTCCTTATGTAGGTACCTCAAATGACCTTTTCAAAATTCCAGGTCAATGCAATATCAAGAAGAGGTTAACACTAACAAGAATTAAGTATAAAATAAGACACTTTATTGCAAATATTTTTATGAGACATACTATTAGACACTTTTCCACTTTCTTACCTCATTTAAGTTAGAGTCTCAATAGATATGACCTATTAATTTGGTCTTCAATAGCCACATAATTCACAATAACCACTCACAGTTTAAGGGAAGTGAAGGCATCAGAAGCCTGGAAACAGCTGGCCACACTATATGCATCATCAGGAAGCACAAAATGATGAATAGCCGTGATCAGCGTACTTTCTCCTCTATTTCTATATTAGATATATTATTATTTCTATATGCATTTCCTTTTTAATATGGACCACATATAACATTCATGTTCACAAATAATATATAAAATATTAAAATGTAAAAATTTAATTTTACCTTCAAGAATATGCAGGTTTATTTAATTCTCACTCAACTGCAGAAATGAGCTACTCTGGTATTATGTGGGGAACATTTTAGAAAGTCTCTCACCTTTGCTGAGTGGTTTGAATCGTTTTCTTGATTCAAAAAGGGTGTTCCTTGTGATTCCTGAAGTTTTTCTTTTAATTTTACATTTTCCAGTTCTTTTTGAAACAGTTGGTCCTGCAGATTAACAACACTCTGCCGGAGCATAGCTTCATTTGATTTTGTAGTTTCAAAACAAATATGTAATTCATTATAAAGCTGTTGAAAAAAACAAAAAAAATGATATAATCAATAAAGTAACTATGTGGATTTATATATGTATATATATGAATTATATATGGAAATATACCTGACCTTAGGTTAACAGCCAACAAGCAGACACAATGTATAAGTGATACAGTTGCGTATCAATATGACACTTCTTCTGGCATTCAAATTTGTAAAATGTGCTATTGGCCAAGGCAACTGACAATAAGAGTGTTAAGTATAAAGGAAGAGAAAAGATTCTAAGCTACTTAGGCTCACTTGTAGGGCTTCATATTTAAACAAATTGCTCCTAAATAAGCAATGACAATTCTACTACAGTGCCCTCCACCCTTTTTTAAATCAGCTAAGCATCACAAAAATGTGGAACATTCTGTAATTTGTTAGGAAAGGACACAGAAGCATACTGCATATTTCATTGAAACTTTGAGATTAATTGATGTATTTTCATTTAGTATAAATCAGTGTCTACTTCTAAAGGCAGCCAGAAGGAGAGCTAAGAGCCAAAGTAAGGCAATCAGGCTAGAGGCCCATGCAGACATACGCATCAGGACGGTGGTGCTCTGCCAGACAGAAGGGAGAGCAACGATCTAGAACTGAATACTAATACAAAAGCAGTGCTCTAAAGGCACAGGGAAATGAGCTCCAGTTGTTCAAGATGCAAGCATGCAAAGCCCTCGCTTACTGAGACCATGAGCCAGTGTGTGCTGCATGCTGAGCACCTCAAACAGGAGCCCTGGTTAGCCCCTGCAGTGCTCGGGAATTTGCTTAGTAAGGAAACTTCCAACTTGGGCTTGTTATTTAATGTGATTTATTTCAACTGTGGTGACAGATTTATATGTGAGATGCAAATGTATACCTGCTGCTAACACTATAATTGTGACCCAAAAGCCAACATTGTTTTAAGAAAAACAGCTACCACAGAAACTGTAATATAACAAAAGTAAAAACCTCCAAGTGAAGAGATCACAATACAAAGCCAATAGAGTGGAATTTTAAGTTTGCTCAACCAATTAAAGATATGGAATATCTTCATTAATGGTATATAGAAAAATTCACAAGAATGGAAGTTTTAATTCAATATTGCTATGCATTTCATATATGTGATATAATTTAATTTCTAAAACTTAAAATTTCAAGAAAGGCATGTGTATCCTCTTTAAAAGTTTCCTAAAATATACAATATTTCATGAAAGTGAGAATCCTAAAATCTTCTAAAGTATAATTAATTAAAGCATTTGGGGTCGGCAGCAGCCATGCCCTGCACTACCCCATGGCCGTGGGCCTCAGCAAGGGCCACAAGGTGACAAAGACTGTCAGCAAGGTAAGGCACAACCGGCGCCTCGGTGCCTCACTAAGCACACCAAGTTCCTGCGGTGTGCCCTATGAGCTGCACGCCATGGAGCTGCTCAAGGTGTCCAAGGACAAGTGCACGCTCAAGTTCATGGAGAAGAAGGTGGGCACGCACATCCTGGCCAAGAGGAAGCGGGAGGCACCATGAGGAAGGCAGCGGCCATGAAGGACTGACGCCCTCTCCCTCAATAAACGTTTGTACACAGTTAAAAAAAACATTTGGGGGGGTCTATAAATGATATCTATTATTATAAATACTTAACTAATTCTTATCACTATAGCAAAATTTTAGCAATTTTGCAAAATATGTGCTACATATAGAATTTATAAAGAATTTCTAAGACAAATTGACGCTTTCCTTTGTCATTGCGTTATACGGCAGGTATATGCCAACAAGGTTTTCACAGCTGATGCTATCAGACACTAAGAAAAGGAGAATAGGAATGCTGACAGCTTGCAGGGACAGTCAGGGTCAGCGTGGGCCCAATAGCCACCACCCACAGATGCTCTCATGACTGGGGAAAGCAACCTCTAGAGGCTAGAGCCAAGCTGCAGGGGGAGGTTGGACTTAGCAGGAGTAAGGGGGTGCGCCTTGCTCTCCGGTGTCACCCCTTCAGCTCCTTCTATATACACAAAGGCCGTGGGTCTATTCTCCTAGGGAGAGAATCCTCTGTCTTAAGCTCTTCTGTCTCTTCCGGCTTCACATTCTGGCTTCACCAAACAGAAGAGCAGTGGTGCCCTTCTGCTGTTCTTACTGTGACTGCTCAGCTGCGAGCCTGCTCACAAGTCTCCCCAGCTGTAAGTGCTCTCACTGGGTGGATAACTCTAGACACTGGAGCAACTGTGTCATGTGGTAATACTTGTACTCAAAGCAACAGGAACTGAAAAGAAAAGAAAGAAGAAGAACTAGAGGAGAAGATCTAGACCAGCGTACTTCTAGGAACTGGGACCAACTCATCTCTTGGATCTTATTCCACAAACACATCTCTGGCTTGCCTGCTCTTGTTTGATCATGACTGCCCTTACTTCCGGCAGGATCACTAATCAGCTTCCTATGCCAGAACCTGTAACAACCTAGATTGGACAATTCAGCAGAAAAATGGGTGAACAAAATGTGGCACAGTTACAGAATGGAGTGTTACTCAGGTGTTAAAAATATGACGTCACGAAATGTACAGGCAAATGGATACAGAGAGAAAAAAAATCATCTGCATGTGGTAGCCCAGACCCAGGAAGACACATGTAATATGTACTCACTTATAAGTAGATATGAGCTGTTAAGTAAATGACAAGCAGAGCTAAAATCCAGACTCACAGCGGTAGGTGAAGAGTCAGCTGGTGGGGAGGGGCGTGGCACATGGATCTCCCTGGGAAGGGGAAACAGAACAGATTTTGGGGGAAAACTGGGAGCAGGTAGGGATGGGAGCAGGAGGGATCAGCTTGGGGGGTACAGAGGGTGTGGGAAGAGACAGCTGGAATTGAGGGCCATTGGGGGGCAGTATGGAAACCTAGTGCTATGGAAACTCCCGGAATCTATGAGGGCACCTGAGTGAGAACTCCTGGTAATGGAGGATCGTCTAGACTGGCCATCTTTTGTACCCAGTGCTAGGACTGAGTTGTAGGCCAGAGGGTCCCATGGAGATCCCTAAACAACACAGGCTGGTGCTAGGCCAGAGGGTTACTCTGAAAGTTGAGAGTCGGGTCCCATGGCTGAGAGCAACATCCACACAGCTCATTGAAGGTAGACAGTTTGAGCTGGAGCCTCCAGCCCTGCATTCTAGATTCTAGGAAGGTATTCTGCCATATGGAAAAAAAAGTCTGGACACCAACCCAGCCATAAAACCTCCAACCTACAATCTGCCGTGAGTGAGAGATGTGCTGGGGCAGTGGTGGCACAGACCTTGTGGGAGGGGCCAAGCAATGTTGGTATAAGGTGAGACCCACTTCAGGAGACGAAGCCCATGCTCAACACTGGGGCAGATGGAAGCACAGCCAGACACTAAGCAGAGGAAGAGGCTCAAATGGACGTCTCCATTGGGTCCCTCTCCTTGGAGCTCAGGGAAGCTCATAAAAGAAGGGAAGGAATAACTGTAGGAGCCAGAGGGGACGGAGACTGCCCAGAGGACACGGCACCCTGAGTCAACCAAGCAGGGCTCACACGGGCTCACAAAGCCTGTGAGGTCAAGCACCAGGCCTGCACGGGTCTGCATATATGCCATGGCAGTTAGCTTAGTGTATTGTGGGACTCCTAACAGTTGGAACAAGTCTGTCTCAGACTCTTTTTTCCTGCTCTGGGGACCCTTTTCCTCCTACTAGGTTACCTTGTCCAGCTCTGTATGAGGGCGACTGCCTTGTCTTACTCTATCTTGTTTTGTCCTGTTTGGCTATCATGTCTTGGAGTCCTGGTCTTTTCTGAAGGGATGCAGAGGGGAAGTAGATCGTAGGGAGAGGGGAGATGACTGGGGAACCGAGAGGAGCGGCAAGAGAGGAAACTGTGCTCAGGATGTATTGTATAAGAGAAGATTCTATTTTCAATAATAAATCTTTTTAGTCTATCTTTATTTCCAATGTGCTTTTTGATGATGTAACATCAGGGCAACAGAGTGTCTATTTGCATAGATCTTGCAAGAAGTTTAAGTATTCCAGCTTTTTGGAAGGGTGCTTACCTTACTCTCTATGCACAGGTAAATACCCAAAATTATTCCTAAGTGAGTAAATTACTTAATATAATAAATTCACTCATCTGTATTGGTTGTGGCATTCTGAGTTAGTTAAATGTTTCCCCTATTAGTACTCAAAATTCCTTGCAGCTCTATTTAGAAGAACTTCTTTTTTTTTTTTTCTTCCTTCCTTTTCTTTATTTTGCAATTTGTTTCCTTATTTCTGCCAATGGTCCAAAAACCTAGATGGGATTAAACATTTTTGCAAGATTCTGGCATAAAAATATACATGGTTAATAGTTGTTTGCTTTCTGGGATAGGATAGCAGTTTAGCAGTTTTCTCTGTGTTACATCATGAATGAGAAGAGTCAGAGTAAAAAAGATTATACTTCAAGGACAGAAAGAGGAAGAGCAATGGACCTTATATTGTAGTTATAGGACTGCTAAAAAGAACTGAGAAACAGAAAGGCAAGTTTGAGTCTTTAACTTCAACCCCAACTGGGGTGAGATGAGCAGGCACAGTGATGGATGGAGGGCAAGGTTAGCAGAAGAAGATATATTGGAAAGGTTGGACACAGACGAGGAACACAAAGTCACAACCACAGGGTAGGCCAGGCGGCCCTGAGAACGGGGCTAATGGACTCTGTCACAGTTCTCAAAGGTTTCAAACCCAGCATGGAGAGTTGGTGTGGCAGTGGCAAGTTAACACTGGAGATGAAATCCCCTGTCTCAGTGTTACAGCCACGCTGCACTGTGAGAAAGATCTATTGTTTATGACTGAACTGTGCTAAGAACCTGAAAATACAGATCAGTCACCGTGACAGAGTCAGGGTTGCAGTGGGAGATGTCCATAAGGGGCAACAGCATACAGAAGGAGGGTGGATGAACTGAATATGTGAACACAAAGAAAACAACCCAACTAAAAAATGGAGCAAAGAAGTTAAAAGGAAGTTTTCAAAAGTTAAAGAACAAATGGCTGAGAAACAAAGAAATGTTTAACATTGCCACCAAGGAAATGTAAATTACAACTACTCTGAGAGTTCTTATCACAGTCAGAATGGCCAAAATTAGTAAAACAAAAGATACCAGATGCTGACAAGGAGGCAGGGAAAGGAACCACTTATCCCTTGCTAGAGGACGTATAAACCTATACAGCCACTTGGAAGTAAGTGTGGTATTTCCTCAGGAAGCTGGGATTAGATCTACATCAAGGTCCATCCATACCACTCGAGCATATACCCAAAGGACTCTACATCCTATTACAGAACTACTTTCTCATCCAAGTTCACCGCTACTTTATTCATAATAGTCAGAAATTTAAAAAAAAAACAGCCTTGATGTCCATCAAATGAATGAATAATGCAAATGTTATACATTTACACAATGAAATATTATTCAGCACGTAAAAAATATAAAATTTGTAGGTAAATAGTGGAGCTAGAAACAATCATCCTAAGGGAATTAATCCAGACCCAGAGTGAAAGTCACTGCAAGATTTCTCCTATATGTGGATGATAGCTTTTAACTTTAGACATATGTGCTACATTTTGAATATTCACAGAGACTGGGTAGCTCATAAGGGACTGGTGCAGGTAGTACAGGCTTCTTCCAAGGAAAGGGAAATAGAATATACTGTTTCAAATGGATTAAGAGAAATAGGGGGATTAAATGAGGGATAGGAGTGCAAGATAAAGGAAGAAACAGGAGAGGGATAACAAATAAAGGCCTTATGAAAATCCATATGGAAACCCATTTTAGCTTTCTAAAATATGTAAGAGGAATCTGAATTGATTTACCATTACAATGGGAAGGGAATGCTGTAACTACACATCATACCATACAAAATAAAATCTTCAGGATCACAGTGAGTTCCACTATGCTGAATCGTTGGCCATGACCCCTCTCCTCTTGCTCGCTAGTCATTACAGGCATTTGCCAGTGCTGTTGCTGACAGTTAGGTCCTATTGCTGATGACCTATCTAGGGCACCACACTTTCCCTACTGACTGGTGATCACAGCAACGGAAGACATAATGTACACTATGGAAAAAGCAGAGAGAAAGACTGTAAGAAGAAGAGGGAGTGGATGAGCCTAAGGAAACAGCGTCTTACAGACACAATGACGTTAATGCACATATGAACTTACAGAGGCCGTGCTGCTGCATACACAAAACCTGCACAAGTCAAAAAGCCCTGCACGGAGAAGGGGAAGTGGACACAAAGTTGCACTCCTAACCATTGAGCTACTTCTAATTGATACCTGCTACAAAAGTGAAAATCAGTGTTTTCCAGTGAAGTGACACCTACTCTCCAAGGCAGGCCTCACGCTCAGTCAGGAGTGTGCGACCAACACAAAATTACCTCCACTTTTTATGTACTCTTTGGTTTATAGGGTTTTTGTTGTCATTCTTTTTTTTTTTTTTTTAGGGAGAGAGAAAAAAATATAACGGTTGGATAGGAAGGTGGGATGGATCTGGGGAAACTTGGAGGGAGAGGAAATACGATAAAAATATATTGTATGAAAAATTAACAATAAAAAATTGTAATTAACAAAAGCAATGAGCTCCCACTGTGATGGCAAAGATCTCAGGTCCTGTGACAAGGAGCATGCCCCATTGACTGTATTACTGTGAAGGCTGAGAGGTTAAGTCTGTGGCAAGAGGTTCCTCTGATCTGATGTGCCATCCCTGCCATGTGTGGGTTGCTTCCAAGCAGGTCTTGGAACTCTGAGGCCAGGTCTGGCAGAGCACTGGATTGCCGAGCCTCCTCCCTCCGCTGAGCAAGCTTACTGAGAAGGGTCTGAAAGCGCTGAAATCACAGGAAGAATGTCTGCTTCCCCAGGCTCTCCTCCAATGCATAACTCAGTTTCTGTTTGCTGACCTATGTTCCCTACTGCATTTCGGGAACATTGTGAACCTGGATATTTGCTATTATTAGAAATACAAACCTAGGGGACTCTAGAGTAACTAGGAACCTGGTGGGCCCAGAAAAAGCTCTTGGTACCAGCACTGACTCCCAGCAAGCAGCCAGAAGGCTCTCAACAACTGCAGCCCCAAAGCTGCCAACATGCACAGGCCCGTCACCCTAGGCCACCTGCACACAGCATCAGCTATTGCACCTGTTAAAGAATGTCCACAGACTCTGGCTGACACCTGCCGCCCCACAACTGTGGGGTATAAAAATAAACAGAGGCACCCTTAACCTCCTTCAGCCTTACAGTCTAAGCTATCAAAGAGGAGTATTACTCTCATGACGTTAATTATATAAACAACTTAGTACATTGTACAGAACAAAAGGCTCAATACAGGTGCTTCTTTAATAGCAGAATGAGTGATGTTCAGTCAGTTAGCATAACTAAAGAGCCGAATAAGCCTTGCTGTGGGCTGCTGAAACAACAAGAGAAAAGTGACTGATAAGAAGAAACTCAAAAATAAAAAGAAAAATACTTGGAAATGAAAAACCTTGAAGACAACATCAGTGTTCCAGTTTGTGTCTGTGCACATTTGTGAATAAAACAATCCATATTTTATATGAAGTCTGCCTTAGGTCACTAGGATCATACTTTTTTTTTTACTAGGATCATACTTGATCCAATTATTTTATATAATAAAACTGCTATTATAATTGGTATGTTTCACAGAACTAGTAAAAGTTCCAATTTACAAGTTGTTTTTATATCTGTATTTTTAACTTACCATGGAAAACTCACAAAAATTTTAATTACCAAGTTAAACTGTGTAAAAGAGAACAATACAAAATTTCTAAAAACTTGAAATCTGTTTTCCTAAGTCATACATGTAACTTCAAGTCTTTACAACAAAACAGCAGCATACTTTTTGGTATGATATGCTTTCAGCTGTGTGGACATCTTCCTGGTTCATCAGTACTTTCTGTGCGTCCATGTTGAGGAGCTGGAGCTGCTGGATCAGCTCTGCTTGCTGTGTTGTGTGTGCGCTGTTCTGCTTGTACAGATTCTGCAGCTCCTGCAACTCTTTCCTGTGCAAAGCAAGCAATAAATAGGGAGAAGCATGAATAAAGATCACCCCAGTTAAATAATTGTGCTCATCTACAAATATAGATTGGCTTCCTATTTTCATCTATTATTTTTTATTGCAGGCAAACTTATTAATACATGAAATAATATATAAAGTATTTAATATTTATCACATACACCTAGAAAGTATCGACAGAACTACTACGGCTTTCAAAGGCAAATACTTATCAATTTTCTTTTACAGCTTGGTAGAAATAAAAATTCTGGATATACTGTCACAGAAACACCTCCTTATTGAAATTAAGTTAAAAATTCAGTTCCAAAAACTGATAAGCAATGGTCCTTACTAGAATCATCAGTTTTAAATATAGAATAAGTTAAGCCTCCATTTTAAATAATAAAGAACTTGTGAAAAAATACCAAAAAAAAGCTAATAGTTTATAAACCATCAGGTGGCTCTGGAGATGATGTGTAAGATGGTGAGGCAACAAAGTTAGAAGTAAGGAAAGCAATACAAGCGACCCCAGTCTTTGCAAAAGCTCAGGTGGACACTAGTAAAGTGGGAAAACAAACGGCCTCGTAGAGGACTCATGACACTAAGGATCCAGGAGAACAATTCCTCAGGGTAGAGACTTGAAGATTCCTGTGGTAGGAAATCTTGTGTATCATAAACCATATAAAAATGAGAAATTATTTGGGTATTCTATTTTGACAGAAAGAATATTTATAGACACATTACTTCAGGCTCTATTATTTAGTTGGTTAAAATACCTGGCTTATATAGAGGCACATATCAGAAAAACACATTTTATTTTATATGTTTTGGAGATTGCATTTTAAGTGGCATTTTTTTCTGATCTATAGCTTCAAACTGGTGATTCATATACATGAAAAGATTTCAAAATAAGGAAATACATAAAAAGTTGTTGAAGACTGATGAAACTTAATACAGAGAACATAAGCTCGGATTTTTTAGACATTTAAGGCAAGAATGCTCTCAGTTAGATTTATAAACTCTGCACCACGCAGATGCACACATGTGCACAGCCCATCTTCCTGTGAATACTAAAAGTGGAAACGTGTAAAAATAATAGCTCAAACTCTGAGGAAGAGAGAATAAGAAACTGTAAAGTGCCTCTAGGAAATATGATAAAGATACACAGTAGAAATCCATTCAGACTGTGCTGTTTTCTGCTATTAAGTAAGAAATGTTAGGAAAGGAAATAAACAATAGAACGTCCATTGAGGACAGTGAGAGCCTGTTGGCCAGGAGAGCTATGTCAATAAACACTGCATGTGGAGAGGGCATCCTCAAGTTAAACTGTAATGGGAACAAGTAAAAACAAAATCTTATTTATCCTCCAATATTCAAATGTGCCATCTATATTTTAATAAGAGAGCAAGAATTGATGTACAGAAAGCGATTTATATGAAGTTTCAAAATATATGTATCTTCAGTCATAATAAACACAGTCACACAATATATAAAAGGGTGACACTCACACTACTATGAGACACTTGAGGAGTGAATGTCAATGCCAAGCATAGTGCATTTGCCCTACCTCATATACTGTTTTACAACCATAATGTTAGTAAGCATGAAGTAACCTAGTGGAGGGATACCATCACACACACACACACACACACACACACACACACACACACACACACAGTCACACACAGTCACACACAGTCACACACACACACACACACACACACACACACAGTCACACACAATCAATCAATCTCTCTTCCTCTCTGGCTAAATGAAAAAAAACAAAAAACAAAAAAACAAAAACAAAATAAGGAAAAGTACCTATGGGCCACTTGGAAGGAATAAATGCCTTGACCTGTCTTTATATGAAATCAAAGGAAGGAAAACAAACAGGATTTATTAAAAATATATGAGTTTGTGTTATAGTCTGATTATGATGTGTTCCTCATAAACTCATGTGCTAACACAGTTGTTCCCTACCTGGAGGCACTATTTTGTGAGGTTACAGAACATTCTGGATGGGGCCATAGGGGTAGAAGGATAGCAGGCTATACCCCAGAGAAGGTCGATTCTAGCATTCTTTCTGCCTCCCATGCAGCAGTAGCGATGTGAGCAAATCACCTCACACTGCAGCTACCATGGACAAGAGCTGCTGCTCACTCTTAAGTGTCATCACGAAGGCCACTGTTCCCTCACCTCTGTGAAACTGTGCATGAAAATAAATTTTTCTTCCCCAAAGTTATTTCTGTCAGACATTTTGGCAAAGAGATAAGAAAAATAAATGATTCCAGTTTTTAAACTTAAGAAAAATTCACTGTGCATAGTCAGATGAAAAGCACAGGAAACAATGAATGAACACACTGTTCTTGTTCAAAACTAAGTCATGAATTTTCACTCATGTGGAGCCCCTAGCTCCCCTAACTGGTGCAAGCTTAGCGCACATAATTCCAGAATTTCATTACACAAACATATGTACCTATGGAACTAATATTGTTATCATTTGGAAGTATTAACAATAAACATAAATGGTCATACTAACTGATATTATAATGAAATTCAAAACTGAATATACTTGCCTGACCAATGTAATATCCATATCCTTTTGGAGAAGTTCAGTCTGTTTGTTATTCAACTGTAGTGACAGAGCATTATATTTACTCTGTGATAATTCAATTTCTTTCTTTGCTTCAATTAAGTTGTCTTCAAGGGCCTAAAATGAAAGCACTTGTATTACAACATAATAAGCATGAAGTATAAACAGAAGGTGATATTTATTTTATAAGATGCAGGAGAAAGCTAGCAACGTTCTTACCAAAACTATATTTAAATTTTTTATAATACTCAAAATTTAGGGTATTTAAATAGCAACTTTTAAAATAGTTTCAAAAGAAAAAGGGGGAAAGGCCAACTTTGAAGAATTTTAGATGAAAATGTTTTACAAAAAAGCAGTAACTTACACTAGTTATAGCATTATTTTCAGAAATATAAAAAAGTCTTCATGGTATAAAAATCAAGAACTTGAAGGAAACTGTAAAAAGCCTATTAATAAAGGTAAATAAATCACAGAATAAAATTATCTATTAAATTAAAAACAGCTGAATTACTTAAATGTTAAGAATAAAGGATAGTGATATATTTGGTTCTAGCACTACGGAGAAAACAAACTCATTTTTCAATATTTCAGACTGGGTTATGCTCTTTTTCTTGATGGTGTTAAACTTTCAACTAACATTTTTCAAAACTCATTTTTTCCTCTGAATAAGTCTCTAAGTCTTTCATTTTGAAACTACCTTAAAAATTGAAATGTATTTTAAATACAGAAAGTTAGTTTTAATTAATATCGTGAATAAACATATGCCTAAATGGAGTGTGCTGATATTAACACCACTTATTCATTATTCATAGCTGATCATCAGGCTTTAGGTTAAGCACCACAAATTCCCACTTATTCACACACAAAAAAGGAGCGGCAAGTGCATACATACAATACTAGATTAAAAAAAAAAGAAAGAAGAAATCAGGAAGGAAAATGGATGAGACAGAGAGAGAGAGAGAGAGAGAGAGAGAGAGAGAGTCAGAGACAGAGACAGAGACACAGAGACAGAGACAGATAGACAGAGACAGAGACAGACAGAGAGACAGACAGAGAAACAGAGACAGAGACAGAGACAGACAGACAGAGTGACAAAGACAGAGACAGATAGACAGAGAGGCTGGTTGGTTCTTTCCTGTGAGAGAAAGTCTACAACAAATCCATCCTGCAGTCTGCTGACTCTCCTTGGAGGTAACTACATATTTTACTACAAAGAGGTAATTAACACAAAATGCAGTGATGTACTAGTGTAAAATCTGAAAAGTCTGTAATACATAAAAACAAAAAAAACAAAAAACCACAAGGCTGAAGCTCTCTGGACTCTGGTCTAGAGACCTAGGTAAACATTTTTAAGTACAAAGCTGCCAATCTCAAGATTCAACCTGACTCATGCTAAGTACAAGAGGGCAACAAATGTTTTCATAAACTGAATAAAGGTCTATTTCCATGTGTGTCTTTCTGGGTCTGTGTTACCTCACTTAGGATGATATTTTCTATTTTCATCTATCTGCTTGCAAATTTCAAGATTTCCTTGTTTTTAAGAGCTGAGTAGTATTCTACTGTGTAAATGGACCACAGCTTATTTATCCATTCTTTGGTTGAGGAATATCTAGGTTCTTTCCAGATTCTGGCTATTACGAACAAGACACGTGTGATATACTTGCTTATAAGTGGATATTAGCCAAATAATACAGGATTACACTACAATACACAGACTGAAAGAAACTTAATACCAAGGAGAACCCTAGGCAGAATGCTTAATTCTTATTCAGAAGGACAGAAGAGAATAGACACCGGAAGCAGTTGAAGACTACCATAGAGGTCCTCTGCAAGACTCCACCCAGCAGGAGATCCAGGCGGATGCTGAGACACACCTAAACCCCTGGGTGGAGCACAGGGAGTCTTATGGAAGAGCTGGGGAATAGAGGGACCTGTAGGAGGCAGGAACTCCACGAGACCAATGGGGCCAACAAATCCAGGTGGAGGAGGGGTGCTGCGGAGACTGATGCACCAGCCAAGGGCCATGCATGGTGAAGACCTAGTCCCTCGGCTCAGATGTAGTACAATGGCAACAGTCTCCCTGTGGGTCCCATAATACGGGGAATAGGGGTTACTTCTGACATGGTCTCTAACGCCCACACACTGATCATTTTCTCCTAGCTGGGAGGCCTTGCCAGGCCATAGAGGAAGAGGATGCAGGCCATCCAGATGAGACTTGATGGCTGAGGTCAGATGTTATGGGAGTAGGGCTCCCCTTTCTGAGGACTGGAGGAGGGAGGGAGAGGTAATGAGGGAGGGGGACGGAATCGGGAGGTGATAAGGAAGGGGGCTACAATCGGGATGTAATGTGAACAAATTTTTAAAAAAAATTTAAAGGCTCTATTTCCAAACTGGACAAAAGGGACAAATGAACATCAGAGTGAAATAAGTTTCAGAAAAATATTCCGTGCAAAAACTCTTAGAAAATCTAATGTTCAAGAAAGAATAAAAAGCTAAGGATGCTGTTCAGTGTTACAGAATATGCTTGCCTAGTGTGTAGGAGAGCCTGGGTTTGATTCACCAAAACTATTATTCAAAATAGTATCAAGTGACCCCTAAGTTCTTATCTTTACAGTGATAAATTAGTGTATATCTCAACCTACATTAGAGAAGCTTCTTGTGCATTGGGTAGAGATTAACACAGAGCTTCTCAATTGGCCAGTGTGCACAGAGTAAGAGACTATAGACTGCTCGTATCTAAATGGGCATCTGTGTTACACCCCATTCCAAAAGGCTCAAGGATCATTGAGGCTGAGGAGGCAACAAAAGGCAGAAGTAGTAGATTCCTGCAGGGAGATGTGATTTGCTGACTACTGAAGGACCATTGTTCAAGTGAACTCACAGCAGCTGTGACCAGCACAAGATCTGCACAAGATCAAGCCAGTCAAAACCACAGCAGACAGAGAAGGTTTTCATGAAGTCCCACCTCTAGCTACTGGCAAGTGATGGCTTCTGTGGCAGTGAGAGTCATCTTTCTTTAGAGATGCAGCCCCTGAGGGCTACTCATGCTCCAGCAGATGGCTCTATACTCAAGCACATACAGAAAGCAGTAAAAAGACTCCGCGGATTAAAACACAAACAAACAAACAAATGATAGAATACACGAAGTTAGAAAGGAAAACAAGTGGCGGGGTATGAAGAACTTGGAGAGGAGAAAGTGGAGCTAGATTTGATCAAAACTCATCGTACGCATATAGGATATTCTCAATAACGTTACTTTTTAAAGGAAATAAAGCTGACATGTGGGAAAAACCGAATTAAAGCCATGCAGGAAGACTGCAAATTCAGGATTGGTATGAGCAACTTCAAGGACATCTGTCTCAAAAAATAAAAAATTCTGAACATGAACCTGATTTGGACCTTTTGCCCAGCACAATTGAAGTCTTGAGTTCCATTCCCAGAACTGGAGGAAAGAAAGAATCAAGAAACTGGACATTTGGACAAAAACACTATTTTTGAAAAATTGACATAACAAAATAATTGAGAAACAACTTTGAAATAGATAACATGACCAAGAAATGAAGCAATTGTGCTACTACTGTTAAAAATATATAGCTGGTACTAAAATAGAAACAGAGAGACCAGTTGAAAGGCTACAGGATCCAACCAAAAAAGTAACTTAAGAACTGCAGAGTCACCAGAGTTTGTGTGAGAGTTAGATCTTCTTCTCCACTCAACAGTGGAGAATGTCCATCGGCTAGTCCGGGTAGGGGTTCAAGGTTTTTACTGCCTATTTTTTCCTTGGCTGTTGCCACAGTTTGCGGAGGACCCCAGGGCCCAGACTCGCCTGTAGTTTTCCAGGACCCACTGGATCCTTCCATTTCCTCTTTCTCCCAGGCTTCTCACACCATATTTGATCATGTCCCTTGGATGGAGATGCCTGGTGGCACTCAGAGGAAAGATAATAGGTCACCAAGGAGAGACTTGATACCGTATGAGCATATTCAGGGGGAGGAGATCCCCCTCAGACACAGACATAGGGGAGGGAAGTAGGGGGGGGAAGTGGGAGGAAGGGAGGGATGGGAGGATACATGGGATGGGCTAACAACTGAGATGTAATATGTATAAATTAATAAAAATGTATTAAAAAAAAAAAAAAAAGAACTGCAGAGTCTGAGCTGGAATATATTTAAAGATAAAAGTGACAAATATCTATCCATAAGGTATCATAGGTTAGTAAGACAAGTAAGCATTGTGTAGCAATTTTGTCCAAAAGAGGACTTCCCATTTTGGAAGGAACTCTTTAAGATACAAGATGCTTTGAGGGGAGACAAACAGCAAGATGTTCTAAGGGGAGGCGAAATATTCCATTCTGAAGGGAAGCTCATTAAATTAAGGAAGTAAATAATAAAATAGCATCAGGAAGTTCCTGAAGTTTACTAGATTCACTAGCCACCTCCCTCCCCAAGCATGTAATTTGTAAGGACTATTGAGAGATCCTTGCAGCTCAGATGACTCAAAGAGGCTCAGATCAACTGAGATGCCTAGAAGAGAGTTTTCATCCTACCACAGAGACACTTGATCAACCATGTTTATTTCTGCTCTATTCATACTAAATAGAAATTAAAATAAACAGATATCCCTCAACATCTGTGATAAATGGATAAAGAAAATGTGACACATTTACAAAATGCAATTAATCCTTAGCCATTAAAAAAACTGAAATCATGAAATTCAAAGATAAACAGATGAACTTAGAAAAAATCATTCTGAGGTAACCCAAATGCAGAGAGACAAAATGTTTTTACTTATATGTGGATACTAGTTGTGACGTCTTGGATAAGCCAGCAACAGTCCACATAACCACAGCGGCAAGGCATAGAATACGGGACTCCATGGGACAGATGGAATTCCCTTAGGAGGGGAAATAGAACAGTTATGGAAGGACGAAGGTGAAGGGGGGCTGGAACTGGAGGACAAGCAGGGAGGTAAGGGCTGAAGGGGTACAAGAGAGGAAATACAAGGAGTTACAGCTAAAGTCCTCCAGCAGCAGAAGGAAAAAAATTACACTGACATCCAGAAAGATGAAGAGTGAGGGACTTTGGAACACTCAGCCCTAAATGAGATGCCTCCCTCCCCTCAGAACTCAGGAAAACTCCTGAAGAGGAGGTGGAAAGACTGTGAGTGACAGGGGGTGGAAGACAGCCAGGAAACAAGAACCACTAAGCACAATAGGACCAATACACACATGACCTCATGGAGACTGAGGCAGTGTGCACAGGGTCTGCGTAGGGCTGCGCCATGTCCCAAGTATGTGAATGAGTGGGTCTCTGATTCTAGTGCCTTATCGTATATATATGAACATACATACATACATACACACACACACAGACACACACACACACAGACAGACACACACACACATAATGGGATTCCTGCCTGTGTGAACAAATGTCTCCAACTCTCCATCTCTTTCCCATGCCTTTTCTTTTACTCTTTTCCTTCAGTTTGCTTGTTTTGTCTTATTACTATGTGTTTGTTTTTATCATACGATATGATAACCATATTATATTATATTCCCTTTGAGATCTGTTTGTTTTCTAAGAGAGACAGAAGGGGGGTGCGTCTGGAAATAAGGGGAAATGCGGAGGAACTGGGAAGAGCAGCAGGAGAAAAAAACTGTAATCAGGATACATTATATGAAAAAATGTTTTCCTAGTTTTAACTTTGTGTGTGTTTGGGGAGGCGGGGGTGTTTTGTCAATACCAGAAGACAGCTCGGATCCCCTGAACCTGGAATTACAGACAGTTGTGAGCACCACATGGGTTCTGGACTTGAACACAGGTCTTTTGGAGGCTCTTAACTGCTAAACTATCTCTCCAGTGTTCCCCAAATCTACTTTCAATTAAATAAAAAACCACTACATACACACACACATACATACACATACATACACATACACACACACACGCGCATCCCCAAACAACCGAGTAACTTTTGAGGATAAATTTCCCTTTTGTCTGTGAAACAGTCTTAGGCAGCCCATGTTGTGCAGCAGAGAATGGCCTTGAACTTCCACTCTCCTGACAGCACCTCTCAAATGCTGAGATCGGTAGACTGTGCTGGCCACTGAACCCACTGCTTTGCATGCTACACAAACACTCTACAAACTAAATTAGTTATACTCCAAGCATTGAACTGTTCAAATGCCAACCAAAAAATAAAACAAAAGACATTTATAAATTTGACCCAAAACTCAGTAAGCATCACAATTAATAGTAAGAATGTTTCTAAAATTAACAACAACCTTGCTTTATATTAAAAGCTGCTTAATGTGTTTAAACAATTCAAAAAAGAAGAAAGTAAGAAACAAGACATTAGATATATACATATTATATGTGAAATGGTTCATTCATATTCATTGTTAGTATATTACACACAAAGTACACAAAAATGTGTAAATGTCTGAACTAATAGCCTTTTAACATTAGAATAAAAGTTAATTGTGCAAACATGAATGCTTTTCCACAGAACTCAATATTTATGATACTGACAATACAAGTTGGCAAGAAATAAATCTTATAACTTATGTGTAAAATCCTTATAAAGCATTATTGAATAAGATAAAATACTACCTAAATTAAGATGTACCACATTCATTAACTCAGAGAATCATTATTATAAACATAACAATCGTCTTTCTCAAATACCAGTTGTCTCTCCATTATCTATAAATATAGGTATATAGACAATTGTGATGTTTTCACAGTGGGGTTGGTGTTCTGGAACTAAATGTCATATTGCCTATAACACAAAAATAACCCACAAACGCTGGGAACTCTTCCTATTTGAAATTTAAAATTCAATCCTAAAACAATGCTAATAGCATAGAACATAGAAACAAATAGACCCAGAAGCAGTCAAACTAGTATATATTAAAATTTGAGAGAGCATCTTATTTTTGAGGTAACGCTGCTCTATTAATTCCATTGGTGGTACCCTAATTAAATAGAGACCCCCATCTAAGCCTCAGTGTTTTTCTTATTGTATTTTTCTCCATCTTTCTTATCACTATGTAACCTAGCTGAATTTTTATTGTTTATGCATTTACACATACCACCATTGATGTAACTTTCATGAAAGCCAGACTCTATACTGGTATTTTTCTCAGTTTTGTTGGTGTCAGACACATGTTCAATAACTTCTTCCACTCTTAACTTTTACAACAAACATCAACTGATTCTGAAAGCCATGTAATTATCTCTTTAGAATACAATCCTCTACATAATTAGGAAAGAGCTAATGAAGGCCACAGCAGCCAATACTCTGGAATTTCCTTACATTAACTTTCACTGTAGGCAAGAACAAACATTTTTTCCCAGCTAACACTCTATTGACTCTACGTGCTATTGTTGTGCTGTTCAAAGCAAAGGGCGTCATAGCAGCAGCAGTTTCTAACAGCTCCATGAATGCATTGCTTGTTCTACATTTGGTTCTAACACTGGGTGCTTTGACAAGACTATGCCAACCCTCTGAGGAATCTTATTCCTATTAATATAACAAAATATAGGTCCTCTGAAAATTAGCTCTTTAAAAATTGGTAATTAAAAAAACCTCCTAACCATAAAAAAGTCCAGACCTGCAAAAATTCTCCAGTAAATTTTATCAGAACTTAAAAGAAACACAATACCAATTTAAAAAAAGTATTTCAAAAATAGAGAAAGAAGGAACAGCACCAGACTCTTTCCATAATGCAAGTCTCTAATCTGATACCAAGATCAGATAAAAATAAAACAAAAACCCAAAAATTACAAACCAATATCCCTAATGAACTTAAAAATAAACATTATCAGTAACATATTTGCAAACCAAATTAAGAACACATCAAAAAATCATTCCTCATGATCAGGTTGAGTTTATTATAGAGAGGTAGGAATGGTTCAAGATACATAAATCAATAAATGTTATTAATTACATAAATTAGATAAATACCAAAATCATCTGGTCATCTCAATAGAAGTAGACAAGGCTTTTGGCAAAAACCAACATCCACTCATGACAAAGCCCTGAAGAAATCTGGAACAGAAGCATATGTCAAAAAATAAAGACTATATATGACAAATTTACAGTCAATATTGTGTTAAATGGAGAAACACTGAAAGCATTTTCATTACAATGAGGAACAAAGAAAGTCTTTATACTCAATAGTTCCAGAAAATATTTTAACTAGAAGAGTAATACAAGATAAGATAAAAGTGAAACATAGGAAAGGAAGAAGTGTGTGTGTGTGTGTGTGTGTGTGTGTGTGTGTGGGTGTGGGTGTGTGTGTGGGTGGGTTGGGTGCGCGCGCTCGTGTTTGGGGGGGAGGTGCACGCGCATGCCTGTGCATTTGAAGATGCTATGATTCTATACATAAGAAAGCCTAATACAGGCGGTAAACCTTAAGCCCCTACCCAGATCTAGCCAATGGACAGAACACTCCCCACAGTAGAGTGGAGAGTGGGATATGACTTTCTCACATACTCTGATGCCTCACCTTTGACCATGTCCCCTGGAGGGGGAGACCTGGTGGCACTCAGAGGAAGGACAACAGGTTACCAAGAAGAGACTTGATACCCTATGAGCATATAGAGGGGGAAGAGGTCCCCCTCAGGAACAGTCATAGGGGAGGGGAATAAGGGGAAAATGGGAGGGAGGGAAGAATGGGAGGATACAAGGGATGGGATAACCATTGAGATGTAACAAGAATAAATTAATAAAGGAGGAAAAAAAAGAGAGAAAAAAAAGAAAACTAATGAGGACATGAAAGTGGAAGAGGGACATGAAGATACGCTGAGTGATGTCTGGAAAGAGTAAAAAAGGAGAACTGGGGATGAATAAATGAAAATATCATGAAAAGCAATAAGTAGAAAAAGGCCAAAATAATATTTTAAGAAATGTTGGACAAAAGATTCTGAAATTTGATGAAAAACATGAACCCAAAAATCTTTAAGAATTCCAGAAATAACACAAATAGACCCATGTGAAAAATATTAATCAAACTCATGTAATATTACCAGAAATAGACATTCTTGGAAGTACACAAGAACACAAGAGCTCCTACTAAGGCAGCCAGCTGACTTCTCGTCAGAAAGCTCGGCGGCAAAGGCAGTGCTATGAGGTGTTCAATGTACCGAAAGCCGCTTGCATTAGACAGCTGGGTAAACAGCCCTTCAAACAGTAAGGAGAGATTAAGACATTTGTAGACAAGCACAACATAAGGAGGTCACTGCTAAACATGTCCTGTAGGGATGCTAAAAGGGAGACTTTAGGTTGGAATGAAAGGCTCAAAGCCATAATGAAAATAGGTGTTTCCAAAGGTAACTAAAAGGGCGAATGCAGAATCCAGTTATTGTGATTTGGGCTTGTAACTGTTCTTTTTGGGATGGTAAATTTTCACACATTCTACCACTGAGCTACACTCCCAGCCCCATAACACTTTTTAGTTCATACATTCTTTAACAGACATACAAAATATATGTCACCAAATACACAGCCAGTACATAGCACAGCCACTTATTAAAAGATCATGGGGACAGCGCTACATAAAAGCTGAGTTTTTATGAGATATTGGCAACTGACGGTTTTAATTCAAATTAAATTAGCAAAAAGAGAGGCTGGTAAATGAAATCCTCATCACAACAAAAATAACAATAGGGATATATTTGTTTGTGTATTCATATATAAAACAAAACAAAATATATGCTACACTATAGAAAAAACTAAACACAAAGGAAGAATACGATAAAGGGAATGAGGGACAGACCATCAAACATTCATAAACAATGTAAGAAAACTGCAAAAGTTCCTTTTTCCTGGTTACTCTATTCTTAATATAAATAAACTATCTAATCAAAACAAAAACACTGAAAGAATGGATAAATAAAATACTACATATGCAAATTATCAACACAAAATTCACTTTGGATCCAAAGATGTGAGTACAAAATAAAAGGAAGAAAAATATACACTGTAAAGACAGCTCCAAATAGAGCGGAAATAGAGATGATTCTGTGGGAAGTACAGGCCACGAGCAAGCTGAGGAGGTACCGCGGACAAACCATCAACAGAACTGAACATATGTGCATCATGTATATTTCATGTTTTGTCTTTCTTCTCTCCTTTGATGAACCTGGCATTTTTGTAGAAATGGAAACATTGATTCTAAATTCATATGAAAACAGAAGAGACTGGGTACAGCCAACTTTGCGGGGAAAACAACCAACATTCAGAATTTGCTACAAATTTACAGTAATAAAGATGGTATGGCAAAGTCATGAGAGTAGATGTATAATCAAAGGAACAGAATTGAGTTCTGGAAATACTCAGACTGACAGCAAATGATGTTCAACAAGGAATCTAGATATTTAGTAGGGAAAAGAAAACTTATTTTTCAACAAGCAGAAGAACTGAAAGCTGTGAATGAATAAAGTTGAACCTTATCCCACACCATAGTAAAAAATTGTCAGTAAAACAAAATATGATTTATTTTCTCTTTTTATGCAGAATCTCAATCTCTCTCTCTCTGTCTCTCTCTGTCTGTCTCTGTCTCTGTCTCTCTCTCTCTCTCTCTCTCTCTCTCTCTCTCTCTCTCTCTCTCTCTCTGTGTGTGTGTGTGTGTGTATGTGTGTGTGTGTGTGTGTGTGTGTGTGTGTGTGCATGAGCATGCATGCACAGAGAAAATATATTTATCTGGAGGAAACAACGGGGACGACAAGATGGAGTGGGTAAGATACAGAAGTGAAAGGGGCAAATAAAGTTAACTCATAACGAATAAGAAAGCTATACATACATACTATACTAAGATATAAAACTCTCAAAAGATAGGATCTAGTTTTAGGATCTTTAATGATACATTGTTTTTTATGGCACCCCCCCCCCAAAAAAAAGAGCAACAATAAAAGCAAAAGTAGACAAGAGTGATAAAAAAATGAAAATCTTCTTTGAATTTAAAGGAACACCATTAGTTCACAGTCATGTGAGTGGACAGACCCAGCTATTGGAGAAGTTAAAGCAGAATTATACAAACTCTGCAGCAAACGATCAGACTGGTGCAATACAGCAAGACCGTTTTTGTTGTTGTTATCATGTTTACTATAAAAAAAAAATCAGGTAAAAAAAATCAGTCCAAAACCTTCAAGGAAATACTTTCAAATTTTGTGTCTTGTGAAGGACTTATATTCAATGCATTTGCATAGAGAGTTCTCCAAAGATATGCAAATGGCCAGTGACATATGAAAAAAATACTCAACATCATTAGCTATAACACAAATTAAAATCAGAATGAGAACTGGGGATCTAGCTAAATGGTAGAACATTTACTTATCACGCACAGGACTCTAGGTTCAATGTCTATTACTACAGAAAAGTAAACCATCACACATATAATGAGATACCATGTCACAACTGTCACCTGGTTAACTACAGTAAAAAAGCAGACAATATTGTTACAAAGATATTTAGAAATTAAAAAAAAACACCTCAGACACAGTTAATTACTCAAAAGCTAAAACAAAAACAAAAAACCAGGTTACCATATAACCTAAAAAATCTCACTATAACTTTACCCAAGATGAATGTACATAAATGTGTACACAGGAGAGAAAATTAGTATAACTTCCTTACCTAGCATAGAATCTATGTCTGAGACCTATGCACAAGTGTACAGTGGCACAGCAAAAGCATTTAGAGGATACAGTAATGCTACATTCCCCATTTATGAGTATTAGAATAACAATTCTCTCAAAATTAACTTTTAAATTAAGCATGGTACATTTGCTTCTTAATGTAATAACAAAATTGTTCTTAGTATTATATTCTAGTAAAAGAATACATAAAGGCTTCATAACTTACCAAAAAAAATGAAGTCAACTTTGTTACTCAAATTCAAATTATAAAACTGCAATGCCTCAAATCAGAAAAATAACAGTCTATAGACAAACCCAGTCTCACAAAGAAATTTGAAAAGAGAGAATGTATCTTAAATCAATAAACTATAGAATCCTATGAGGTATAAACAAATAAATACTTTAAAGTAGAAAAATTTTAATCATACATAATTCTTAAACCAAGAATGGTAAGGAAGAAAATAAGATACAGATTCTTATCAATTTACAAACTTTTAAAGTCCAATTAATCATATTCAAGGTACAAAAATATTATCGAAGAAAAAGCAAGAGCAAACCATAGAATTGGTTAGCTGAATAACACAAAAATGCAAACAATAAGCAAAAAGTCATATAATTGTAAACAAACACAGCAACATCACTTACCCTTATAAAAATAGCTAAGTTTTAAGGGTTGAACTTTAGAAGAAATTAATAAAAATTAAAACAAACATCAAGATTCAATTAACCCAATGGCTCATTGGTCCATTACATCACTGATCTGTATCAAATACTTGCAATTGATAGATTTACACGCCAACTTTCCTCTAATGAATATTCATGCATAAATCTGAATACTTATCCAAACATGCAAATATGCACATACACACAAAAACTCATACAAGATATGACATATGCATACATATATTGAGATATTCATCCTCGTGCACACACAGAGAAATACTGCCATATTCACTAGCACGTTATTTGTTTCTGCCCTTTTCAATAAAATATATGATGAAAGAAAAATCTGAAATTGAATGGGAAAATAAGTTAACAAAAGCCTCAAGACAAAGAGAATATGACAAAAAGATATTTAAAAATATTTATATGATGCTCACAATGGATAAGAGAACAGAATAACAAATATTACAAAGACTTCTATCTTCTAATAAAATTTTACTTTCTCCTTGAAGCCAAAGAAAGCACTATCATAGGACCATATGTAAGTATTTTAACTGTTTTGTGGAGGGTTTTATATGTTAATTTTAAAGGAAATAGAAAAGTTTCCAAATTACATTGCAATGATTCCAGCCCCATTTTAAAAAGTAAGCCTTAATTTTAAAAAGCTAAGCCAATGGTTCTAAGTATATTTTTCAAAACAGACTTTATTTCAAAAGCAATAGCCTTTATTTTTTAATGATTACATTTTAGGATAACTATTTGAAGTCAGTTTCCTGCTTTGCAACATCAATATTTAAAAAGCTATGGGTCTTAAGTGAAAGAATATAAATTAATGCTAGTCCCCACTGGTGGATCTGAATATATAACTTGATATTTAAAGAAAAAATATATTAAACTTCCTGTAAGAAGTTAGAGCCGAAAGAGCAGCGTGGATAGCTTGTCCTCTACCTTCACTTTTGCATCCGTACTATATTTTTCTTTTCTCCAATGCACTTCCTGGTTCCTCAGTTTCTCCAGGTCATTTAGCAGGTCAGTGCAGCGTGTACTTAATTTCTCATTTTCCTCCTCCAGGCTTTTTATAAGCAGTCTATTTTGCTCTTCTTTATTCTGTACACACTCCTTAGTGTCCTGTACAACAGTACCATAAGGGCCGATAAACAAGGGAAAAAAAAAGGTGAGAACTAATCAGCAAATATAAACTGCGCAGTTTCACCCTCACAGCAGCTTCTTCTATATTTGATGGCCAAGGTCACCTGTGTACTTTATTGGCCTCTTTTCATGCAGGTGGATGGGTCATATTTTTTCACTGGATGACAGCTTTGATGAGTACACATTTGCAAAGAGCCCATTAATTGATCAAGCTGCCTTTGATGCTGTCCCCAGCTATTTTTGAGACCCACACAGACATATCCTCCCAGACCTGGGTTTTATCAATTAATAATGCCAGTCCCATCAGAATCTAATTACAAGAAGCCACATATTCACACTCCTACTTTCTTAGCTCCATTTCCATCATTAACTATTTATCTGTAAGTTATAAAGCTCTGAGTCTTAGCTTTAAAGCATCTTTATCAGAGTTTTTGCATGTGAGAAAACTGTGTGCTACAGCAGGGCCTAAGGCAATTTTCCAGCAAGCCTGTCACTGTCTGTGCCACAGGGGCTAGCAGAGCTTCAAGGGGGACTTCAAAGCGAAGGTACTGTACAGCTATGCACAAGTCAACACACCTTAACTTCTTGGCTTTTGTCTTTAAATCTCTTCTGTAAATTACTGAATTCTTTCCTCAAGAAAGCATTTTCTTCATCAACCACGGTCTTCTGTTTCACAAGGTCATTTATTTCCTGTTTGAGTACTGATTCAGTCTGTGGGGAAGATTTAAACCAACTGTAAACTGGCATGTCTTTAAAAAAAAAAGCAGCTTATTTCATGAGCTTATACCTTAGTTGTTAATGGTAGCTCTAACTGGCTTTCATAGTCAAATCCAACACCACAGTGCTCAGTTCCTGTACCATAACCATGGACTTTCACCTAAAATGTGCAAGGCCACCTATTTATTAGTTTAAGATGAAAAATACATTTAAGACTTAATACGAAATACTAACTAAACTGTACCACTGAAAGGAATCATTTAAGTGTACAGAAAGAAAATACACCAAAATTTTATTTTTAAAACTCTACTAAGGAAAATGTACGTAGAGCTAAAATAAGATATAATTATTCTATTACTGGGTAATATTTTGAAAACAGTTCTAGAAAAACAACAACTGTAGTTTTGTGAATAAATGAACATTTCAAAAATAAAAATAAAAAGGTCAAAGTTGGGTGACAAAATATTTTGTTCTGCAGACAGAATACTAAGGTTATAATAATTTTAGCTAAATATTATTCACAGCAGCTAGATGTTTATCCTATTCCTAACTGGCAAACAGAAGACTGCTCTTCAGTTCTTAGCTTCTGTTTATGGCTTTCCTTTCAGAAAGTGCACCCCTTCTCCATTAACTTCGCCTCTATGTGACACAGTGGAAGACAGTGCCAGCCCTGTCCCTGTCCCAGTAACTATTTCATATCTAAAGTTCAGGAGCATGAGTCTGCTGGCCTGCCTGCTGCTACTCCAAACCAGCATTGTGTAACCGATCCCCATACCTGCCGCTGTCTCCTTCCTGGATCCCTGTGACCTCTGTCACTAGCTCCACTCCTCCAGTTAGCTCAAGCACTTGTTCTCTGGCCTAACATTTATTTGAAGCCTACAAGTCGGATCCAACTGTGTCAGCATTTGTCCACAACCAAGAAGCAGACACAACACAGAAACACTGGGGTTTTGCTGTTGATGTTTGGTTGTTCCTTTGTTTATTTGGTTGGTTGTCTCAGGCAGAATCCTACCCTGTAGCCCTAGCTGGCAAGTACCTTACTACATGGGCCAGGTTGAGTTCAATTAAGTGGCAATCATCTCTCTTCAGCCATCTGTTAGTAGATATTACAGGTCTAGGCCACTGTATCTGGCTTTGTTTTTGTTTTAAATAAAAACTTCAGTAGAAACTAACATTTTTTTAAAAAAAAATATGGGCTTGAAGCTTTTATTATAATTACATTTTAGTTACAGAGGTATTTTTAAAAATATTTTATTTATTTATATTACATCTCAATTGTTAGCCCATCCCTTGTATCCTCCCATTCCTCCCTCTCTCCCGCTTTCCCCCTACTCCCCTCCCCTATGTCGGTGACTGAGGGGGACCTCCTCCCCCTGTGTATGCTCATAGGGTATCAAGTCTCTTCTTGGAAGGCTACTATCCTTCCTCTGAGTGACACCAGGCCTCCCCATCAAGGGAACGTGGTCAAAAATGGGGTACCAGAGTTCATGTGAAAGTCAGACCCCACTCTCCACTCAACTGTGGAGAATGTCCTGTCCCTTGGCTAGATCTGGGTAGGGATTCGTATTGTCCTTGGCTGGTGTCATAGTTTGAGCAGGACTCCTGGGCCCAGATCCACCCATCATAGTGTTCTTTTTGTAGGTTTCTAGGACCCTCTGGATCCTTCTATTTCCCTATTCTCCCATGCTTCTCTCACCTAAAGTCCCAATAGAATGTCCTCCCCTCTGACCCACTTTCCTGGTAAGTGAAGACTTTCATGGGACATGCCCCTTGGACTAGTATCTTCATATAAGTGAGTATATACCATTTGACTCTTTCTGCTTCTAGGTGAACTCACTCATTATGATCACTTCTAGTTCAATCTATTTGTCCTCAAATTTCAGGAATTCCTTGTGTTTAATAGCTGAGTAGTATTCCATAGTGTAAATGTACCACAGTTTCTTTATCCATTCTTCTACTGAGGGACACTTAAGTTGTTTCCATGTTCTGGCTATTATGAATAAGGCAGCTATGAACATGGTTGAGCCCATTTCCCTGTTGTGTAGTGGAGAATTTTCTGGGTATATTCCAAGGAGTGGAATAGCTAGGTCTTGAAGAAGCTATGGGGGTATTTTTTATTAAACGTATTTATTTATTCATTTTACATCCTGCCTCTCTCCTCGCAGGCCCTCCCTCCCTCCCGGCACACCACCTCCCATCATTCTCCCCTCTCCTTCTCCTCAGAGAAGGGGTAGGTCCTCCATGGGTACCAACCTGCCCTGGCACATTAAGCTGCTGCAGAACAAAGTACATCCTCTCCCACAGAGGCCAGACAAGGCAGCTCAGTTAGGGGAACAAGATGCAAAGGAAGGCATCATAGTCAGAGAGAGCCCCTGATCCAGTTGTTGGGGGACTACATGAAAACCAAGCTACTCATCTGCTACATAGGACCAGTCTCTGGTCAGTAGTTCAGCCTCTGTGAGCCCCCATGAGCCCTAATCAATTGACTCTGTAGGTCTTCGTGTAGAGTCCTTGACCGTTCCGCCTCCATCTATTGTTTCCCAACTCTTCCATGTGACCCCCTAAGCTCTATCTAATGTTTGACTGTGGGCTTCTGCATCTGTTTCCATTAGCTGCTGGGTGAAGCCTCTCAGAGGAGTTATGCTAGGCTCCTGTCTATAAGCACAGCAGAGTAGCATTAATAGTGTCAGGGACTAGTTCTCTCCTAGGGATGGGTCTCAAGTAGGGACAGTCTTCGACTGGCCATTCCATCAATCTTTGCTCCATATTTGTCCCAGCATACCATATAGGTGGGACAAATTTTGGGTTGAAGGTTTTGTGGGTAGTTGGTGTTCTTTTCCCTCACTGGAAGTCCTGCCTGGCTACAGGAGGCGGCCACTTCAGGCTCTAGGTATGATATTAACCTTTATTCTATCTCTGTGTAACATGGATGCTCCAATCCCTCAATATCTACTTATTTTATATTTCAGGATCTATCCCTTATTACAACCTCTCCAAAGACCGGAAGATGGATGAAAACTAAAACAAGAATTAAGATTCAAGAGTAAAATGAGTAGAAGTTAAGAGGAATAAGGAAATAAAGCACCTGTGCTCAATTGAAAAAATACAACTGTATTGTTAACTGTTGGCTTTATTTTACTTCTATTAGAAGTTTTTAGATATTGAATACATCTAAAAATAATGTATAAAATTGAGTTAAAATGATGAAAAAGATAAAAGTGGAAGTGCTCTACATACTAACCAACTAAATATTGCAACGTCACCATCATCTGTGAGGTCCTCAGGTCCTTCATCCTCTAGCTCCCCATCATCTGTCATGGCTATAGGTCACCATCATCTGTGAGGTCCTCAGGTCCTTCATCCTCTAGCTCCCCATCATCTGTCATGGCTATAGGTCACCATCATCTGTGAGGTCCTCAGGTCCTTCATCCTCTAGCTCCCCATCATCTGTCATGGCTATAGGTCACCATCATCTGTGAGGTCCTCAGGTCCTTCATCCTCTAGCTCCCCATCATCTGTCATGGCTATAGGTCACCATCATCTAACCATCCCCCGCCCCGCTCCAATCACTCTAGAGGTAACAGCTATACTGGAAGGATACATCTTCCCCCCTCCCCGCTTTTCTCTTTTCAGTTTAAAGAAATACACATTTATACTTAATATTTATGTAGTTTGCCTTATTTTAACTTTATATTACTTCATACTATACATATTCTGTGTCTTGCTGTATTTGTTCAATATTTTCTTCCAAATTTATCCACGTGGATGGATATAGTTGTAATCCAACTACACTGGTTGAAAACATGGCTCTATTATGAACACACTATGATATACCCACTTTGTCTCACTATACAATTCAGTTGTTTCCTCTTTAGTAGAAAGATGTACACAGATAATGCAGCTATAACACTCTTAACCATGTCTCCAGATACACATGAATGAATATTACTTTTTATGTAGAGTTTTTCAAACAAAGTTGTGTGTGACTATCCCCCAGGTCCAGGAACTGCTACCTTGGAGTGGTCAGCTGAGTCTCCTTGTGAAACAGTTATCCCAGCTGTGTGGGTGATGGTCTGTATCTCTACAATGGAGGGATGGAGAGGATAACGAGGCCCTCCTATTACCTGTTATACACGATGCTGCCGCAATTGCACATGGCCTCAAGAAAGAGCTAGAGTATATAGGCCAGGTAGAACGAGGAGAGGGGATTTCACTTGTCTGGTCATGAAAAAGCCACTATGTCTTCTGGGAAAAAGCTTTACAAGGACAGCATTTTGGCTGGAGGGGATAAGTAATCCCTCATCTATGTTCTATAAAGAAACCCAAAATATTCACTGGTTGCCTAAAATAAACTTGTGTGGAACTCTGCTTCAATTTATCATTGGCACTTGAGGAGGAGGGTTAGGGGAGGCGCCATTGCTTATGCCTCCCCCAGGAAGGAATTTTTAGCAACACGAGTATAATTTAGAGCCAGGCGCAATGGTGCGTGCCTGTGATCCTAGCACTCGGGGACGCAGAGGCAGGTGGATCTCTGTGAGTTTGAGGCCAGCCTGTTCTACAAAATGAGACCAGGACAGCCAAGGCTACACAGAGAAACTGTGTCTCAGAAACAAACAAACAAACAAACAAACAAACAAAAAAGATTATAATCTAAGAATAGTTCATTAAATCAACTTAGTCACACACCAAGCATTGGGGAGAAAATGAAAAAAATAAAAAAATATCAAAATGATATGCACAATCTTAGCAAAATCCAATACCCATAAGAATGTATAAATTCAAAGATATAAACATTAAATCTCTTTAGAAATAAAAAAAAATCTATACACTTATCCTTCAAAAAAAGTAATAAAATTAACAGTATCCTTATCTATCCTGTAATCAGTTCAAACCCTAAGGGATGGGCACCAAGTATTTCTCTTGACAAAGAGCTAAACATTACTGGGTACTGACAACACATAGGATAGAAGGGGCAAATTCATCTGTGAGCTACTTATTATTTAAAGTTTGACACTTGTATGAACCAGATCTAATTCATAAATAAAACACAAAGTAAGGTTGGTTAGTGGCTAGCCCAAACTGTCATATTCTGATAGTTAGCGGGACATGAGCTACTCTACTGCAGAGTCAGCAGGGTTACACAAAGACAAATTTCTGACAAGTGGATAAACTAACTTGTGTAATTTAAAAAAATTAAATACATTTTCCTAGTGAAAAAAATCTAATTTAGACACAGCTACAATCAATTTTAAAATTCAGCTTTATGAAATGTTTCCACCAAATCTTTCTAGATACAGTAAATTTCTAATAATCTGACATGAGTGCATACTGAAATAGCAAACAGAACTCAAAAGGAGCCATAAAACATAAAGGACAACACGACAAAGCATGTCCGAAACAAATAATTTATCATGGACAAACCAACAAATGAATAATTTAAACCACGGTCATGAGAAGCCTAAAGAGTAAGTATGTATTAGGGAACAGCATCCAGCCTAAAACCCTACTAGGCAGTGCTGGGGCACAGTTAACTCATTACTAATCATGAACCACTTTCAAAATGGAAATAAGAGCTTTAATAACATACAGAAAAGTAGTAAGACCGCTACAACTAATTCAAGGATAAAGAAGAGAAGAGAAGGGTTAGGAAAACTAACATTCATTTCTGCGCTTCCTAGATGGTGGCCGGGGGTGGGGTGGCGGTGCTAATGTGTAACCAGCATTTGATTAACTGCAGTATACTAGGTTATCAGAAGTAATGTTACTTCCTATATGCAACATAACTTAATTTTATAATTAGCAGTGACATAGCTACAGTTCTGTGACAGAACAAGAAAGGTTCAATCTTCCTCACAGCTGGTGGACTCCTGTTTGTTTGGGCAACTTTCTTTCTTTTGTCCTTAGTTGCTAGCTAGGTTTTGTGGAATTTTTTGTTTACATTTACTTTTCTTGGTTTGTTGCTGATTTTCTCAAGCCTAAATGGACTGACTATACTGCACCTCACACTCCCACTGATAGTTTCTGCAGTCCTAGGTTGGGAGCAGGCAGCCACACTGGCCTAACAATGAGGAGTTTATATGTGGGGGGAGGTGGAAGGAGACACACCTATCACTTCTCTAGCAGAAGCAACACCACTGTCCCTAATGCTGTGTCTGCCCTTTGACTAGCATGACATCTTCACCTGCCATAGCCGCTGTATCTGCCATTGCCCCTTCAGCGATCTGCTTACTTGTTGCTGCCACAACAATCCCCTCAGCCCTAGCTGAAACTTGTGGAGCGGCTCTGTCTGCTATCATCAGCTCCCCACCTGACTTGCTAGTGTTCCTACAGCCTGCTAGTCATCATTCAGGGTGCTGATGGACCCAGCAGGCCTGAGCAGACTGGAGTCCAGTGAAAACCTGGTGCTACATGCAAATGGTGATCAGGACGGGTGCAGAAATTCTTCAGTCAACAGTGAACTTTGGCCTTTACCAACCTGGCTCTTTTGCCCACATAAGCTTAAATCCCCACAGAGTCAGTATGTGAAGACTATGCCCTGTATACTAGCTTTCACATGCTGCAAAACTAACCCAAATAAATGCTTAGTATGGTGGGTTTTGCTCTGCCTTTTCACTATTGCAATCTAGACATGAGCAGTGCCCACAGCAGAACTAGCCGCAGTACGAGCTGGTGATGCTGATGGCTGACAGCACAGACGGCAGGCAAAGAAAGGAGTGCTCTCAACACTAAGAGCTAGAGTTCACAACTCTAAAGGGAGCTATACTTCTGGTCTTTGTAATTTTTGTCTGAACTAAGCTAAGAAACATCCCATCCACTGGTCTTACAATTGCATGGCAGTCTTTATTATCAATTATATATGTGATAACATTAGATTTCACTTCTGTGAACATTATTTATAAAAGCTAAAAATATCCAGCCTAACAGTCTGCCAATTTGACTAGACATACAGTAAAGACTTGAGTTCAAAGTAATGCCATTCTCATGGCTACTGTATTTCATAAACTATAATTCCTAGTGGAAAGGTTACTTAATATTACTCTGTAAAACAACAACATAAAAACTCAGAATTCTTAGATTGTTCAGAGAGCTGGGGTCTCTGGACAAATCACTATTTGCCAAAATGAAGGGACAGAGAAGAAATATAGACAAGGTCAATTTATGAGAGTAGAAAGTCCAGAGCAGAGAGCTGCATGGGAACCGTGGGGGCAGAAGTGGGAGGCAGAAGAGCCTAATCCGTCCAAAAGGAATAGCTGAAGAGTGTGGGCAGGTTTGAGGCCTGGAAGCTCCAGAAGGTTCAAGACATGGACAGAGAGGAGGGATGCATACTGTCATAAATTTTCCCTAAAGCCACAAGATGATTATGGAATAGTTCATTCTGATGGCAGTAATAAAGGGAAACACACCGTTTCATTCTATATAGAGAATAAAAAAGCATGTGCCACAAAGAGAAAATAAATACATACATAGAACATTCTTTTCTACTTAATTAAAGTAACTTTTGTGAGAAACTGAATCACACTTGCTAGCCCAAAACCAAGTGGGCCAATAGATTATCTCTTAGTACTGATGAGTGGGAAATAAACTGTCAGTTACAAAAGCCAATGTAGTTTTAAGAGCATGTGTTAATCCTGACGCTCAACTGGACGGAAGGAGGAAATAACGAGGAAGTGCGTACAGCGCACTGTCAAGCTGTCTATGAGGGCATTTCAAGGCAGGGAGGATCCACCCTGAACGTGGCTGGAGCCATTCCATACTCTGGGGAAGCAGATGGAATGAAAGAGGGACAAACAAAAAAAGGAGCCAGCACTGGCATCCTCTGTGGACCTCCTGGCCACAAAGTGATCTGTGTGACCTACACACCTTTCTTGCCAAAATGGGCCAGAATTTTGAAAACGGTGAGCCAAGATGACTCTTTCTTGCTCTAAGGTGTTCCATCAAGTATTTGCCAGAGTAACAAGAAGCTTATAGGTAAGGTATAGGTAAGGTAAGCTTATAGGTAAGTGAAATCATTTCTATGACCACACGGCAGAACCACTTGAAAGTAGTATGTGGGAGGGATCGGGACACGTGTGGAGATATGGACTGTGAGACTGGCGTAGTGCCTAACGCAATGACAAGGCCGACTGAAGATGTAGGCTGCTGTGCAGTAATTCCTTCCTAAGTTGAGACACTGTCCTGCAGGGAACTGCTTTAAGACAGAAGATAAAGAGCTCAAAGTAACTCCAGGAAACCCTAATATTGACCATATTTTCTACCAACCACCCCAAGAATAAACAAGTAAAGGCTCAGAGTTTCGTTCTCTAAAATGTCAAGTTGCCGGGAAGACTCTCAGGAAAGTAGAGCTACCAATAAGAATGGAGACCAACTGAGCCTCCTGGAAGAACACCGTCAGCCAGGCTGCCAACTGAGCCTCCTGGAAAGAACATCGTCCAGGTTACACTGAGCTGTTTGCAGGCTGTGCAGTCTTTTCAGGTTCACAGATTTTGTGAGTGTCACTCATGCTGGGGTGGGCTTTGGTGATGCAGCTGACTTTGAGTAATTTCTCTTCCTGTAAGCAATCCCTTACCCACATTCCTGTAAGTAATCCCAATAAACACACTGATTGACCAACTTGGATCTCGGTGGTATTATATTTTGACTGGTTGTGGGCTACCTATATGAAATGAGTAGAAATATGCATTATATCTCCCCAGGAAAAAAATCCTGTTATAGAACAAGATCACAAAAGATCTACAATGTTGTAAGCACTTTGGGCAAGAACTCAGATCAAAATGCTCAACTAAAAAGGGCAGTGCCGGTGGTGTGTCATGGAAACAAGGACTCAAATGGGAATTTGAGCAGAGGATATCTATATTGTATTCTCATAGTTTCTATCCTGAAACCTGTGAGAAGCTAAGTTTAAAAGAGACAGACTGAAGTGGAGTGGTGGCACATGCCTATCATCCCAGCACTCAGGAGGCAGAGGCAGGTGGACTTCTGTGAGTCTGAGGCCAGCCTGGTCTACAAAGTGAGTACAGGACAGCCAAGGCTACAGAGAAACCCTGGAGAGAGAGAGGGAAAGAGAGGCGGGGGTGGGGGGTGGGGGAGACTTCCTTTTGTATGAAGCAAAGTCCTTGCCTAGGCTCAACTGATCCTCCTGCTTCAGCCTCTAAGCCCTTTCAGGTCTATTTTCTGTCCCACACAATGACTCTCTCTCTGGTTGAGAAAATGTCAAAGCCACCCAACATAGGGATTGTGCCATGGTTATTACTAGTCCACAGGTTCAGGCTTACAGGAAGAATTGAGAGCAAAAGGATTTGAAGAATTAGTTTGCCTATAAAATGAGCATGATGAAAAAGGGGCCACGGAAGCTGTGGATACTAAAGACATCTAGGCACTTTCGAGCAACTAGACAAGAGGAAAGATGGTAGCACCTCAGGAATTACCTGGACTCCACCAATTTCAGGATCAGATCTGGAGAGGTTTTTTGGTTTTTGTTTGGTTTGGCTTAGTTTGGTTTTTCGATACAGGATTTCTCTATGTGACAGTCCTGGCTGTCCTGCACTCACTTTGTAGACCAGACTGGTCTCAAACTCAGAGATCTGTCTGCCTCTACCTCGCAACAGCTGGCATTAAAGGCGCCATGTCAGGCTAAGATCTGGAAAAGTTTTAACTCAATTAAAACACTTTGATTCAGGATAAGAACTGTGTGGCACTCACAGTTGTGATAATAATATCATGATTATACATACACATGTAAGTTATATGTAAAATTTTGTTTAATTGTGTGATTTAATTTATATATAAAAGGACAGCACCAATTCAAAAATGCAAACTGTCAAATGATAAAGTAGAATAGCACCAACTGTTGTGAATCTTTTCTATAACCAAAACCATGTAAAATATATGTATCAGAAACATATAACTAATAACATAGCAAAAATACAACAAAACAACGAATAACGAATACCATTTTAAAATAACAACAGCCTGATGAGCATTTTAATGAGTTTTATACCTGGTTGACTGCTTTAGAAGACAGATAATAGGAAACAGCATGGTATAACAATGAGACTCTGACTACAGTGATTTCAAAACAATGCTTTAACACAGCAACCCTGATATTCTTAATGAATATTATAACAAAATTTCAAATAATTTTTAAATATCTACAACCTATAGCAAATTCAATGTTTGATATTCTTATTAGAATACAACCTGCTCCAGTTTTTGTATTTTAGCATCCTTGACTTGTAAAATTTCCAGAACTTTTCTGTCTTTGGCTTCAGATTTCTGTTTTTCTCTAGAAACAAAGAAACAGAATGTATTAGTCATAATTCCTAGGTATTCCCATTGTTACTGCTGTTTTGTGTTATTCATTTCCTGGTGCTAAGGATCAAACTCAGGAGCTCACACATGCCAAACAAGTGCTCTACCCCTGTCCCAGACCATAACTACGCCTTTAAATGTCCATATCCTGATATTGAACATAATTTTAAAGTATACATAATTAAATTATCTTGTACCAACAGCTCTTTCAGAATTAATCAGAAACCATATGACAAGTGACAGCAACTTACCATTGCTGACAACTGTGACAACTTCATTTTCTATAAACAGTTTGGTTTCTAAGTATAAATAGATAATAATAAATGTTTAAGCATAATTTAACCTTGGTACTACTGTAACCTAGTGGACAGCAGGTTGGGACTGTAGCATGTAGCATCCAATACTGGATAACACTAGTAAATATTTGTATCTTCGATATGTATAAAATGTTTATATTAACAAGATCAGATTTACTCATCTATTAAATTCCTGAACAGCTAGACACAAAAAATAAATCATTAATCTGAACAATATTAATGAGGTATTCACCCAAGACACTACAGAGAAGATGATGACATTAAAAATATGATATCAGTCAAAATCCAGGAATTTGTTTCACTGGGGAGCTCTCACATACTCTTAACATTCCAGAAATAGCAAGACTTAGATGAAAGACCAGAATTTTCAAGAGAAATTTGCTGAGAATATTTTAGAATTAAATAGCTCTCATAGTTAAAGAAAAATTTAACAGAAAAAAAATTAAAACTGTGTCTAACACATTAACTTATAATCTATAAAATCACTATTTAAGCTAGGTGCAATGGCATACACCTGTAATCCCAGCACTGAGGGAGGCAGAGGCAGGTGGATCTCTGTGAGTTCGAGGCCAGACTGGTCTACAAAGCAAGACCAGGACAGCCATGGCAGAAACCCTGTCTCAAAACAAACAAACAAACAAACAAACAAAACAAACAAAAAACACTACTTATTGAGCACTCCCAATACAGGAACTGACACAGGAATAAGAGATGCCATACAGATGTGGTCTCTTAAGGCCACATGAGTGGAACATGTATTCTTTGCTGTTTGGCATAATATTCTGTAGATGTGATAGATCCATGTGGTGTAAAACGTCACTTAATTCTGAAGTTAGTTTATATTTTGTCTAGCCAACATGAATATTAAAGAAAATGAGGTATGGAAATCACCTACGAATTTGGTGATAACATGTATCTTTAATTGTGGTAGCACACTTTTCATGAAATTAGGTGCACTAGAGTTTGGTGTATATATGTTTAATATTCCAATATTTTCTTCAGTACTTTTTCCCTAGGTCAGAATGAATTACTCTTCATTTGTCTCCTCTGACTTCATATGGAAATATTTTGTCATATAATAGGATAGCAAGTCTGCTTGCTCCCTTTATACCTCATCCTTTCTCTATAAGATGGAGCCTATCTTCAGAGCTGAGAGGGGTTTCTTGTAAACATAAATAAATAAATGAATAAATAAATAAATGAATAAAAATATGGAATTTATTTCTTCAGCTTTTGGTTTGAGAATTGACAGCATTTATAGTAAAGTGAAAATATTATGGAAGGGTGTGTGTTGACTGCAATCATTTCATTGATTTTATATATATATGTTCTTAGTTGTACTTTGTATTTCTTTCTCACTTCTCCTGCCTATGTTTACTCTTCTCTTCAGCTTGAAGTACTACTTACAGTATTCTCTTCAGGGCCATTTTGATGAACATGAATATTTTTAGGTTGCTCCCACACAGGGCATCACATAACTCAGATTAGTAAGTGAAGAGGATTTGTTTGTTTGTTTTGTTTGAGATTTTTTGTTTGTTTAACTGATTTTTACCATTCTATGGTGGCAGATACCACAAAAATATACCCAAATCTTTTTGTTATACTATTATGTTTTGCTAGGACATGCTTGTTTAATGTATAGACCCAAACACTTTTTCATTCAGTATGACCAGGAAAAAGCAGTAAGAGTAGATAGTATATATCTTCAGATCACAAGACTAGATAGTATCACCAAAAAGTGATTTTGGATAAACAAGTCTGATGGTTGAATCTTAAGATACCTCAACATTTATAGATTTACAAAATAGGGAAGAAGGGAGAGGGTGAATGAGAACACAAACCCGCAGCCCAGGAAAGGAATCAACCGAGAAAAGTAAGTGAATGAGGCACCGCTAGGAGAGGATGAGCACCTGTGTCAAACGCTACACACGTGTTAAAGGAGGTAGCATGTTTACTGATAGCTGGTTTAGCAATATTTCATCCTGAGGAGAGACTCTGTAGAAGAATGATGAGTAAGAATGTCTACGGGGAGGGAATTAAAGGTAGACTATAGATTGTACAGTCCTTCCAAGGAATTCTATTTAATAGCAAAACAAACAAACAAACAAACAAAACAAGCAGTCTGTCAAGCTGTGCCCATGGTGCAATAGTGGCATGAAGGCTGTGGAGGTGACCTGTTAGCCTCTGCTTGGATCTGAGGCCACACAGGAGAGACTCGTGCCTGATGCTGTAAGCTTGATTAAAGCCTTGGCTGGAGGATTACAGGACCTGGAAGGAAAGGATACCTACTACTGTTGCTTTGCTAAATGGACTTGTCAAACCGCCTCTAAACTGTTATGTGTATACCCATAGATTTAGTGCTGCTTCAGTCTTGCTGAAAAGGACCGCAATAGGCAGCAATTAATGCCAAGCCACGTAACTGGTAGAAGTATTCGGAATAAGTGGCTGTTTAGAGCTCAGCCCATCCATATCTATTATCAACTATGCCAAGGCTCAAGAAAAGTCATGGGAGAGGGAACAGAGAGAACATAGGACTCGGAAGATGGAAACTGGCGTAAGCATAGCACTCATTAACTTACTCCAGCTAGAATCCCCTGCATCAGAGCAAGCCAACCAGATCAGTCAACATGCCAATAGGGATGACAATGTGGTACTGAATAACCAACTGCTGTGGTCTTCCCTGGGGAAGACTATTTCTCCTGCTCCCAGCATTCCTTAGTGCCTGCAATTCTTTGTGTAGAGTTCTGGGCCCATCTTGCTTTTTAGGGGAAGGGCTCTCGCTGTGACCTAGGGCTCATCAACTGGGCAATCATAAACACATCAGCTTTCTATTGGGATCTGGTGATTGAATCCAGGTCCACGTGCTCATGCTTCAGGTACTTTCCTGACTGAGCTAGATCCTCAGATCTCAAATGCTTTATTTAACTTTTCAGGAATTAGTTAATTCACAATATTTAGAGTTCTTCTAATTAGCTCTTCTGTAATGAGTCTATGAAGTGCCCAAATAAATCCTGTTGACGTCTTTGAGATTAAAATAAAATTAAGTATATACCACCAACCTCATCAAAGCTATTAGCAGTTTTGATGTCAGGGTGACTCCTCTGACACAGCATTATAGAAATGAATCCATAAGGTAACTGTAAGTTCACACAGACTATCAAAGCAATAGTATGGGTACTGCATAAGTTGGAAATGCAAGCTCTTCATCCCACCCCAGAAAACACAGAATCAAAAACTCTGAGGTAAGAGCAATAAATGTGTACTTTCTTCTCAGATTCATATGTTAATATCTTAATTGGCAGTTTTGATATCTGAAGGTGGGCTCTTCAAAAGTTGGGGGTCAGAGAGGCAAGACCCTCATCAATTGTAACAGCAGTAAGAAATTGAAGAGCTTACCTCACCTCCCACCTTATGGAGATATAAAAAGACACCATTGAGAAGGACAGCATTCTTGTGAGCACTATATGTTTGGTTCTCTTAACTTGATAACAATAAGACATAACATTTTTTGCTTTTTTCAACCACCTGAGTTTGTGGCATTTTGTTATAGCTTGATTAAGGCACAAGATTTCAAATGGTTCTGATACACACTAAATGCTACTGTACTAACAATCATTTACATAACTTATAAAGACACCAGGTAATAGAATACTGTAGTTATAAATCACAAATTAAATACATTATACAAAGTGTTAACCTCAAAGAAATGCTTTAGTGATATATTTTATAGCATAATATCTAAAGTTGACTATAATTTTGAAATGGAAGAAAACGACAACTCAAGATCTTAATGGAAATTAGTCCGAGAGCGCTTCATGTGGTGTAGTATAATTAATGTTTCCAATACAATAAAATGCTCCCAACAGAGCACTCTGCAACATGTACACAGTCATTTTTACTTAAAAATTATGGTCTAAAAAGATTGTTTATAGCATCACAAACTTATGTGGATAATTCAATTAATACAGTCTACATATGTACAAGACATTTTTAAAGGATCCTCAAAAAAAAAAAACACTGTCAAGAAGTTGATGATGATCAATGACTGAGACAAATTCCTGTTTAGCTAATTAGAACCACTGATGTGCAATAATGATGTGAGCTAAGAATATTTGCAGACTTCTTTAGGATGAAAAATGGAGTGAAGAAAGGCTGTCAGATGTGTACAAGTGTAAAGCTCCAACCACTTTCCCCAAGAGTGCCTCCCATGTAAACACTTACCACTGCTGCACTCAGCCACACGAATTACCATGCTAACTTGCTGCCATTTTTCTAAACTAAAAAAAAAAAACTAAGAAATTATTCTAAATCATTAAGAAACAAATTTTTATTGTGCTATAGCACATGCCATATATTATACAATATGACAGGATCATATTTTCTGGGCTTGAGCCCATTTTTAATGAGATGTCAAAATGAAATATTAGAGTCTAAAAGAAACATTTAACTGTAAATGAGATAATGATATTGGTATGAATTAGAAAACAAAGAAAATTAAAAGGCAAAACTTACTGGGGTTGATTGTTCTTAATCAACAGATAAACATAAAAAAGAACAAAATAAAGCTACCTGAACTGTTTTTTTCTCATCTGAATGTAGTATCTATCTCTTAAATATATATTTTATATGTAGTATTGGCTTTCAAATTAAAAAATATCCCCAATTGCTAGTAACATTTTGATTCCAAAATAGTAAGATTGATATAAATGAAAGTTAAGAAAAATAAGAACTATACTAATACCAAATTATATATCCTTTCATCCATGAAGTGTTCTGTTTTCATGATTTAAACATGCATAATGGGTTACTGTTGTGATACTTATGAATAAGCTAAGACAAACTGAAAGCAACTGCAAAAAATCTAACACACCAGTTCTATCCCACAGTAAAAATCATTTTTAAATAAAAATCTTATTCTACTGTTTTATTGTTTGTAAATCCTAATACAAACAAATGGCATTATGTTTTAGACAGTTACATTCAATTAACACTTACATAGCTTTTACATATAATTTCATTTTATTAAATAAGAAACTTTTAAGACTATCGTGTTTTAAAAATAACTATAAAATTTATGTCTTAAAACCAAAACTTAAACTGTGAAAATAAACCTTAAAAATGAAAAATAACTGATTTGTTTTTCATTTTAAATCAAGTAGGTTCAGAGTAGAATACAGAATAAAATCAGTCTAGGATATCTGGTTCTGTTGATGACATTAGCAATATCATGATGAATATTTTAAGTATATAAATAATAATTTATTTTATAATTATATGAGCATAGCTTTATATTTAAAATATTACTAAAATATTGCAAATTCTCTTTACTAAATTCATATCTAAGGCTAAAGCTTATAACTTTTTTGTAATTATAAATTAAATGAGTATTTCCTCATTTTCCTATACTTCTCTATTACCTAAAGTCCAGGTATTTCTGCATATACTCAACTCTTTAATACAGCATTAATGAAAAAAAGCAGACAAGATTATATATTATATGACTTTAATAATTGTACAAATATTCCTCACTCAGAATCTGGAAGTCTCTTATAATGTTCAGAAATATCAGCGCTTCAGAACAGGCTGTTTTAACATCTGCACATCACCAGGGTTGCCCCCAAGGACTTTTAAATGATGCCTGCCTGTGCTGAATAAAGTGCTAACTTGCACCTTGCATTTTGTACTGTGTCCTGAGCAGCCATCCAGTTGGTACAACAGCAGCTGAATCCCCACAGGCCACTGCTCACTCAGGCTTGACTGCAATTATCATGTCAATATTTTGTGCTCTAATATGCAGATATGCACACATGCAAACTACATAATAGTTTTTCTTTTCCATGGACTAGTGAATTATGTTCAATGCTTGAGGAATTTTTAATGAAATGAAAATAAAACTCACTAAATGAAGACAATTATGATTATTTTTCCTTAAAAACAAAAATTGTGCTTCTGTATTATCTTCTGCATGTATAAAATAGTCAGGATTTAAGAATAGTTATTCTACCCTCACAATTCTTTAATGTAAAGGTCTTCCTAAAAGTTAAAAGATGATGGCAGGCTTCTTGCCTCTATTGTGAAAGTTCAAATGCATTTCTTCGCACTTTATTTCATGTTCTCTCACCTTGAGCACTAGTGTTTCTAATTAAACATCTTCCTGCTAGCCCTCATGACCATCCATCCATATCTCTGCCTTAAGAGCTGTGGCATCAGAAAAGGGGCTCAGCAGAAATATACTTTTGCCCTGAGTCGAAGAGCCAGCAGCAACACTGCCAGATGGCAGAATCCTGGCAGCTACCCTTCTGGGGTCTCCAGCCAGCCATGCTACTACCATGCTCCAAAACGCAACCTCTTCTCGGGCTGTGTGGACCTGATACACATGGGACAGCACACAGCCTTACAACAGCTGTGCAGCCCATGTGTTTAGGGGTGGAATGGAGCAGGAGAGAGTTTTTCTGAGTGATGCGAACATGGCATAACCTTACTATGGCAGCAGTCCACTTACGGAGCTTCTATGTTTTTAATTCCAAGCACAGAAAAATGGAAAATGATCTTTCACTTTTCTACTCAGTTACATCTTTACATACATATCTCAAGGTTACAGCATGTACATTGTATTTAAATGTATCAGTTAAAGCTAAGAATGACCTTATCTTTTGCAGAACCTTTTCAGGTGGAGTTTTATTTCTAGACCCAGTAAAGAAGGCAGGGGGTTGTAAATAAGAGCATTCAAAACTAATAACAGTCCTGCCCCCAAAAGCAGAACTTTAAAAAGAAAACAAACAGTATCTTTAATAGTTATACAAAAATGCAACATTTAGAAGAAGAAAAAGCAAATAAGAAAATAAAGTAATCTCTGCTTAGGCTTAATTTGAAATGATAAAGAAAACCTGGTGTTCATCAATTTTTGAATTTGAGTACAATATACATCATTTTAAGATTGGTGAATACTAGTAAAATCTAATATGAAAGAACAATAATAATATCAAACAGGACAAGAATGATTCTTGCAAGCCTATTATATAGAAGCTATTAATTGATATTCTCAAGAGTCTATATAAACAAATTGAAAATAAACTGAAACTGTAACACAAGCGAATAATGATAATAAACTTAATATTTTTGTAGGCACTATCATAACCCCTACACATACAATTAAGTAAAACAGTTCTTATTATTTTGATTTTACTAAAAACACACTAAGGCATTAAAATATAAATATATAAAATGTTTTGACTGAGTCACACAAGTAGCCAAGCAAGTTTCAAAGCCAAGTGGCCAGGGATATATCCAGTGTTCAAAACCACTTCTTTTTAAGCAAAACTTTTTTTCAGACAATTAGAACTAACTGCAATAAAAGATAGGATTTTTTTTTTGATCTTTATAACTATAAAATTGGGTCTTGGTGAAGATCTTTCGGGTATATGCCTAGGAGCGGTCTGGCTGGGTCTTGAGGTAGCACTATTGCCAATTTTCTGAGAAAGAGCCAGATTGATTTCCAAAGTAGTTGTACAAGTTTACACTCCCACCAGGAATGGAGGAGTGTAATGCTTTCCCTATATCCTCCCCAGCATGTGTTGTCACTTGAGTTTTTGATCTTAGCCATTCTGGTAGATATAAGATGAAATCTCAGAGTTGTTTTGATTTGTATTTCCCTGATAACTAAGGATGTTGAGCATTTCTTTTAGTGTTTCTCGATATTCCTTTGTTGAAAGTTCTGTTTAGTTCTGTTTGTTGAAAGTTCCATTTTTTAATTGGATTACTTGGATTGGTGAGTTTTAATTTCTTGAGTTCTTCATATATTTTGGAAATTAGTCCTCAGTCAAATGTTGGGTTGGTGGAGAAGGAACAGGAAGGGAGCCTACCATAGTGTTCCTCTGAAAGACTCCACCCAGCAGGGGATCGAAGCAGATCCTGAGGCACACAGCCAAACTTTGAGGTGGAGCACAGGGAGTCTTATCAAAGAGTTGGGGGACAGAAGGACCTGGAGGAAACAAAAGCTCAACAAGGAGAGCAATGGAGCCAATAAATCTCAGTGGAGGAGGGGGTTGCTGCAGAGACTGATGCACCAAGGACCATGCATGGTGAGGACCTAGACCTCCTGCTCAGATATGGTAGATAGGCAGCACAGTCTCCTGTGGGTCTCATAATATGGGGAGTAGGGGCCACCTCTGACATGGACTCTGATGCCCACATGGTGATCACTTCCCCCTGGAGGGTTGGCCACAGAGGACGAGAATGCAAGCAGTCCAATTAAAACGTGATAGGCTGAGGTCAGATATTAGGGAACGAAGGCTCCCCTTTCTGAGGATTAGGAGAGAGGGGAGCGGGGATGAAGAAGTGAGGATAGGACCAGAAGGAAGAGAAAAAAAATTAGGTCTTGGATTTTTACCATTCATAAAGACAGCAAAATATCCACATTCTGGCTTTTTCTTCTAAAGTTCTCTCCACCCCCCTCCCTCTCTCTGTCTCTCTCCCAGTGTGTGTGTGTGTGTGTGTGTTTGCGTGTGCGTGTGCGTGTGTCTGGTAAAAGACAGCGCTGCCTATGAAGCTATCTTATTAAGAAGATAGCCTAACCTCATCCTAAAAATTGGAAAACTCACAACTTCTTAGCAAGCTATGAGTAAATGAAAACAAAAGAATACCTCAGACAAATCCACAGCTGGGAGAGTGAAAACAACCTTCTCCACTTCACCTTCGCCCTAGTTTTTACCATTTCTAAGACTTTTCAGTACAGCTGTCATTTTTCAGTACCTATCATGTGTCCTCTCTACAACCCTTCTAAACATTGTTTTCCTAACATTCATTTGCTTATTTGAAGGAGGGTACATATGTGCCACAACACTTGTGGAGGACAGAGGGCGACTTGTATAAAAATTGGTTCTCTCCTCCCATCATATGGGTTCTAGATACACAGTAAGTGCCATCTTGTTACCAGAACCTGAAAATTTTCTTAACATATCTGGCGCACTCCTATAATCCCAGCACTCAGGGAAGTAGAGGCAGGCTGATCTCTGTGAGTTTGAAGCCAGCCTGATGTACAAACCAAGTCCAAGATAGCCAAGACTACACAGAGAAACTCTGTCTCAATAAATCAAAACCAAAACCAAAACAAACACACAAAAAGAAATGTGTGTAAACAGGCCTAGGAGGTTTTAAGAAACCCAAAGAAATACCCAGGAATTTAAATTCTGGTAATTACGGCTTCTAAATCTGTACTCCTAACCATTGTATCTACTTTGTGTCAGTTCTTTTTGAAATTCTATATGATAAATATTTAATCTTCCTTATATCTCCAGAATTCTTATTCTATATAAAGGTGCAAAAAAGTATTCCGGTAATTCATACATTGTAAACCAAACCGTATTGATAGAGAGCACACACACAGAGACACGCTTCCTTAGCAACCTCGGCAACAGAAGCGTTATATCGTTTCCAGAGCCACTACCTTCCTCCTTATCTCTCTCTCCACATGCAACTTGAAGGTGCTATGCCCATACTAGACATTACATATTAAGTTCTATAAAGTACAAAAACTATCCCATAATCAAAACCTCCTAAGAACATAGAACTTTCAGGGAAACACAAGATAGTTAAAAAACATCCATAGCAAACCAAATAGTACTTTTGCACAGAGAAGGGTAAGAATGACAAAAACAAACAAACAAACAAACAAACAAAAACCCAAAAAACAAAAAACAAAACAAAACAAAATAAAAAACAAAAAGAAAGAAAGAAAAAAAAAGTCTTCATTAAGAATCAGAGGACACAGGAAGAGTAGACCACTGGCTTCCCACAGACTTGCTGGAAACTGTGACAAGGCATGGTTGTGCTCTCTTCCTGAGTCACTCACTGTAATGACTTCTCCAGCAGCCTTTGTGTCCAGTGATAAATCCATTTCCTTGAATTTGCCAGGAGAAAATGCATCTTAGTTTAAATGTTGAAATAAATTTTAGCGTAAACACAATAAAATACTAGTAAGTACAAACTTTATCTTCTAAAGACTAAAGGCATTCTGTTCAAGTTAATCTTCCTCAGCCTACTAAGAAAAGGTTTTACAGTGCCTAAGACAAGATTAAGCTGCTTGGTTAGCGTCTTTTAATCCTAACTTGTTAGCTAACACTTGGACAAAAGCTCATTCCGCTCTAGGTTAAGAACAAGTATTCCGAGTCTACACTTCCAAGTTTCAAATTATGTCTCCTCCATTTGCCAGCTACCTGAGCTTCTGCAACTTGTCTGACTATTCTACACTTCAATTACTATATCTGTAAAACAGAACAAAGGGGCCTACTACAAGATTACTAAAATAATTCACTCAGTACAAGGGAAGAACTAAGAACTAGATATTGCTCATAATAAACACTTAATAGGGTGGAAAAAATGGTTCAGAGATTAAGAACACTGTCTGTTCTTCTAAAGGTACTGAATTCAATTCCCAGCAAGCACATTATGGCTCACAACCATCTATAATGATATCTGGTGCCCTCTTCTGGTGTGTAGGCTTACATGCAGGCAGAACACTGTATACATAAAAAAAACATAATAAATATTTTAAAAAAATAAACACTTAATAAATACGAACCATTAACACTGGTTTGTCTTTATTAGTTCTTACTGTGAACCTGACACAGCCTAGAATAGAGTCATCAGGGAAGAGGAAACCTCAAGTGAAGACCTGCCTTGACCAGATCAGCCTGTGGGTGTGACTGGCAGGGAAGGGCCTAGCTCGAGGCGGGAGCCTGGAGACAGACAGGCCTGGGCTACACGGCAGCATGACTAGGTGAGCAAGCCAGTAAGCAGCATCCGTCTACTGGTTCTGTTCCTGCTTGAGTTCATGTCTTGACTTTCCTCATTTATAGACTGTAACCTGGGAAGCTAAGCCAGGTAAGCCTTTCCTCCCCTAAGCTACTTCTGCTGGGATATCAATGACTGCAGCCGCACAATTAAGAGGAAAGGACACTGAAGGCTTCAGTGACAACCCCTTCCCCAACATGCACACCCCTAAGCAAAAGTTCCAAAAGAACTCTTTAAAAATATAATAGGGATGCTAAAGTGTAGCTCACCACAATTGATGGCTTGGGGCGGGAGCCGAGGGGTGGGGCTGTGGGAGGGGAAGGATTCAGTTCTACTTTAGAGGCAAGCCACTGAGAGTTTGGCCATGCTTCAGTGACTATAGAGATAACACAAATTGGACTTTTAAAAAAATTCTTTAATTCTAATTTTTATTTTTACTTTTTGTTGTGGGGGAGGTCTTAAGGGTAATGAGGTGGACATGGAAGGACTGGGAAGTGAGAGGGGAAAGTGTGTATGATGTGAAATTCCCAGAGAATCAATTAAAATGTTATGTTAAGAAAAAATTAAATATAAACATAAATCTGTACTTCCTTTTTGGTGTTTTCATGATAAAATTGGATTAGTTTTTATCCACTTAGAAATAAAAACACTAAATATAAACATATTCATCTCTCTCTGCCTTTTCCTCTGTGACAAACAATAAGGAGACACTATTTTGATAAAGTAAAATTTGAGGATGTGGGATCAAAAGTCTAGAGTCCATATTTAAAATGACATTAATTTCACATGATGCTGTTGTCTTCAGATACAAATTAAGATACTGAAATCTTGGACTGGGAAATGTATAAAGAAGACTACAATTATAATTGCATATACCAGCTATGGTTTCCAGGATCAGAGATGTGCCCTGTGGTTAGAATGCTGGCTGACTTCCAAATGACTGAGGCTCAATTCCAGCGCCCACACAGAAGCTACAAGCATCCATGACTCCAGTTCTAGGTGACCTAACATCCTCTTCTGGTCCCCACAGGCATCAGGCATGCACATGGTACACAGGCATACATACAGGAAAAATACCCATATACATAAAATAAAGTTAAAAATAGTTACCTATAAAATTTCTTAATCAAAACAGAGTACATGGATGTTCATCATTATTTATAGCAATAGTCCATGATAAAAACCACACACATACAAAGTTGGGGAAGATGCCATGAGACCAGGCTATGCATTATCGGAAGCTGGCTACATATTATGTGACTCTCTGAGACTTCCAGCAAAAGTTTATATTCAATTACACTTATTCTATTGACATTTCTAAGTGAGAACTTGTCAGTCTGTAAATATGAAAATAAGCAACACAACTTAAAAATAAGTTATATTAAACTGTAAAGTAGATGACTATATGGGCATTAAAAAGTGGCAAGAAAATACTAACACCATAAAAAAAGCAGGAACCAGTATGTATAAACCCAAACAAAAAAATCCTATCAGTAAAGGAAAAAATGTAACAAATATTACAAAAACTTTTACTAGCCAATACATATGTGTATTTATGCATATGATTTTTTAAAATCTTTGTAACAACCCCATCTTTCTTTCTGCAAAAATAAATCAAATTCTTTTTTAAATTACTCATTTTTCTTCCTTGACCCATTTCCTTACCTTTAAAGTTAAAAAATGATATGATGTTGTTAAAGGGATATTAGAAGTCACTAAACTCATATAGTATGTAACAACTATTAGTGTTGGACATGTTCCGATCAGCTCTTATTTACACAGACAGTGGATAATAGATAATAACACCATTATAAATTCATGATCTTGAAAGTTTTGGAACACATTTTTAAGCAATACTAAGCAAAATGACCAAGCTTCAAACACAGCATTAAGGTACATTCCATTTCATAATACAATTCCAAAAATGCTGACAGATTATTAGGTAAAAATAAGAACACTGGGCATAGCATAATGTCAAGTATGAAACAATCCAGACAAAAAGATGTGACAACGCTATGAGGGCAGGGAGAGAGACAAGAGCTTCAGCCTTCACTGTCCCGTTTGACCTGGACCAGTTTCCTAGCAGTACCATGCCAATTCTATTACCAACGATAGTAAAAATTAAATAACAGAGTTAAAATGGGGCAGAGAACTAAACAGACAGTTCTCAGAAGACAGAATACAAAGAGTTAAGAAACATTTTTTAAAAACTTTTCAACAGCTTTAGCAGCCAAATATCCAGCAGTTGTTGCTTTAATTCTTCAGGACTGCTCTGGAAATGCTTGACTTCTGTATTTCTACATAAAATTTATGATTATTTTTCCAATTTCTAGGAAGAATTATACTAGAATGCAACTGGGGTTGTATTGAACTTGATCCTTCTTTCTCACCCTGAACAAAGTTCAACTCTAACTAAATAAAAGATCTGAGCATATGACTTGCACCTGATAGAGAAGAAAGTAGGGAATGCACTGCAAGCCAGTGACACAGGACAGCCAAAACAGGAACCTGGTGGTGCGAATAGTAAGACCAACAAATAATAAGTAGGTTCTCATGAAACTAAAAGGCTTCTATACAGCAAGGGACACTATCATTAAAGTGAGGAGCAGCCTACAAGATAGAAAACAATCTTTCATAGCTATCCATCTGACAGCGGGTTAGTATCTAGAATATGCAAAGAACTAAAAAACCTGAACATCAAGAACATAAATAACCAAATTAAAATGAGGCAAGGAACTAAGCACACAGTTCTCAGAAGATGAAATACAAATTAGTTGAGCAACATTTTTAAAAACTGTTCAACTGCTCTAGCCATCAAATTAAAACTACTATGAGATTTCATTTTACCCTTGTCAGAATTGATAAGATAGTTTTTTAAAAGTAACTACAGATGCTGAAGAGGATGTAAGAGGAGAAGACCACTTACTCACTGCTACTGGGAGGCCACAGTGGTATGACCACAATGGAAATCAGTTCAAAGGTTCCTCAAAAAGCTGACAGTGGATCTATGACATGATCAAGCTACACAGCCCTTGAGCATATATTCAAAGGACTATATCCTACTACAGAGATATCTGCTCATCAATGTTCATTACTGCTCTATCCATAAAAGCCAAGAAATTAAAACCACCTAGATGTCCACCAAATGATGAATGAACTATGAAAATGTTGTACATTTATATAATGGAATACTATTTATCTATTAAAAAAAATTATGAGATCACAAGAAAACACTTGGAACTGGAAACATCATTTTGAATGAAGTAACCTTGACTCAAAGTCAGACATTGCACTATTTCATTTGTGGATGCTAGCACACATTCTTAGATATATGTATTTTATTTGTAATAATCACAGATATTAATTAGTAATGCAGAAAAGGGCATTCAAGGAAGGGAGATAGAACACAGTGGCAGAAAGGGCTAATGTAAAATAATGGAGCAAAAAGGGATAAATTGGGGTAAGGGATGGGAAGGCAAAACCAAGAGAGATAAATAACACTAAAACAACAACAACAACAACAACAACCACCTTGCAAAAAGTCATATAAAAACAGACTCTGGCTCATAAATCTTTTGTCTCTGCTTCTGGTATGTTCCCTGAGCAATATGGCTGCCTACATTAGGCCTGAACAATTCAAACACAAGTTGACATTAAAATATGAATGGGGATATTTTATAGAACCACACCCCTACATGGAAAACTACAGTTAAAAGCTGCTAAGAGAGGAATTGAACCCCATAATTAATTATCTAATATAAAATGACCATCCCTGAAAATATATACAACATTATCTGGCCCTGTGTGTTGCATTTATGTGTGTGTATTCATTTATATGTGTGTTTAACAATAATATTTAAAAGAGATTATGATTATTAGAGGGAGTGGGAAGATGGCACAAAAGAGGTTTGGAAATCATATAATTATATTTTCATTAAAACAAAATTTAAAACAATAAAATGGCTAATAAACATTGTTTAAGATTTTTTTAATATTTTATATATGTGTTCTGTGGGGGTATATGTAAGTTGGACAGGTGCTCAGCAAGGCCAGAAGAGGCTGGAATCCCTCAGAGCTGAAGTTTCCTGTAGCTGTGAGACACCCTTAGGTCCTGGGACCAGAATTTGGGTCCTCTGTAAGAACAGCAAGTGCTCTTAACCACTGAGTCCGATTTGATCATGTCCCCTTGGTACAGGACCATGTGGGCACACAGGGGAAGGGGAAGCAGGCTATCTGGATGAGACCTGATAAGCTGTGGTCATATGGTGGGGGAGGAGGTCCCCTTCTGTCAGAGGACTAGGGGAGGGGAATAGGACAGAAGAGGGAGGGAGGGTGGGAACAGGAAGATATAAGTGAGGGGATAACAATCGGGATGTTATCTGAATAAATTATTTAAATAAAAAACATTAAACAATGATCTACAAATAATTTTTTTAAAAATAAAGACAATCTTGCACTCCCATCTTAATTATGAATCTCATACTGTCAAATTAGGGTTTGTATATTAAAGATTAAATGGTGGCCTGGTGTAGAGGCACAGCTTGTTAGGAGCAAGAATGTATGAATCAATGACAATCATAAAAGGGACCTGCTCATCCCAAATATTATATGAATATCTAAATGATCCTTGTAAATATTTCACAGAAGAATCTAAATCACATACAGTAATTTTTGCATTCTAAGTTATATAAATACTAATAAAGTCCAAACACACCCGCATGATTAACAGGTAAAAGTGGCTTTATAAATCAAGAGCCAAAAGAACAAAGAAACGTTCAGGGGCAACTGAACATGTCAACTGAGGTGGGTGAAGCACACGGGAAGTCGGGAGGGAGAAGTGATAAGGGGAAGGGGAGGGAGTCTGGGTGGCTCTGACCAAAATACATATGCATATCTGAGAGTCTCAAACGCTTGAAAATAATAAAGCGAATTTTAATGTAATCTCAAGTGAGAGGTGAACATTTGGAATTGTGACTCAAAATGCTATCATAAATGAGCCTGTCTGATAACATCAAGTTGAAGTTTAAAAGTTCACATTTTCCCACTTACTTTATATGTGACTGGCTCTGAACAACAAATTAGATACAAGTTTTCACATGTAAGGTACCCTTCTTGTATGAATATAGCTGTATCTGAATATTAAAGGAAAAACAGAAATAATATTATCTTTGCTATGCAAATTAGAAATGCCTTTGGGATAAGAAAAGGCCTCCAGGTATTTTCAAATAAGTGTATGCAGAAATATATTTCGTGTTTAGTTTACTTCCCAACTATTTTAAATACTATTGATCTCAGCATTGTTTATATATAATTATATCCAGTTCATTCTCCTTTGAAACATTTATTTTTGATGTTAACATAAAATTGGCCAAAGGCACTGAAAGCAATAGGCAATCTTTACCACTGTTACTGAACGGCTTTGCACTATGGTTAGTTAGTATCTTATAAGAATAATTTAGGTGCTTGTTCATCATAATCTTTCTTGGACTAAAGACAAAAGATCACACCGAGGAAATATTTTCGCAAGGAAATATGGATGAAAGCAAGCTGCCTTAGAAAAGGGACGAGAGACAAATGTTGTCCCCAAACCTATTCTCAAATCTGACACTCCCTAGGGCTGGCCAACCCCCTGAAAGTCTATGGCCCATAACAGTGGGGTCTCCTTCCTTCTAGCAACCTATTCAGTTACACTCTTTCGGAGAATTTGCCTCAGTGTCCGTTCAGATTTTAATTCAGTCTCAGGGACTCTGACCCACAAGGAACCAGCTTTAAGGGTAGTTCTTTATTTGCATACTCACTCTGATTGGCTGTTAGTCCTAATTTTGTCCTAGCTAATATATCCAACCATCTTCTAGCTAAAAAGCTCTTCGTCTGAATGAATGGCATTGTAGCTGGTGCTTTAAGTAATATGTCTTCCTCATTATATTATGAGGAGGTAGAGCCTCACAAGTAGCTCTCACTGGCCTCACACTCTCAACTCATCTACTTCAGCCTCCTGAGTTCTGGGGTTACAAATGTGCACCAACGCTAAGCCTCTGTCAGCTTGTTGGTGTACCTAATATAAAAGAAGGCTTCCTGTCGTGTGTAATATCCCTAGGCACACACCAGGGCTTTCTACAGCTACTCTTTACACTGAAGGCAAAGGGAATTGATGGGCATCTCAAACAAGTTTGCTCTCTTAGGAAATTTTGTATTATTTACTGTATTTTTTTTAACCATTATACTCAATAATTACCCCACTGGTATATTACACCAGGATTTGGTGGTCTTGTTGCCCTTGATGTTTGGGTTTGGTTTGAATTTTTGAGAGCTATGTAGCCAAGAATGGCCTGGAACACCCAGTCTTCCTGCCTTCAGGCCCTGGGTGCTGTAATTACACACATGTGTCCCACTAGGCTTGGAAGTAGCCTTGGTTTCCCTTATTCAAGCTAAGTTGTTAATAGAATACAGTTTTGTTCATATAGGTTTTTACTTCTGCAAAAACACAAAATCACTCACCCTGGCCTGTGAGACTGAGATACTGAGAACAGAGCTACACGGTGCCAAAAATGTACAACAGTTAACAGAATGTCAAGAAAGAAAGAGAAGAAGAGGAGGGAGAAGCACATGAGGAAAAGAAAAGAGAAAGTACAAGTTGGGGGAGGGAAAGAAAACTAGGGGGAAGGGACAAAATTGATGAAAAGCTAGGATCAAGTTTAACACAACTTCAGTCAGGGCAAAATGGATGTTTTTAGTGAGCAGTGTTTTAGGCATTTGTTCGCCCGATCATCTCATTCAACTGGCATATTTACAAAGATTTTAATTTTCTTGTATAAAACAAAAATATTTTGCAAATCATACTCGATTTTCAAATACAAAATCGCTATTAATACTGCAATTTTACATACATCCATAGGTTGGCACAACAGAGAGTCTAGTCACCCAACTGTGTCCCTTTCAGAGAATGGCCCTCGGATCTGTTGTGGCATTAACTAACGTCATGAATTAGAATTCTAAAGAACACCAGGTCTTGAACTCTTTACTACTTTATAATTATGGCTTTAACATATAATTTCATCATATCTTTGGTATAGAAAATTAAGGTTTTTTGACATCAAAATATAGCAAATATATCTCTGAAGTGTAATTATGTTCTAAATTACAGTAATAAATTCTTAATATAACCAAACAAAAAAAAAAGAATACTTTAGGTTACCATGACTGTATTTTTGTTGATGGATATTCTGATCATACATTTACATGCCCTTCCTTATGCTTTTTCAAATAATATTAGGTGATGAGGAAGGATAGAGTACAGGCAAAAAAAATTGTGAGTCATGAAAGAGGATATTAAAACTCACTGTTTTTCTAACTTCACATTGCCAGGATTTTTTTTTTTCTGATTTGTAGTGGATATGTCTATAAATGTAACTGACAGTGAATGTCAAAGCAGTGTACTGTGAATTTCCATCACTTCTGTGGGCTGCTCTGTCTAGAGCAGTGGTTCTCAACTTTCCTAATGCTGCGACCCTTTAATACAGCTCTTCATGTTGTGATGACCCCAACCATAAAATTATCTTCATAACTCCTTCATAACCATAAGTTTGCTGCTGTTATGAATTGTAATGTAAATATCTGTGTTTTCCAATGGTCTTAAGTGATCCCTGTGACAAGGTCAGTCCACTCCCAAAGGGGTAGGGACCGACAGGCTGAGAACCACCCATACAGGTCACTGAGATGTATAGAGTTTTGACTGGGGAAGTGTTTGAAAGGTACCTTAACCGAGCTGAGTGGTATCTTTGCAAGCTCATTGCAATAAGCCATGCTGACTGACGTGGGACAGGGAAAACTCATGGGCCTCAGCCCTGGATGAGGCACCGCAGGTAAGCGAGCAATGCTGAGAGCAGGAGAGGTGGGCTTATGCCAGGAAATGCACACCAAGTTTTTTGTCCAATAACACATGGTCAACTGTAAAACATGCACATGCAAGTGGTGTTGTATGGAGTGAGCAGGTTTTATTTATATATGTACAAATATACATATATGCGTGTGTGTGCATGTGTGTGTGTGTGTGTGTGTGTGTGTGTGTGAGAGAGAGAGAGAGAGAGAGAGAGAGAGAGAGAGAGAGAGAGAGAGAGAGAGAGATATGAAAAGAATGACGCTGTGAATTTGAGAGAGGACAAGGGGAGGTACATGAGGAACTTTGGGAAGAGAAAAGGGAGGTGAAGTGACTCAGTCACTTTACTGTAAAGTAGTCCCACCATGGCACTGGAAGGCACAGCCACAACAGTGAAGATTCACACCAAAAGGAAAGGAAGAAAAAGCCATTTACTTGAAGCTGAAATCATTTCTATATTGAAGGTCCAAAAACCATAGTAAAGAAGGAAAATGAAAGTAACATAAACATAAAAAACAATTTTTATAGGAAAGAACATTTTGTAGAGTATCACTTACTATCACAAAAATACTTAAAGTGTAAGTGTAGACAAACACAAGACATGAGTGCCTGAAAAGCGCAACTGTTAAGCATAAAATCAAAGAAAAAATAAGTAGGCAAATATTGTTTAAAGAATTAGAAATTCCTGTAAGATAGAGATGCTAGTTTTTCCCCAGGTTGCCTATCAGGTTTAAGACAATTCCTATCACACTGAGTAAGACATTCTTAATAAAGATGAGATCCTTCAGAAGTTAACATGGAGATACACAGGGCTAAAATTGTTAATACGATGCTACGGTACAATGCATAGCACACTGGACTTCTAAAATAGTCAATAAGACTTTGCAAAGAAAAAGCTGGAAAAACCATTCCATACAATTTCAAAGTGTGCAATTCCACTACACCAGTCAACATGCTGCTGGACCGTCAGAAGAAAAGAAAAAGAGCAGCAGTACAGAACAGATGTCCGACCCCAACCGAGACACCCTTTCAAGCATACACACCGGTCCTGTAGGTGGAGAAGAATAGCTCTCTGTATAAATTATGTTAAAACAACTGGACAATCATAGCCACTCCCAAAAGGGTGAGGGGAATCAGCTCCTTAAATATCTCTTTGTACAAATAAAAAATGGACAATAAAATATAAAACTACAAAAACCTTTTTAAATCTTCAGTCTTTGGACTGGGCTAAAAATTATTGATTAAACAACAAACGATACAAGCCAGGAAAGGAACTCTGAACTCATCAAGTTTGTAGATTTTGTTCTGCAAATGACTCTGTAAAGAGGATGACAAGGTGACAGACTGAGAGCAAATAGTTGCAAACCATGCAGTGCACCCATGGCCAGTGCCCGGGAAATATAAAGAAGTCTCAAATTCAACAGTTGTGACATAAAAATTCAAACTGAAAATGGATAAGACATTAATAGAAAATATGCAGAGGCAAAGGAAAACAAGAAAAGGTGTGCAAAATTATTAGCCTTGGAAAAAATAAAAATTAAAACAATACTGGGGGTGTTGGAGAGACTGAAGCAGGAAGCTTGCTGCAAAGCCTAAGGACCCGAGTCTGATCCCAAGGACAGATACAATAGGAGGAGAAAAAGTTGTCTTCTGGCCTCCACAAATATGCCATGGCATGACGATTTACACACATGTACAAACACACTCATAAAATAAAAGTGTTTTAATTGAACAATAATTAGGTATCACCAAACTGACAGAATGGAAAGAAGAAACCACAGGTGGAAATACCAGTGAGGAAGCTGGTAAGCCTGGATCACTCACATCCTGCTGGGAGAATGTAACTAGCTTTATGAGTTCTTAATAAACTAAACATGTTACTATCACAACCTAGAAAATTCTGCCCCTGGACATTTATCCCACATGAATTAAATCTTATAATGACATTAAAAAGATACATACAATTATGCAAAGCATCTAATTCATAATAGTTAAATACTACAAACAGTCCAGATACCCTTCAACAAGAAAAGGTTATACTATGGGATGTCATGAAACACTTCAGTAATAAAAAAGTAAACAAACTGATGATACTACAATTTAGAAATAATCCCAGAGAGTAATGCTGAATTAAAAGTTAATGCTAAAATGTTACATGCTTGTCTTATTTGCTTTATTTAATATTATAAACATGACTAAATTATACAAAGAATAAAGCAGCAGTTGAAGAAGTTAAGAGAAAAGAGGGGCTTTAAGAGCTTGGGAAAGAAGCAACTCTACAAAGGTCATGGTGTTAACACAGTTTTACATCAGCTGCATCAAGGGTATGTGCATCCTGGAGTCTTAGTTATGGTTGCAATTTCTGTGCTTAAACACCATGACCAAAAGCAATTTGGGGAGAAAAGGGTTTATTTGGCTTACATGTTCCTATCACTGTTCCTCATCAAAGAAACTTACAGCAGAAACTCAAACAGGACAGGAAGCTGGAGGGAGGAGCTAATATAGAGGCCATGGAGGAGTGCTGCTTGCTGGCTTGCTCTCTCATAATCTGCTTAGCCTGTATTCTAGGGCACCAGCCCAGAGGTGTTCTCACCCACAGTGGGCTGGGTCCTCGCACATCAATCACTAGAAAACGCCCTACAGACTTGTCTACAGACCAATCTTACAGAAGGAATTTCTCAGGTTCTCTCTTTTTATATGACTTTTGCTCATGTTAAGTTGACAAAAAAACTAGCCAATACACCTGGCTTTGAGTAATACTGTACTCTCACAAAATGTTGTCACTGGGGAGCAGATTCTTTGTATTATTTCCTAAATGAGATGCTTAAGTTTTAAAAATGGATCTATACTACATCTTTAAAGACACCAGTCTTCCTAAAATTCTATTGGAAACACTGTGGCCTTTTCACTATTTCCCCTCAACAATCCATTTTTGTCTGTTTTGCTGTGTTGTTTTGTTTGTAGTGGGATGTGAAAGAACATTGTATACTGGTGTATTCGTGCACAGAATGCATGGATACCCACACATGTGGAAGCCGGGGCTGACATCTAGTATCTTCCCTACCACTATCTATCAGTTTTTGAGAAAGGGTCTCTCAGTGGACTGGAAGTTCACCCCTTCTGTTAGGCTGTCTGGCATCTACCTGTCTAAGAACCTATAAACTGGGCATAAGGAGCCATGCTAGGCTCTTAGATTGCTGTTGGGGCTCAAATTCAGGTACTCTTGCTTGCACAGCAAATGTTCTTATCAGCTGGATTATCTCAGTACCCCCTACCTATTTTGATAATTTTAAAGTGCATTTCTGGGGTTGGAAAGATGCTCCACAGTTGGAGACCCAACTTTGGTTCCAGGCACCCATGTGAGACAGCTCACAACCATATCCAAAGTCTTTGACACCTTCCTCTGAACTCTGTGACGACCTGCACTCCTGTGCACATGTGCCTAAACACACACAGACATAGTGACTACCTACACTCATGTACATATGTACTCATACACACAAACATAAAAATAAATCTTAAAAATTAAAATACACTGGCGCTAGAGCACTTGCAGCTCTTGCAGAGGACTTGGACTTGGCTCCCGGTACTAACATGATAGCTCACAATCATGTATAAACACAGGTCCAGGGTACACGATGCCTTCTTCAGGACTCCAGGAGTACTGCACACACATGGTACACATGTAGACATCCAAGCACAAATACACACACACACACACACACACACATACACACACACACACACACACACACACACACACACACACAGGCTACATAAATAAATACATAAAGAGGATATGAATATATAACCTAAAATAACTTCAGGAACTATAAAAGTAAAACAGAACTGTGTAAGAAGAAACTAGAGAAGGGAATAGCATAGTGGGACACAAGTAATATGAGGGGAAATAAGAAAATGGAGGGAGCTTTAATTGGGGAGGTTGAGGGAGGTCACTACAGAAGACAAGGGAGGAAGAAAGGGCAAATTACATTCAGGATGCTTGCTAAACCCGCAAGGAATTGTATTACTTTACAGTCCCTGTCTTAGTTGGGGTTACTATTGCTGTGATGAAACACCATGACCAAAAAGCAAGTTGGGGAGGAAAGAGCTTATTTGGCTTACACTTCCATATAACTACTCTTCATCAAAGGAAGTCAGAGCAGGAACTCAAACAAGGGAGGAAGCTGAAGCTGATGCAGAGGCCACAGAGGAGTGAGGCTTACTGACTTACTTCCCATGGCTTGCTCTGTCTGCTCTCTTATAGTACTCAGGACCACCGGACCAAGGATGGCACACCCACAATGGGCCGGACACTAATCAATCACTAATTAAGTAATGCCCTACAGGCTTGCTTATAGTCCCATCTTATTGAAGCATTTTCTTAATTGAGATTCTTTCCTCTCAGATGATTGTAATTTATATAAACCTGACATAAACTATCCAGTACAGTCACCTACAATTATTTATACACACACACACACACACACACACACACACACACACACACACACATATATACCTTACTTGAAGCTATTCCTAATTGGCTGGTATTACTCCTTACAAGAGCTGCAAACTAAGAAAACTCCCAGATATGAATGAGAAACCACTGTTCAACTATCTTGTTGTTCAAGGTATCAAATGACCGCCCCCCGAAAAAAAAGGCCCTACTTTTTTAAGACACCATGCACTTTGGGCACAGAGCTTGGAAGACTTGAGTGAAATATGACCTGACAGACTCCTCCCTGTGGAATAGCTTTCATAGGACCACAGGTACTATGCAAGCTGCCAAGGAAGGGAAGCAAGTAAAACTCCTATTTAGTTGTGATGCCTGTTAACTACACAAATGAACAGTATGCCAAGACATCCCTAAGGGTGCAATAGTGACGCACATATCTGGGCAGTGAGCAATAGTTGCCACTTGGACTTAAGGCCCACTCAAGAAGGGAAACCGTGCTTGGTACTAGAAACATTGCCAACTGCCATGGTCCTAGTGAATATCATGGACCTTAGAGAACCTGATGCTGCCATTTGCTATACCAATAAGTATACCTAAGTGCTTCATAAATCTTATCCTTATTCCCAAAGATAAACATAGCTCTTACTCCTCCTCAGAGAAGCTTCTCTCAGCAAACAACAAAGATCATTAGAGAAAGCTACAACAGGTCATAATGCAGAGATCAATTGGCCATAGAGGGTACGTAGCCCCAAATGGCACATCTACAACACAACTCCTGTACCTAAGGCTCAGGGAACAGGGAAAAAGGCAGGGTGGAAATATTGTAAGAACCAGAGGAATAAGTCTGCTGTGAGACTCTGGTTCCTAGAAATAGCAGGGAATATATGCACATGACACTTCAATAATACGGTTGTTTAAGCAAAACCTGAACAATGACAATAACAATAGGCACGCTAACCTAAAGGGCCCTACTTGTACACTAGGAACTACAGGCACCTTAGGACTACAGATAGATGGAGAGTTAGACTATCCCAAGGAGGAACTCCTAACTGATTATCCAAAATAAAGTGGTCAGTCATGACATCCTATGCACACAACACTAAATGGATTCATGAAGTTTTATATATATTTATATATGTATTTATATATAAGAGTAGATGTACATAAATATATGTATATATAATCATAAGAAAAGAGGCCATCAGTTTGAGATGGAGCAGGTACATGAGAGGGGCTGGAAGGAGGAAAGAGAGGGGGGAAGTGATGTAATTATATTTCATTAAATTTTTTTTAAATGTTTAAAACTTTACATTGTTACAAGTGTCACTTACAAAAAGGTAGGCTAACAAAAAATAAAAATGTTTCCATAACTTAATTTCAGCTACCAATGAACCTTTATGGGCTTGAGGATGATAACCACCTAGCTACACTTCTTAATAGTCACATTAAGATTAGGGCAGAAAACAGGACTTATATAAATTATTTCCTTAAATAAACAACATCAGGATGACAAATGACACAGGCTATTTTTAAAATTAAATATGTATATGCATATATATTTCAAAAGTTTCTGGTTTGAAGGACAAATCCATCTTCACCACACTGATGATTAATTAGTGAAATTTCTCCTCCATTTATTATTCATCTTTAAGGTCAGAAAAACTAAAGTACCATTGAGATAATTAATGCTGAGACTAAATATACAAATGTTGCATATTACTATTCATCACTACAACTAAAAAGCTTCTTCCTAATGATGTTTGGGCAGGGCCCAGCATTGCTCCTTCCCACTAAATGATGACAGGTGCAGTTAGTGCTTTGAGGCAGTAACCTCTGTGAGACAATACAGTTAGTCTTCAGTGCTGCTGAGAACATTAGCCTTCCTTCTCCTCACAGGCATCCTCCAGGTAAGTTGAACCATTTGTTTCCACAAACTTTTACAAGTTTTACTCTCAAATTTCCAAAGGTTATCCCCTTGTGCAATAAAGCACCAAAATAAATAAAATATCAGAATAAATGAATATAATATGAATCACACTGAAGGTCTTGATGTAAAGCCTTGTAAAATTAAATAGTTTATGGGTGAATATGTAAACACTTTGACTAGACTTACAGTAAGTGTCATGAAACCAACTAGTTGGATTCTTTTACTAAATACTGTAAATATTGTTATGTTTACCATTTTCCAATAATCTGCCTTTTTAAAAAAGATCATCCACCATGTTCTTTTTTTAATATTTTATTAGTTTATTCATATTACATCTCAGTTGTTATCCCATCCCTTGTAACCTCCCATTCCTCCCTCCCTCCCTCCCTCTTTCCCCTTACTCCCCTCCCCTATGACTGTGACTGAAGGGGACTTCCTCCCCCTGTATATGCTCATAGGGTATCAAGTCTCTTCTTGGTAGCCTGCTATCCTTCCTCTGAGTGCCACCAGGCCTCCTCATCTAGGGGACACGGTCAAATATGGGGCACCAGAGTTTGTGTGAAAGTCAGTCCCCACTCTCCACTCAGTGGAGAATGTCCTGTCCATTGGCTAGATCTGAGTAGGGGTTCAAAGTTTACTTCCCGTATTGTCCTTGGCTGGTGCCACAGTTTGAGCAGGACATCTGGGCCCAGATCTTCCCATCATAATGTTCTTTTTGTAGGTTTCTAGGACCCTCTGGATCCTTCTATTTCCCCATTTTCCCATACTTCAAGTAGGCTTTATCCCAGAGATGTAGGTATGGTTCAACATGAGTAAACTTATAAAAGTAAACCACCATATAAATACATTTAAAGAAAACAACAACAACACATGATCATCTCATTAGATGCTGGAAACGCCTATGAAAAAACACCCCTTCACAATAAAAGTCTTGCAAAAATCAAAAATACAAGGGACATACCTAAACATAATAAAAGCAACTTACTACAAGCCAAGCGCAACATCAAATTAAATGGAAAGAAAACTCAAAGCAACTTGACTAAAATTAAGACCAAGACAAAGCTGTCCACTCCAATATGGTACGTGAAGTTCTAACTGAAGAAACACAACTAAAGGAGCTCAAGGGGATAAACTAAAAAGGAAGAAGGCAAAGTATCACTATTCATAGATGATATGATGGTATACATGTGACCCCAAAAATTCTACCTGGGAACTCTTATAGATGATAAATATCTTCAGTGAACTGGCTGGATACAAGATTAACTCAGAGAGGCAGGAGTGGAGGAAGGGAGAGAGAGAGAGAGGGGGGGGGGGAGGGAGGGAGGGAGGGAGGGAGGGAGGGAGACCTTTCTATACACAATGACAAACAGGCTGAGAAAAAGAGATCAGGAAAACAACCTACACAATGGCTACAAATAATATAAAAGATAAAGAAGTGCCTCTAATTAAGCAAGTGAAAGGCCTGTATGACAAGAACTTCAAGTACTTGAAGGAACAAATTGAAGAAGATATCAGAAAATGCAAATATTTCTCATCCTCATGGATTAGTAGAAAAACATAGTAAAAATGGCCATCTTACCAAAAGCAATCCACAGATTCAACCCAATCCCCATCAACATTCCAATGCAATTCTTTAAAAACCATGAAAGAACAATATTCAACATTACATGGGGAAAAAACAGGATAGTTAAAAGAATCTTGTACAATAAAAGAATTTCTGGAGGTCCCACCACGCCTAGTTTCAACTCTACTCCAGGGCTATTGTAAAAATACAAAACAACAACAACAACAACAAAAAGCAAACCAAAAAGAGCAATGGTATTAGCATAAAAAGACAGGTTGATCAATGGAATCACATTAAAGACCCAGATGTAAATCCACACACTTATAGACACCTGGTTTTTGAAAATGAAGCCAAAATTATACAATGGACAAAAAAGGAAGCATCTCCAAAAAATGACGTTAGTCTAACTGAATGTTGGCCTGTAGAAGAATGCAAATAGGCCCATATCTATCACCCTGCACAAAACTCAAGTGCAAGTAGACCAAAGACCTCAACATAAAACTTAGACACTCTGAACCTGATAGAAGAGAAAGTGGGGAAAAACCTTGAACTCATTGGCACAAGAGACAACTTTGTAAACAGAACAGCAACTGCTCAGGCACTAAGAGCAACAGTGAATAAACGGGACCTCATGAAACTGAAAAGCTTCTGTAAAGTGAAAGATACCATCAACAGGACAGAATATCAGGCCACATAATGGGGAAAGACTTTCATCAACTCCATATCCAATAGATGGCTATTATGCAAAATATATAAAGAACTTAAGAAACTAGACATCAACAAATCAAATAGCCGGGCGTGGTGGCGCACGCCTTTAATCCTAGCACTTGGGAGGCAGAGGCAGGCAGATCACTGTGAGTTCGAGGCCAGCCTGGTCTACAAAGTGAGTCTAGGACAGCCAAGGCTACACAGAGAAACTCTGTCTAAAAAACAAAAACAAAAGCAACAAAAATAAAATAATGCAATTTTAAAATGGAGTACAGATCTAAACAAAGAATTCTCAACAGAGAAATCCCAAATGGCTGAGAAGCACTTGAATAAATGTTCAACATCCTTAGCAATCAGGGGAATGCAAACAAAACAACTCTGAGATTTCATCTTAGACATGTCAGAATGGCTAAGATCAAAAACACAAGTGACAGCTCATGCTGGCAAGGATGTAGAGCAAGGAGAATACTCCTCTATTGCTGGTGAGAATGCAAAATTGAACAGCCACTTTGGAAATCAATATGGCATTTTCTCAGATAATTGGAAATAGCTCTACCTCAAGACCCAGCCCTAACACTCTTGGTCATATACCCAAAAAAATGTTCCTTCATATCATAAAGACACTTGCTCATTTATGTTCATAGCAGCTTTATTTGTAATAGCTAGAAACTGGAAACAACCCAGATGTCCCTCAACCAAAAAAAAAAAAAAAAAAAAAAGGATCAAGAAAATGTGGTACATTTACACAATGGAATTCTAATCAATTATTAAAAACAATTGCTGATGGGAATGCAAACTAGTACAGCCACTTTGGAAATCTATCTGGTGCTATCTCAGAAAACTGGGAATAGGACTTCCTCAAGACCCAGCTATTCCACTCTTTGGAATATGCCCAGAAGATGCTCCAGCACACAACAAGAAAATTTGCTCAACCATGTTCATAGCAGCCTTATTCATAATAGCCAGAACATGGAAACAGCCTAAGTGTCCCTCAGTAGAAGAATGGATCAAGAAACTGTGGTACATATACACTATGGAATACTACTCAGCTATTAAAAACAAGGAATTCCAGAAATTTGTGGACAAATGGATTGAGCTAGAAATGATCATAATGAGTGAGTTAACCCAGAAGCAGAAAGAGTCAAATGGTATATACTCACTTAAATCTGCATACTAGCCCAAGGGGCATGTCCCATGAAAGTCTTCACTTACCAGGAAACTGGGACAGAGGGGAGGACATCCTATTGGGACTCTAGATGAGAGAAGCATGGGAGAATAGCAAAGTAGAAGGATCCAGAGGGTCCTAGAAACCTACAAGTAGAACATTATGAAAGGCAGATTTGGGCCCAGGGGTCCTGCTCAAACTAAGGCACCAGCCAAGGACAATACAGGCAGTAAACTTTAAACCCCTACCCAGATCTAGCCAATGGACAGAACAGTCTCCACAGTTGAGTGGAGAGTGGGGTATGACTTTCACACATACTCTGGTGCCTCATATTTGACCATTTCCCTTGGAGGGGAGACCTGGTGGCACTCAGAGGAAGGACAGCAGGCTACCAAGAAGAGACTTGATACCCTATGAGCATATACAGGGGGAGGAAGTCCCCCTCAGGAACAGTCATAGGGGAGGGGAATAAGGGGAAAATGGGAGGATACAAGGAATGGGATAACCATTGAGATGTAACAAGAATAAATTAATAAAAAATTTTAAAAAATAAAATAAAAACAAAGACATCATGAAATTCGCAGGCAAATGGATGCAACTAGAAAAAAATTCATCTGAGTGAGGTAACCCAGACTCAGAAAGACAAACACAGTATGTACTCCTTTATAAGTAGATATTAACTATAAAGTAAAGGATAATCATGCTATAATCCACAGACCCAGAGAGGCTAAGTGACAAGGAGGGCTCAAGGGGGGATGCATGGATCTCCCTGGGAAGGGGAAATAGAATGGATATTGTGCGTGGACTGGGGGTGGATATGGAAGGGCATAGGAGGCATCAGGTGGGGAGATGATGGAGGAACAGGATGGAGGGAGAGAATACTGGGTGAGACAATGGGAACTGCCGAAGGACACAGTTTGACGGCAAGATAGAAACAGTACAATGAAAACTCCAAGGAATGGATAAGAGTGACCCTAGCTAATACACTTAGTAATGGAGATATAGAGCCTGAACTGGCCACCTCCTATATCCAGGCAAGACTGCCAGTGGGGAGTTTGGGCCACCTACCCAGTCACAAAACCTTCCACATACAGTATGTGCTACTAATATGTGCTGGGGTGAAGTACCACAAAAACTGTGGCAGTATCTAACCAATGACTGATCCAGCTTGAGATCCATGCCACGAGAGGGGGCCACCCCTGACACTGCTTGGAGAACCAGAAATTAGAAGCTGGGTGGCCCAGAGACCTAGGATAGAACCAAACAGGACTGGGGAAAAATGAAATGATGCCTAATGGTTGTACAAGGTTGCACTCCCACCAGCAATGGAGGAGTGCTCCCCTTTCTCTACATCCTCACCAGCATGTGCTGTCATTTGAGCTTTTGATCATAGCCATTCTGATGGGTGTAAGATGAAATCTCAGAGCTGTTTTGATTTGCGTTACCCTGATAGCTAATGGCATTGAAAGTGTTTCTTGGCCATTAAATATTCCTCTGTTGAGAATTCTCTGTTTAGCTCTGTGTCCCATTTCTTAATTGAATTATTTGGTTTGCTGGTGTTTCATTCCTTGAGTTCTTTATGTATTTTGAATATTAGCCCTTTGTCAGATGTAAGGTTGGGAAAGATCTTCTCCCAATCTGTAGGCTGCCATTTTGTTCTGTTGACAGTGTCTTTTGACTTGCAGAAGCTTTTCACTTTCATGAGGTCCCATTTATTAATTGTTTATCTTAGAGCCTGAGCTGTTGGTGTGTCTCCTATGCCAATGAGTGTGCAGAGCCATGCCAAAATCTGCCATGTCAAAAATCCCATGCTTAGGCTGCATGCTGTGACCTTCGAGTTGCTGATCTTTGCTGGAGAAGGTCTTGTGTTCTAGGCTATCCTTGGAATATTTATCTTTGAAAGTAGGGCAGTCCCAACTGGGAACCACCCAGAGGATCAAGGAAGTTCTTACAGGGAGCTACTCAGAGAAATAGGAAATTCTTACAGGGAGCTATTCAGGCGATTGTATTCTTGCCTGGGGGCTAGGGAGAATGGGATTAGAATAGGTCCTATTGACCTTGCTCTATATATATTCTTACTAGTCCACATTAAAGAGAGTCTTGATTGGAAATTTCCAGATTTGACTCAATATCTCTCACATCTCTGTCCCCCACTTTCAATCCCCACTCCCTCTTTCAGGTGAACCCCGGTTCGATTTGTCCCGCAGGCCAGGACACATCAAATGAGTTCAAGGATCTTCCTTAATTTATCATCTAATAGACTTATTGTTTCTGGTTTTATGTTGAGGTCTTTACTTCACTTGGACTTGAGTTTTGTGCATGGTGATAAATATGGATCTATTTGCATTTTCTACATGTAGACATTCAGTTTGTTGACTAGTACCGTTTGTTGACAACGCTTTCTTTTTTCTTTGGTATGGTTTTGGCATCTTTGTCAAAAACCTAGGTGTCTATAGGTGTGTGGGTTTATTTCTGGGTGCTTGATTTGATTCCATTGATCAACCTGTCTATTTCTATGCCAATACCATGTAGTTTTTATTACTATTGCTCTGTAGATCAGCTTGATGGTTTCTCAGAAAACTAGGAACAGCTCTACTTCAATACCCAGCCATAACACTCCTGGGCATATACCTAAAAGATGCTCCATCAAACAACAAGGACATTTGTTCAACTATGTTCGTAGCAGCTTTATTTGTAATGCCCAGATGTCCCTCAACCAAAGAATGGATAAAGAAACTGTGGTACACCTGCACAATGGAATACTACAACAAGGACATTATGAAATTTGCAAGCAAGTGGATAGAACTAGAAAAGATTATCCTGAGTGAGGTAACACAGGCCCATAAAGGCACACATAGTAGGCACTCACTTACAAGCAGATATTACCCAGATAACACAGGATCGCCATACTACAACTCACAGACCCAAAGAAGCTAAGTAACAAGAGGGGCCCCTGGGAGGGGGCTTGAATAACATGCATAAGGTAAAACAGAAAAGACAGTGGAAGTGGTTGAAGCTAAGGAACAGGATAGGAGAGGAAATGCAGTGGGAAATAGCATGGGGATCAGATGTGGAGAAAACAGAGGCAGCAGGACAGAGGGACTGCAAAAAGAAGAAAAAGTATGGGTACGGGCACCTCTGAGACAGCTGGCGACCTGTGACAGGGTGGGCACGAGGGGGGCTCCAGCTGGAGACCTGTGACAGGGCAGGCACGAGGGGGACTCCAGCTGAGACTCCTAGTTAGCAGGGGCCATGGAGACTGAAGAGGCCACCCTCTAAACTAGACACGACGCTAGTGGAGGAAGGGGAACAGCAACCAACACACAAAAACTTTGCCCAAAATTTGCCTACAAGATGTGCAGGGATGAAGATGGTGCAAAGATGCAGGGAATGTCTACCCAATGCCTGGCCCAACCCGAGACCCACGCCACGAGAGCGAGCCAACCCCTGATACTATTAAGGACACTCTGAATGCTTACAGATGGGAGCCTAGCATGGTTGTCCTCTAGAGGCTCCACTCAGCAACGGACTGAAACAGATGCTGAGACTCACAGCCAAACACCGGGTAGAGCACAGGGAGCTGGTGGAGGAAGGGGAGGATAGATAGAATGACCCAGAGGGGGCAGAAACTCCACAAAAAGACCAAGAGAGCCACTTAACCAAAGTCCAGGGGGCTTGCGAAGACTGAGGCACCAACTAAGGACCATTTATGGACTGGAGCTAGGCCCTATATAAAAATTTAGCTGATGGGCAGCTCGGTCTTTATGGGGGTCCCCTATTGATGGGAGCAGGGGCTATCTCTGACATAGACTCTGCTGCATGCTTTTCAATCACTGATCACTTGTCCCTGACAGGGCTGCCTCGTCAGGCCAACACAGAAGATGTGCTCAGTTCTATTGTGACTTGATGTTCTGGGTGAGTTGGGGTGGGGGCTCCCCTTGTCTGAGGGGTAGGAGAGGAGACCTAGGGGGAGAGGGACTGAGGGTGGGACTGGAAGGAAAGTAGGAAGGAGGCCATGATTGGGATGTAAAATGAAGAACTAACTAAATAAATTTTAAAAAGAAAAAGAAATGATGCCTAATGATATTCTGCTATACTAATAGATTAGTGCCTAACCCAAATGTCACCAGAGAGGCTTCGTGCAGCAATTGATGAAAGTAGATGCCAAAACCCACAGCCAAACATTAGGCAGAGTTCAGTGAATCCTGCTGAAGAGGGGGAGAAAGGATTATAGGAGCCAGAGGAGTCAAAAACACCACAAGAAAACCAAAAGAATCAATAAACCTGAACTCACAGAGACTACACCACCAATCGGCGAGCCTGCATGAGTCTAACCCAGGTCCTCCGTATATATGTTATAGCTTTACAGCTTGGTGTTTTTGTGGGGACTCCTAACAGAGGAAGCTGGAGCTATTTCCGATGCTTTTGTCTGCTTTTAGGACCCTTGGTCCTCCTACTGGGTTCCCTTGCCCAGCTTTCATATGAGAGGAAGTGCCTAATCTTAATGCAACTTGATTTGCCATGTTTGGCTGATATTCCTGGGAGGCATCAGTACAGTTTCCAGCAACCTATGTGGAGAAGATCCCTGTACCTTTTGCTTCTTTGCTTCTTAGTCAGCAGCAACCGTTGCCATCCCAGAGCAAGGACGGTTACTCTCAAGCACACACAGAACACTGCCTTACGGCTTTCAGTTGGTTTGATGACACACCATAACCACAGCAACTCTTATAGGGGCTGGATTACAGGGCATTATTATCACGGCAGGAAGCATGGTACCCCTCAGACAGACATGGTGCTAGAGGTAACTGAGAGTTCTACATCTGGACTGAGATTCTGACACCTTAAAGGCCACCCCTACTGACACACTTCCTCCAAAAAGGCCACACCCACTCCAAACAAGCCACACCTATTCCAACAAAGCCACACTTATTCCAACAAGGTCACATGTCCTAATCCTTTTGAATAATGCCACTCCCTATAAGCCTGTAGGAGTTATTTTCATTCAAACCACCACAAGCACCAATCTCAGAGATGCAGTTGTATTACAGACAGGCCTGTGTCCAAACTCTAGGAAAAATAAAAAAAGAAACAAGAATTGGCTATTACATAAGGATAAAGAGGTCAATTCATCATTAGAAAAAAAAAAACTATAAATGCACATGGGTCCACCACCAGAGTAACTACATCTATAAAGCAAGTATTAACAGGTTTTAAGGAGAAAACAAAAAAAAAGCATAATAGAGGATGTCAATTTTTTAATAATAGATAACAACATCAAAATTTAATATAATAATCTGACCTAGATGAAATGTACAAAACTTGATATCCAGCTGCAACAGTATATGTTTATGTTTATGTGTGTGTGTGTGTATGTGTATATATATATATATATATATATATATATATATATATCACAATATTCTACAGGATATAACAGCTATTAGTTCAAAGAACAACTCTTAATACATTCTTTTATTTTTATTTTATGAATGTTTGCCTTTATATCATATACATGCCTGGTGCCCAAGGACGTCGAAAGAAGGCTTTGGGCAGTGGATCCACTAGAACTTGAGTTACAGAAAGTTGTGAACTGCCTTGTGGGTAATGGGAATCAAACACAGGTTCTGGAAGAGCAGCTAGAGCTCTTAGCCCTGAGCCATGTCTCTAGTCCCAAATCTTAATATACTTAAACATGTATTCTGGTCCCAGTGGAATAGGATTAGATTTAAAAGGGAAGGAAACATATGAATAGCTTTCCATGTCCTCATTTCTTTGCTGGAATCAAGCACCTATAGCCCATGCATCACTTTTGATGACTTCAGGTGTATTCTTGTTTGGAGTCTCTAGCCCTGGGGTTACTCTAACATTATCTGGTAATTTTCACGTTAAAATCTGTGATACCTGCCAGACTATGGCTGAGTTTACAATCCTTGACTATTGTAGACCCATAAAATACTGTAGCTGGCCTTTTCTCAGTTGCTTGTATGTCCAATTAATCAATCACACTTCCCTTTTAATGGTCAAAATTATGTCTTTGTTGATGCTCTCTAGTTGCTTTTTCAGTATGCTGAGATTAAACGTTTTCTATCTCTCTTTTTAATTTGAAGCAGTGTAAACCTTCTTTAAAAGTCCTAGCTGTTGAATTGACATTTCTGTGATTTTATTCTTCATTCTTCTTCTTAATATTTTTCCAACTCAAAAACCTATCATCAAACTTTACTTGCCTTTGATTGAACAGAAGGAAACAGTGAAATATCATTATTTTCTCAACCATCATAATTTCCATTTTATACTTTAATATACTAATATTTGCATTTGTAGAAAATACATACATCTACACATTTTAAGTAAATATATATTGGAGATGTATACTCAAACTCAAAACCTTTTTGTTGTTAAGATGTATAAAAAACTGGAAAGTTCACAAATATGTTAAAAAGTAAAGAACATAGTCTTGGAAAACCAAAGTGAGCCAAAGAAGAAATCAAAGAAAAAATTAAGAAATTGAAACAAAACAGAAACCTAATATTAAAACTAAAGGAAAGAAGCAGAGCAGAATAAAGAAGGAAGCTTATAAAAATAAACTTTCTTATTATGAGAAACGAAAGACTTCAAATAAATAATTTATAACTAACAGAATTAGAAAAATAAGATAAAATTTAGCCCAGAGTGAGCAGAAGGAAAATAAACCATAAAGATCAGAGTTGAAATAAAGGAAACAGAGACAACACACACGCTGGAAAAGAACAGAGACTGGGAGTTGGCTTTGTCGAAAGATAAAACCTACAAACCTTTGGACAAATTAATGCACATACAGAAAGGAACCAAACAGGTAAGTCAGAAATGAAGGGAGACACACTTCATACAAGCAAGGGATGGCAGTACTGTGCGGTTATCTACCATCAAACCTGATAACCTAGAAGAAATGAGACAAATCCTTCTTGCATTTAATCTGCTAAAACTGAGTCATGGAGAACTATGGAATAGGAATAGTTAAATAAAGGAAGACTAAATCAGCAATCAATCCCCACAAAAGTCTAAGAAAAGAGCTCTACGCATGACAATTTTAGAATGGTTCATATTGATCTTTCTCAAATTCTTCCAAAATGAGTAAAGAACATTTCCAAACCTATTTAACCTTGCCCAGATACCAAAACCAGGCAAAAAACAAAACAAAACAAAACAAACAAACAAACAAAAAAACCCTACCAAAAAAAAAAAAACAGGAAAATACCCCTGATGAACATAAGTGTGAAAGCCATCAATCAAATCTCTTTTTTTTTAATTTTGTAATTATACAGACAACTTAGCAGTATACATTTAACCAGTTAAGTGCGAGTTCTTTACCCTTTTCCAGCTTGGCAATGCGAGTCACAGATTTAGGACCCAGCCTAGCCTCCCCAGTAGGGATCTGTCCTATCTCACTGTATCTGGCGCTGTAATTGGTTCTAATAGTGTCTACCAGCTTAACCAGAGTACCCTTGTCTTCCAAGTTAACCTATGTGAAGGCAACAGTGGTACAAGTGGTACAAGTCCACAACAGTGGACCAGCTGCCCCAGCCTGGACTTTGCCTTGAGGATGCAGTAGGGGACCCTATCTTTCGACACAGGGCAAGTAGGAAGACCTCCGGTGTGGAGAGCAGTGAGGTGCCGCGCCTTAACATGGCGCAGGCTTCCGCCTTCCGCCATCCCAACGGCGAGCACTCTCTAAGTCCTTATATGGCAAAAGGCTGTGCAAGGGTAACTGGTGATCTGATGACGAGCAGTCCTGCTCTGACGTGGACCTATGAGGAGGTGGCACCTGGCATGAGCTATTTGGCCCTTGAGAATTGTACTTAAGCTTGGCCCTTCCCTTCTTCGGGGCCATTCCCACTGAGCTTAATCCTGAGTAAAGATCTCGAGAAGAAGTCTGGTTGTTGGTGTCTCATTTCCGCTGGACGGTGCGGCGCTGACACTCCAGGTCAATGGGGTCTACGTCATGGGCAATCACCACCAGCTGAGCCTTCTTGTTCTCCACCAAGGTGGTAACTGTATTGAGCCCGGCTCCTAGTTGGGACGTCCCCTTTCCTAGCAGCTTTCTTCTCAGCACGGGCCTGAGAAGCTTTCGCTTCTTCTTTTGCTTTGTCTCTGCCTTGTTCTTGCTGACAAGCTTAAGCAACTGGATAGCTGTTTGCCTGTCCAGGGCCTGGGTGAATTGGTTAATGGCAGGAGGTACTTTGAGCCGCTTACAGAGGATCGCCCTTGCTGCGGCAGCCTGAAGTAACAGGGCCATTTAACAGACAGTGAGATCTCTTTTGGGCTGAATATCCTGCCCGATGCTGAAGTTCTTGGGCCTTTTCTCAAACAAAGGGTTGACAACAGCAGGGGCCGGGGCCTCCTTCTTCCGCTTGAACATCTTGCTGGGTTGGAGGAGAGCCAACCAAATCTTAGCAAGCTGGTTCAGCGGCATACTATAAGGGTTGCATACCACTATCATGATGTTTACCCACATGAAGATCAATACATATGATACACCACATTAAAGGATGAAGGAGCAACCTAACACATATACAAAAGAGCACTGCAGGAAATGTTTTTTCATTATTTTAAAAAGTCTGCAAATTAAAAAAAAAATGAATGTAACAAGAAGGCTCTTCTGCAGCAGCAGCTTTCAACATGTGGGTTGTGAAACCTTTGGGGGTGGAGTGACCCTTTCACAGGCTCACGTAAGACAATCAGAAAACACAGCTATTTGCATTGTGATTTACAACAGTAGCAACATTACAGTCATGAAGGAGCAAATAAATTAATTTTATGGTTTGGGGTGACGACAACATGAGGAAATGGATTGAAGGGTAGCAGCATGGGGAAAACTGGGAATCACTGTTGTACATTAGAAAGCCCATATAACATTATCACAGCTAACAAATAAACAGCAAAAACACCGAGAGCTTTCCTGTAAGATCTAGAACAATACAAAGACATACGCTTGCCCTTCTATTTAATAGACTATTGATATTCCTAGCCAAAACAGTTAGGCAGAAAAAAAATTACATTCAAATAAAGAAAAAGTATGTAAAATATTCTATTTGTAGATGACATGTGCTTACTTAGAGAAAACCCTAAAGTCTCCCTAATGAAGAAAATACTTCAGGAATAAACAAATTAATAAAGTTTCAGAATACAAAATCCAATATATGCCATGTACGTTTCTATACATTATTAGTATACTCTCTAAGAAAAAACTGTAAACAACCTCATTTACATTACTGCAATGGCTAATCTTGACTGGGTCAGCTCATGAGATCTAGAATCAATCAGTAGACTCTGACCAGCTCCATGAGTGAGTTTCTAGAAAGGGTTTACAGAAAAGAAGACAGGTTCCAAGGCTGCTGGTGAATAAGTACACCTATTGCTGCTGCTGCTGCTGCTGCTCTACAGACAACAGACTGCTGCTTACTTCGCTTTTCCCTCATGAACTGAAGACCAGCAACTCCTCAGGAATTTCCAAGGCTCAGACTGGTGCCTCACAGGCATCCTCATGGACTTGGTACCAGGTTCTCACTAGGCACACAGCCATTAACTATAGAAGAAAACCTGGACAAGTTCCCTTTATAATATATAATATTCTATCTGCTCTGTTCTACAAGAAAACTTGCTGAATAGAAGTACTAAATTAGTACTTATATAAACACTTAGGAGTACGCTTAACGAAGAAGGTGAAACAGAAAATTGATCTCATTATCATGGACACTGAAGAATGATTTTTTTAAAAAAATATGCACACTACCCAAAGCAATCTACAGTTTCAATATTGACCTTGTCAGAGCAGCAAAGGGATTTTTGACATAAAAATAAAAAGTATCCCAAAAGGTTCATATACAAAACAGAGTTATTCGGCAAGAGAAACCAAGCTAGAGAGACCACAGCTCTTAGTTATTAACTCAATCACAATGCTACAAAACAGTGTGTTACAGACATAAGCACAGATGCACAGATGGACAGAACAGTAAACATGGAAGTAAACGCATACATACACAAACCATTAGCTGGTTTTTAAACAAAGATTGCACAGTGCAAAAAGGATAAACTCTAATAAATAAAGATGGCCAGATTGCGCATTCCAATAATTAAGAATAAAATGTGGGTTGGTGAGACCACGCTGAGAGTAAAAGCACTTGTGTAAGGCTGATGACTCAGTGGTAGGAGCACTTCCTACTGCTGCAGAGGACCCAGGTTCAGTTCTCATCACACATTTGGCATTTCACAACCATCTATAACTCTGACTCCAGGTGTTCCAACAGCCTACCCTGGTCTCCATAAACACCAAGCACACATATATTACAAACACATGCATGCAGGTAAACACTAATACATAAAATTAAAATGACTAATATTTAAATTTAACTCAACATAGATTAAAGGCTTGAACATAAGACATAAACAAAATTCTCAAAGAGAATGGGGAAATTACTTAATATTGGCATTGGCCATGATTTTGTCCCTAGTTTAATATTTAACTTCAAATCATAAACCTAGAAACATGGGTACTTTTGCAAATATATACCAGAAATCACCTGAACTACCAAAAGAGTTGTCATACACGGATAGGCTGTCGCTTCTATCAGTTTTAGCATTACCCGAGTTCTAAAATTACTTTGAAAAAAAAAATGGTGAAAATAGAAGCCAGATAATGGTAGCTGAGTATGCGTTCCCAACACACTTGCATTAAACCTTTGTCTTGTGTAGTTCACCTCATCTTCTGATAGAGCTTTGCTCTCAACAGAACCGAAACACACACACACACACACACACACACACACACACACAGAGGCCATCCCCCTATCCCACTGTAAATTACCATAGCCCGATGTACTCTGCTCCCAGTCAGAACCCTCACCAGCAGTTATGGCCATTACCTCTCGCTTTCACATAAGGACTCAGCATGTTAGCCTAGCACTTAGAGGCTGAGGCAGGAGGAACATTATAAGTTTAATAGCGAGACCCTTTCATAAACCAGAACAAGATTCAAGTAAGGAGAGAACAACCATAAATAGTACATACAGTATGACAAAATAAATTAAATATGGTTATTATATTAAGGTTCCTCTAGCATAGTAGTTCTCACATTCCTAATGCTGTGGCCCTTTAAGACGGGTCCTCACGTTGTTGTAGTGACCTCCAACCATAAAATTACTTTCATTGCTACTTCATAACTATAATTTTGCTACTGTTATGAATCATAATGAAATATGTATGTTTTCCGACTGGCTTAGGTGACCCGGTCAAAGGGTCATTTGACACACAAAGGGATCCCCATCACAGGTTGAGAACCATTGCTCTAGACAGAGGAACAGAATAAATAGAAGAAGCGTATATAACAAAGGGGATTTATAAACCCAGGCTGCACAGTCCAACCAAGGCTGTCTGCACACAGGGGAGGCAAGAACCTGGTAGTAGTTCAGGGCACTAGACTGAATATCTCAGCAGTCCCAAACTGGCCCTGAAGGCCTGGGGGTTTCCAAAAGAACAGTCTTCAGCTTACACGGGAAGGCTAAAGACGGTAGATTTCAATGTCAGCGAAAGATGGAAGCCGCAGCGTCAAGAGCATATGAACAGATGCACTAGCTAGCAAGGCACAAGACTAGGCAGGCAGAAGCAGCACTGGTTTTTCTCTCAGCCCACTTATATGGAGGTTGCCAATGGGTGGAGAGGGTGCTGCCTACACTACGAAGAGGATCTTCCTGGCTTCAATTACATCCTTCCAGGAAACATTCTCATAGGCCATCCATGGGAGTGCCTCTTAGTTGCTTCTAAATCCAATCAAGCTGAGAGCCAGGATTAAGCTATCATAGTTGTATATGTCACCTATTCAACGAGCAGCTTAAAAACTACAAAATATCAAGTTAAAAAAACACTAAGCTAATTGCTATGTAGTATTCCCTCAGGACATGACAAGACCATCAGCCATGGAGAAGTAGAGTTGCTGATGTAATCTGTTGTCATAGCAAAGGATAAAAAGAACACACTGGTAGCTAGACTATGGCAATGCCTGCAGATATTCCCTCACAGGATGAGGGAAGAGATCACAAGACCCTGCCTCACCAGAGGTGAGTCACCACTCTCTCCTGCCCCAGCTGCACAGGGTCTTTGATAGGTGTTAGAAGAAAAGCAAGCTGCGGGTAAGGACTCTTCGGTGATACGTGAGCAACAGGCCTTCAATCAAAGGATACAGCAGACTGTGAGATAGATTACAGACCTAATAAAAATGCCATATCTAAAATGTGCCTTGTCAGCAATCATTTATAGTAAAACCCAAGGAAAAACCGATATTCTAGTTTCCCTTCTATAAGGGTTTCTTGCAGCTTACACCTCCAGGTCTCAGTTTATCTCTGAGGAAAATCATGGCAGAAATTCAATCAAGAACTGTAGCAGAACCATGAAGGGATGAGGCTTCCTGCTCACTCCCTGGCTCGTGCTCAGCGACCTTTCTTGTAGAGCTCACACCCACCTACCTAAATACGGTGCCCCCCACCGCGGGACAGAGACTAGACCCTCCCACAGCACCATCTGATCTTGGCGATGCCTCCACTGAGGTTGGTTACTCCCAGGCAATTCTCAGTTGTGTCAAGTTAACAATAAAAAACTAACCAGTAAAACCTACAATCAGTAAGAAATTATACTTTCTACAAGCACTTAAGAAAATATAATATATATAATATTTGGTCTTTGTATCATGTTATTACAATTAGGGAAATCAAAAGCTGATTTTTTTTCAGTGGTTAAAATAAAATTCTAACTACTTACAGTAGAATTTTAAGAATACTGTATCCTAGCTGTGCATGGTGGTACGTGTCTGTAATCCTAGCACTCAGGAGGCAGAGGCAGGTGGATCTGGTTTACAAAGTAAGACTAGTACAGCCAGAGCTCTATTACAGAGAGAAACCTTGTCTCAAAAAAATAACAAAAAATATTGTATGTCTCACTAAAGAAAGAAATCAAGAAAATTAACCATAATGAAAATGAATATCCTTTTCATAATGTTTATCAAACTCCATTATACATTTTCCATTTCTATAAATGCCTTCCCACTAGATAGAGAGCATTAATGGCTAATGTAGAACTTTCTTCCTCTCGTTTCAGGCAGTGTCTGACGGATGATAGTCAGTTAATAATTTTTGGCACTGTTTAATATATGGCCATGTGTGTACTTATCCCAACACCTAAGTTGTTCTGGCAACATTTGGAGTCTCCTAGGTGCTTAAGCAAACACTATAAATTTCCACACCTCCATTAAGTTACTCTCAAGTTTTCCACTGACTACTTCTAGCCTGAATTTTACAATTTCTCACTCTTTTGTGTCTACATTTTTCTTTGTTTCAAAATAAAAATGCAAAACAGACTGGCTTTGAAAAAGGAATCGGTACGACATTCACAGCAGAGACCGTCAGAGCCAAGGAGAAGGATTTACAAGTTAAGGCCACAGAAGAATTACTAGGTTTGAGTGACACTGCAAAGGAGACAGGGACTGAACTTGGGAATTGATTTTCTGTTAGAAAAGAAGCTAAAAGGTATCAAAGATTGCACTCAATATGTGAAATTTAGAGCCAAGGAAGAAAATGGTGTGTGTGCGGCAGTGAGAAAGTTAGGTAGTGAAGAACCTGCAAAGAAAAGCCAGTTAAGCTCTGCACACAACATACTAGGTTTGAAAGGCTCCACAGGACACAGATTGGAAATGTCAAAGGCAATGGCATACAAAGATGTAAGAAAACGTCCACAGCGGAGAGTTTAACATAGATCTCAGACCTAATGCATATAAACTAAGAGAAATGCAAGTCAAACTATTCCAAGAGACATTTTTTTAAACCTTTCAGATGAGCAAAATAACAGAAGTTTGAAAGTAATATCATATCCAGGATGTGGTACAAATAGGTACCTCCTTATGTTGCTGGTAGAAGTTGTATATGGTAACTGGTGTGTGTGTGTGTGTGTGTGTGTGTGTGTGTGTGTGTGTGTGTGTGTGTGTGTGTGTGTACACACACATGTGTGTATTGGTAGTTTATCTAAGGATCGTGTCTAGGGCCCTGTACATCCTAAGCAATTCTTCTACCACCGAGTTACAGCCTCAACCAGCAAAGCTCACTATTACAACTGTCTGTAGCTTTTGATCTAGTGGTTAAGTCATCTACTACAGAATCAACAATCTTCCACACTGTAACAGCTTAAAATAACAAACATCAAGTAACGAGCCTGGGACACGACAGTATGAGAAGCTCTTCAAGGAGCTGGAGAGAGAGCTTAGTGGCTACAAGCACTGGCTGCTCTTTCATAAGACCCAGGTTCAACTCCCAGCACCCACATGGCAACTGCATGTGACTCCAGTATCAGAGGATCTGACCTTCATGCAGACTTGACTACAGGAAAAATACCAATTCACAGAAAATAAAAAATAAATAAATAATTTGAAAAACAGTGAAGTTCCTCAAAATTTCTTCCCAGTGAAACTGGTGAAACCTGTAACACATAAAATAGAATCACATACAGCTTCTAGAAACAGTCCTGGGCAAACAAGTAAAAAAAAAAAAAAGATGCCCCTATTTAAGAAAATAAATAAAATTAAATAAAATATAAAAAGCAAGAACTGTGTGGTATCCATCAAAACAGTTTCCTCCCTGTGTCATTCCAGCTCAGCAACATGGGCAATATACTGAAGGTAGCTGCATACCAAGAACAGTTCACTTTTCCTCCCAGAAGGAAGTGTCCATATTTGTCATCTTGCTCCAGCTAACTCTTACAGATGCCAAGTCCAGCCAAAGTGCAGGGGAGAAGAGGGATTCCACTCCCCTGCCCATCCCTATCTCACAGCACAGCCTCTGCTCATCCCTACCTCACAGCACAGCCTCTGCCCATCCCTACCTCACGGCACAGCCTCTGCCCATCCCTACCTCACATCATAGCCTCTGCCCATCCCTACCTCACAGCACAGCCTCTGCCCATCCCTACCTCACATCATAGCCTCTGCCCATCCCTACCTCACATCATAGCCTCTGCCCATCCCTACCTCACATCATAGCCTCTGCCCATCCCTACCTCACAGCACAGCCTCTGCCCATCCCTACCTCACATCATAGCCTCTGCCCGTCCCTACCTCACGGCACAGCCTCTGCCCGTCCCTACCTCACATCATAGCCTCTGCCCATCCCTACCTCACATCATAGCCTCTGCCCATCCCTACCTCACAGCACAGCCTCTGCCCATCCCTACCTCACAGCACAGCCTCTGCCCATCCCTACCTCACAGCATAGCCTCTGCCCGTCCCTACCTCACATCATAGCCTCTGCCCATCCCTACCTCACGGCACAGCCTCTGCCCATCCCTACCTCACATCATAGCCTCTGCCCATCCCTACCTCACATCATAGCCTCTGCCCATCCCTACCTCACAGCACAGCCTCTGCTCTGAACTAACATGGAGACTCAAAAAGAAAATGAAGAAGATGAGGAGGATGAAGAGAAGGTGAAGCCAGGAAAACAACAGTGAGTGTCATGAAGGATGGAGAGGAGTAGGGGATACGCTGCAATCATGTGTAAAATTACAAGCAAAGACATCTGAAGAAACAAAGATGATGCAAAAAGTGTAAGATTATAATCAGAAAATATAAAAAATTATCCTATTAAAGATTAAGTTGAAAAGAAAAATCAACTATGTAAATTTGGATGTAAATTTTTCATTTATAAAAATTGAGAAATTAAAATAAAATGCAGTACATTAGTTCAGCGGAGTGCTAATCAGAGAAAGCTGACAGTACAGACTGATTGACAATGGGCCACCTGAGGGAGTGTCTTCAAGGGCCCTAGCTACTGCTGAAGGCTTTCTTTTAGGGAGTTTGGTTACTAAGGGGCACACTGACGGTGCTTCTTGGTCCTGATTGACAGATTAGGTCACGTCCTCTACTGCACACGTCTCTTCTCATGATATATCTAATTTTAAGCATATATCACACAAATTACGATGAAATCTGGTAACATTCGTAGTTATTAAGATGATGCGCCATCACAGGGGTGATGGTTTCCCCTGAAAGAAATGTAGATATATCTTTTGGGATTAGATGACCTACAATGTCATGACTAGGGTCAGGGGCTTCCCTGGTTCCTGAGTGATGGAGGTATCTTGGCGGTATCTTGCCTTCACATATGGAATCTCACCTCACTTTTCTGTGTCTAGCTGAAGGATGATGCTATATCTAGTCATGGTCATTTGGGGACCAACTCTCTCTGTGCTTCAATTTTTATTAGGGCCAGGCAATGTCACAGTACAATATGATGCCACAAACTTATATTAATGATTGAGGCGATACCTGAGGGGAGAGCCTGGCAGAGCAGCATGCACACTTTCCCACGATAGCCTTCAATGAAGAGAAGAGGGGGAAATGGAGAGGAAGGGAGAAAATGGAGAACGTATGGCCTGATACTCCCGGAAGGACTTCCCTTAAAGATGGAAGGACAAGGCACATATTCCCAGGGCGTCCCTTTATGGGATCCTGTCTTGAGACAGTGACTGTCTTTATGCTCAGCTTAGATGGACATAGTGCAGTATCGCTTTTGTTTCCTTAGACTTAGGGCAGAGATCCTCCATAACTTGTGACATCTTTCTAGCTACGGGGCCCCTGAGTACAAACAGTGGCTTTTGGCATCCTCCAGTTGGAGTATGTGATCTGCTTCCAGTAAGCCTCCTGTGAAAGGTGCTGCTGATGCAGTGGGGTCGTTGCCTGAATGGGCAGCTGAAGGCATTGTGGGAGCTATATGCATACTTAGGAGTCATATCTTACCATAACCATTATAATCCAGTCTTGGCAGGCCAAGAAATGTCATCACCTGAGGAACGTACCAGTTTCCTCAGAGTTTGGGTAGGAAATGGGAACAGGAAAATCTCTAAGATGCTTCAAAAATATGATCCAATTAAGAGGAGATTCTTTCCTAGAGGGGAGAATCAATTCAGTTTATATTGTGGAAAGGCCAGGGACTCTGTGCCCTAAACTTTAGAGTGAAAGGGACGGAAAGTAGTGAGGAGAATATCTAATAGTAAGATAGAAAAGAATGTAGTTTCTCACTTCCTGGTCAGCTTGGCCAAATATGTTACCAGTGGTCAGAGTCAGAGTTGGGCATTTCCAGCTTCTTGGCCTCTTACCAACGAACTGGATATCAGGAGCTCACTCCTGCCTTTGTAATGTGCTTGGCAGCCCACTTCCTTCATGTGCAAGTAGTAAGTATACATCCTCTCCAAGCGAGGCACCTAACATTGCCAGAAGCCCCTCAGCGTCTGGCTACCTGTGCTCTCATCTCTGAACAACCAACATACCTAATAACAATCAAATTTAGTGTATTCCCAAAGAATCAAATACAAACAGATGGGCTAGTCTGGTTTTAGGTGCATGTACAGTAAGGCAAACTGTACAGCTCACGTGAACTTTTAGAGACAATCTCCTATGTACTATCTTATGCATACGCATAGTTGGGTGTGCATGTGATTAAAATCAGAGGTATATTAGAAGGGACATATACAGTGGGGAAATGAATATATGATTTAATTTGTCTTTCAAAATAAAGAACTCCCCTAACTATGTTCTTCTAAATTCCCCTAGGACCCCCAAGAATACTTTTATTGGTCTTGGCAACATGAACCTTAAGGGTGTTTCCAGTAAGGATTAAGTCAGTAGAGAAGACATTCCCCCGGCCTGGACAGTACCTCCTAGATGTAAAGAGGTTCCTATAAACTGCTGCTTTTACCTGCTCATCTTTACTCCCTGATGATCACTGTATCTACTCTGATGCTGCTGTTACTCCTGCCATTTTACACCGATACGGAAAGCTAGCTTCTCTGGCTTTCCACTGTAAACTGATGACCAGGAGCTTTCCAGGAATCCTCCCGGCCTTCAGCACCACCCTGAAATGCTGAGGCATTCAGCCTCCTTAACTGAGTAGCCACCAGGTTCTCAGCCTCTGTAGTGTGTAATCGTTGTTGGGCTATCCTGCCCATATTATGTAAACCAATCTAATAAATCCTTTATAATATACATTCATTTTATTAGTTCCGTTCCTCTAGAGAATTCTTGTTAATTATATACAAATTATATACACTACATTTTGAAAATCACAGCTATAAAGCAATAATCTCTAAAAATTTTATTATACATCTTAACAACAAAAAGGTTTTGAGTTTGAGTACATACCTCTAATATATGTTTATTTATAGAATGTGTAGGTTAAGTATTTTCTACAAATTCAAATATTAGTATATTAAAAGTATAAAATAGAAATTATAAAGGTTAAGAAAATAGCCTGGTGATATTTCACTAGTTCCTTCTGCTCAACCAAAGGGCAAGTAAAACTTGATGATAGCTTTTTAAGTTGGAAAAACTATTAAGAAGAAAGAAGAATGAAGAATAAAATCACAGAAATGTCAATTCAACAGCCAAGACTTTTTAAGAACATTTACACTGCTTCAAATTAAAAAGAGAGATAGAGTAGCCAGGTGTGGTGGCACATGCCTTTAATCCCAGCACTCCGGAGGCAGAGGCAGGTGGATCGCTGTGAGTTTGAGGCCAGCCTGGCCTACAAAGCAAGTCCAGGACAGCCAAGATAACAGAGAGAACCTGACTTGAAAAAACAAAAAACAAACAAACAAAAACAAAACAAAAAAGAGAGATAGAAAACATTTAATTTCAGCATACTGAAGAAGCAACCAGAGAGCACCAACAAAGACTTAATTCTGACCATTAAAAGGAAAGTGTGGTTGATAAACTGGACACACAAACAAGTGAGAAAAGGCCAGCTACAATATTTTAGGGATCTAAAATAGTCAAGGATGGTAAACTCAGGCATAGTCTGGCAGGTATCACAGATTTTAACGTGAAAATTACCAGATAATGTTAGAGTAATCCCAGGGCTAGAGACTCCAAACAAGGATACAACTGAAGTCGTCAAAAGTGATGCACGGGCTATAGGTGCTTGATTCCAGCAAAGAAATGAGGACATGGAAAGATATCCATATGTTTAGTTTCTCATTTAGGAAACATAATGAAATCCATTTAATAGGAAAGCAAGTGTGTTAATCACGGTGTTAAATGCCAGGGGACTACTAAATACGAAATGTGTGATGAGGAATACTAGCATCACTCCAGTGTTTCTAATGACCATGGAAAGGCTCCATGATCTTCAGTTAAATGACTGAGCATCCCTACAGGGCAATATTGAAGAACAAATGAAAACTCTCAACTTACTCCAGAACACTTCCTATACTCTGGCAAAGTCATCTCAGGTTTTCAAGTGCACACTGCAATTATGTCATGAAGAAAACTGAGTCAGCCTAGGAAGTTCTCTATCAGGGCAGCCTGCCAAGTAAGAAGCCAGACAAAAGTGACATCTCAAAAAAAAAAAAAACAAAAAACAACAACAAAAAAAAAACTGGTGGCATCCCTTATACACACTCTTGTGTTGTGTCTAAGCCATGGTTTTCTCTTATCTGTTAACTACTCATATGTCAGAATATGAACAAGATCCCAGCACTTGGGAGAAGGCAGGTGAATCAGGAATTTAAGGTCATCCACAGCTACAAAGCAAGTGCAAGGTCAGCCAGGGCTACATGAGACCCCAATTCATGCATATACCTCCTGTACATGTGAGCAGAACGGAGGACCTATATGTACCTGGGGAATCTGGCATTTCTTGTTATAAATCCAGATATTACAATTTTGTGATTATGAAAGATAGGTCATTTGGAAATCGAATTAATCTTTTGGGGGCATTGACAGGTTTTAAACTTTACACTGAAGATAAAAGAAATCTAACAAACCAAACACTCAAGAAAAAAAAATAATTTGAAAGCTCACCTTTCCACAACCAAGCTGACAGTTTGAGTGAGATCTGGATTTGTTGCCTGAAGACGTTTCCACAAAGACCATACAAATTCTTTGTCAGCCTTAAGGGAAAAAAAGGCACTTAAGTACAATTGTTTTGTATTCATAAGAGATATTCTGTTATATTAACTTTAAATATGAAAAATAATAATTTTACCACTCTGTCTATAATTATACCAATAAATCCTTTTAAAGTACAGTAGGAAGGGGCTGGAGAGATGGCTCAGTGGTTAACAGCAGTGGCTAGTTTTCTAGAGGACATACGTTCAATGCCCAGCCCCCATATGGTGGCTTACAACTACCTGTGACTCCAGTAGCAGGAGTTCTGATGCCCATTTTTTGCTTCTTTGGACATTGTACAAACATGACACATAGATATATGCATGCCGGCAAAATAACTATAATACAAAAAAAAAGCTTAAACCTTTTAAAAGTGTGGTAGGAAAACCTTATTTTAATAATTCCTATGATTGATGGCCTACACTCTACTACTGATAGCGCTGCCACTCACATTTTGTGGTGCAAATGCTGAAATACTGAATCAATGCAGATTCACTCTAAGAGGAAGCTGCCCTTCCCCTAGTGCTGTGTCTTCCAGTTCCCTGGACCACAAAACCCCATGAAAGAACTGACTACCCCAACTGCCTCCAGTTTCCCAGCCCACTCACTCTGCAATGTCTTTCAATAAATAAGACTTCCTTCCCAGGGAAAAGAGACTCAGGAGGCCCTGCCCCTTTCTGAGAAGCTGCAGAAAGCTGATGGCTTCTGGGGGAGGGAAAGTTAGTTTTCTTTAAGCGTGTGGGCCCTGGAAGGTCAACCAGGCTCCAGTGCATGGGCTCACACATGGGAACAATGGGACAGCATAAGTTGGACTCAAATGTGGTGGAGATGGAGGGGAAGAGGTAAAGAGGTGGAATGGATTGAGGAGAAGGGGAGGAATAGGGTGAGTACGATGGAAGTGGACTCTCAAATAATACTCTCAAAGAATTAGTAAAAACATTTAAAAATGAAAAGACAAAAAAGACCAGTGGTAACATTTACGTAATTCCTGATTATGTCATGGTTCTTCTTGCTATAGGCAGTTTATTTTGTATATCTGTAATAATATAAGCATATATGTAAAAATTAAAAATATTTAATAAAAATAAGAAAAAAGACCAGTAATTGAAAGAAATTATTTATAAAAGACATAGCTGATAAAAGACTTGTATCCAAAATATACAAAGAATTCTTAGAAAGCTTCAGTTAAAAGAAATAACAGGTTAATTTAAAAAGTAGACGTTCTAAACAGATGTCTCACAAAAGAAGATTACACATGGAAAATAAATTTCCCTCTATACAACATGATAACATCATTTTCCATGATCTTCTACACTGCCAAATCCATGTGACAGATTCAGACACATTGGATACAGAAGTTATTGTCGATTCTGATTGATAGAAACCATTTTTGAGACCTTTAAAACAAATGACCTAGAGGTTTTGATTAACTGGTCTCAGGTAACATCCAAGTATCAGAATTCCTCGAAAGCTCTGAGGTGCATTCAACGCTAAAAGCCAATGGCTTGGTTCATTTTATATGAGTACCATAGTTTTACAAATCAACCTTCCTAGATTTCATCTACTCTTCAGACTTGTATTGCCAACTGTCTACTTGGCAGTTCCAAATGAACGCCCAAAAGGCACATCTTAAATCTTACTTGTCTGAAATAAAACTCTCGATCCATTACTCTTTCATTAGCTTGCCCTTCTGCATGTCAGAAATTTTCTCCATACTTTCTATACAGCAGAAGACCTTACCTGTAAAAATTATCCCTAGTCTCACTACTCTCACCCTTAGTCTACATCAATCCAAAGTCCTGCTGGTATCTCTCTACAAGAGGCTCCTAGTCAAAATTCCAATGGAGTCCCAGTAGACGGAACAAATAATTCCAACTCTTCACCGAGACTCGAAAAGTCCATGCAGCCTGGTCTCACACACACTTCTCCACGACGTCTCTCATGCTCCCCGACCTTCAGGCTGACTTCCTTGCTGTGCTTGAACTACAGCCTGTGGCCATACTATACCATCTTCCGGTAGAATATTCCCAAACTTAACTCAAGGCATTACTTAAATATCCCTCCTTAAAAGAAGTTGCTGTTTTCATCAAAAAACACATAACTCTGTTAACCCTTTGTCCTATTTCATTCTTTAGTGTGTGTGTGTGTGAGAGAGAGAGCGGGGGGAGGGGAATGAATATGAATGGCCATGCTCTTCCCACAATGTGTATACGAAAATCAAGGACAACTTTGGGATTCAAGCAGATTCTGGGAATCTTGCTCACTAAGTCATCTTGCCAGCTGTCCTAGTTTGCTTTCTATCTCTGTGGTAAAAACACCACAACCAAAAGCAACTTTGGGGAGGAAATGATTTATTTGGCTTGCACGTATGGCCACAACCCATCACTAAAGGAAAACAAGGCAGGAATTCAAGCTGGGCAGGAACCTGGAGGCAGGAACTGAAGCAGAGGCTGTAAAGGAATGCTGCTTTCTTGCTTGCTCAGCCTGCTTTCCTAGAAGACCCAAGAACACCAGCCTAGAGATGGTCCTACCCACAGCCTAGACACAGTCCTACCCACAGGGCTCTGGGCCCTCCCATTATCAGCCATTAAACAAGACCATGAGTCTGTTAGATACAGCTTCTTGCTATGTGAGGGACCCAACCACAAAATGCATTCTCAAATCTTTCTCGTTTTCTGTTTTTAATACCTGGACAGGGCTTTAGCACAGCTAAATACACAGTACTTATAAAACACAATTTAGTTATCTGGTCAAATATTCTGATTTTCAATACTATATGCTTTCAAAAAGTTTATCGTTAAATTTGGTAATTAACATATGTCTGACACTTAAATATCCTAAATAAGCTTCATCCAAAACTGAATTATAGTTAGAAAATGTTGTTGGCTGCTACAACTCCTTCCCCCAACATCCTCTTTCATCTGCTAGTCTACAAATCTTTATGAATGGGCATAAACACCTACTCTTCTGCATTTTGTCACAAATAGGATATAGTCTTGAAAGACGTAATAGAAATAAGTAATAGGTAAACAAATGAAATAAGTGAAAAGTCCTTGGAAATATCTTAGGAAAATACTACAATTTAGAAGCCACTCTTCCCCTCCGTAAATACAATAGAGAGCTTTTCACTCCATTTAATCTGCCTTTCCTGCAGCTGACTATGACACGCAGTTTCCTTGCTAACCTGGGGGTGCATGAAAAAGAAAATGCATAACTTGGTAACATAATTAAATGCTCACATGAAGAGAAACAATTGTTTTCTACATGTGTCTTTCCTGAGGTGCTCCAGAACCATACATGGAATCACCCAAACTTCTTCACAGATCACATATAATCAAGTAAGGCAAATATTAGGGGCACTAACATACATTAAGCACTACTCATGGTAAGTAATCTCTGAACTGTATATACCTACACATGCTCTATATCTATACGTGTTCCATGTAATCTGAGATATAAAATGAACTTCTTACTATGGGTTGCAGTTTCTAACAAAATTTTCATACTATATATTCTCGGGTGCTGTGATTTATGGGTGAATAACAAGTAAAATTCATATGAAAAATCAAAATGTTTAACTTTGCTACAAAACGAGTTTATTTTTCCCTACTCTCCCTAGGAGCAGGAATATGATTTGGCTATAATCCTGGTGATACTGCCAATCGCATTTCTAAGATCATCTATTAATATTATCAAATCTCAAGAATTGCCATTCTAAGCTAATTAGGACCATTTGTATTTCTTACATCTGCCTCAAGTATTGCAATCATTTCCCAGTTCAGGCACGCCCAACATCACAAAGGCCAATGCCAAACCGGAAGCCACATCTTTAAGGTCATAAATACCCGAGTAGAGCGGAGGGACAGTGTAGAAAATGTGGGCAGTGGCTTAGATTGTTACTTTAACAAAAGCCTTCAGCATAAACACACATCTTTAACTCCTCCAAGAGTGAGGTTTACAGAGGACAAAATGTTTAGTGCATTGCTATCCTTTATTTGTCCCCTCGCTCTTTTGCCAATGAATAGAAAATAAGAAAATAAAAAGGGGGCAGCCAAATAACTGCACCCAACCTATTTAACCCAAGATACAGTCAAGCGAAGCAAGATTCTCTTGTTTTTACAGCAAAGACCTATAAAACGGGGCAAGAAAACCCAACAGGGCGTACTGTAGGAGAATGAGTTTTATTGTTTTACTAATTTAAGCTGATCATACTGCTGGCAAAGCTGTCTCTCGGTGTTGGCAGTTCCTAATTAGTGTCTCTTAAATATAGCGATTTTTTTTAGAGACCTGAATTAACTGAATGAATTCTCAACATTTTTTTCCCTAACTCTATATAAGGTTCGGACAAATTTAAGGAGATGGCGGTAAGAAGGCAAACCAAAATTAATTAATTAAAAAAAAAATCTCTGCACTGAAGGGCAGGCAAGATCACTTTACCATCCACAAACCCTAAAATAATCTGAAAAGCTATGAAGTAACGTGAGTGCAACTGATTTGACAACTGCCGAGCTCACATGAAAGTAGTTCCCACTCATGGTCTATGGGATCACTCTAAGTTAATAAACGACTGTGCAACATCCTACTTGTGAAGTCCCCCCCGGCCCCGGGGTTTTCTAAAAACTGTGATTGTGTTTGGAACTGAAGTTTAACAAGGGCAGAACAAGGGTACGTGTGGGTTTGAAGCGTAAACAGCAGTCTACTTCTATCAGTGAATTTTACGTTCGTGGCACGGTCCCGTTTTATTTCAGCTCATGAATGCACTCCACTCGTGGGCACTAGGTACCACCAGGAACTTGGGCTTTGAGGAAGGCGCGTCTGGAGAGCATCTATCAAAAACGAAAGCGGGCTCGGTAGAGGAGCAGAGCCTGCCGCCCAGGCGATGGGTGGGTAGAGCCCGGGCGTGGAGCCTGGAGGGCGCGTCCCGGGAGGGCGAGCATGAGCCCGGGCGGCGGCGGCGGCGGACGGGAAGGCCGGCTGCGGCGGCGGCGGCCAGTCCTGATACCTGACACAGGGCCAGCTCCTCCTTGAGGCTGCTCAGCTCTTCCTCCAGCAGCTGCGTCTGCGGCACCTTCGCCTCCACCACCACGGAGAGGCCCTCGGGTCGCCGGGAGGCCGCGGCCGCGCCGGCCACTGGAGCCCGCCCCGGCCCTCGCCGGCCCCCTGACCCTTCCTCGCCCCGCCAGAGGAAGTCGCTTTTATCCGCGACGGCGGCGGCCACCCTCGCGGCGCCCTCCAGACCCGAGGCCTCGCTGCGCACGGCGTGCACGTCGGCTCCGCGCCCGACGCACGGCGACCGGCGACTGGACCGCCGCGCCGTAGTGGTCGGGGCCGGCGGGGAGGACGGCAAGCGCGCCGCCATGGCCGCGGTGCCTAACGGGTCAAGTTCCCGCTAGAAAACTCCACCTTCCTTTCCTCCCCCCATCCCGAAGAGCCCGGCCTGCCGGCCTACTACGCATGCGCCGAGCTTTTCCCGCCTTGTCCCGCGCTCGCGGGTCCCAGTCGGCTTTCCCGCCGGCTCGTGCTGCGCGTGCGCGCCGGGCTGGTGGGGCGGGGGTGCGGAGCTGGATGGGGGGAGGCTCCCCCAGCAAATGCTTTGCTGGCTCCTCCACTGTCCCGAGGCCGAAGTGCCTGGGTTCCCCGCCCTCCTAAAGCTCCACCGAGGGCCTACTTTCCATCCCTCCTCTTAAAGCCTTCCTGACAATTCCCCAGCCTCCCCAGTGATCCCGAGCTGTGAATTCCTCCTCCTCCAAGGCTTCTGCCAACTCGCTTTTTCACGTTTCATTGACCGCCCTCAAGTGTGAGTTACCCCGCTAATCTCTCCAACGCTGTTGTAAGCTCCTTGAGGATCAGGGAATAGGTTTTAGAGTTAAGTGTTTTCTTCACACCCCTTGGCAACGCCGCCTTACGTGAGGCTGACATCCAGCCGACTGAAGTCAAGGAGACGCGGAAAGCCTTGTGCTGAGCTGGGACTATCGAGCAGGCTTCCCCACTTGAATTATGATCCTTCCTACACCCTTTGTCTTTTGTTTTGCAAGAGTCATGGTTTCCTTTGAGTCTTTATGTCAATTTCTTTATCCCTTGGCTGGATATCAGAGCGAGTTTGTCCTACAAGGCCCAACAGCTTGGTGTCCTTGGACCGATCTAAAGTCAGCGATGGAGTGTGATGAAAGAAATGAGACCGACTTACTTACTTTTCTCTTTTAGTCTCGGGCTTTTCTTACTCGCTTTGTTATAAACTTCAAATACGCAATAACCTTTCTTTATCCTTAAAGCACTTCCTCCCTATTGCTAAACTTAGTAAAGGCCTGCATGCTGAACTGAGTTCCGCAGAAAGATAGAATTACTCTTTTTTGTTCTGTCCAGAACAGTTTACAGAATACTTGGAAGAGATTTGAAGTCTGTATTGAGACACCCACCGTGATGTGACCATTTTCAAATCGTCTGTGCCAGAATTTAGTCAGCATGCCAGACGGCAGCCTCCAGTCTTCCTTCCCACCCAAGGTGAGAAAGCCTTGTGGAAGTATATTAAAGAATTACATTTTTTTTTTACAGTACATGTGGAATTAGGAGCCGTGGCTCAGACGATGAAGGGCTTGCTGTGAAAGCATGAACACCTGAGTTCAAGCCCTCAGAACCCACATTTTTGAAAAGCCAGCCACCATGATGTTGACAAGCCTGCAATCCCAGAATTTAGGAGACAGAGACCAGGAGACTCTTGGGACTCTCTAGCTTAGGCGAATCAGCAAGTTCCAAGTTCTTTGAGAGACCCTGTCTCAAAAAATGAGAGAGAGAGTGATTGGAGACACAAGACCACACACATAAGTACTTAAACACACTTTCTGCAAACACATGAATACATACATACACACACTCAAAAAAGTACGTATAAACTTGTCTTACAAATAGCTACCAGATTGAATACTTAACTTTTGCTGAGTTCAATGATAATTTTCAAATATAAATTCATTTATTATCTTATGTTAAATTAGATGTTATCTGCAATATACTAGTGAAGAAACTAAAACTTCACAGGTCATTGTAATTTTCACAATATTCTATGTCTGATGTTGGGGAGGCTAGAGTTTAAATCCATTTAAACCAATGCCTTTGGTTGCTGTGGTTAGTAGAAACAAAGCCTTAGTTCTAAAAATTTAAGATAAATCAATGGCATTATCACCGGGCATTCTAAACATAATTCACAGGTATGGTGTCAAATACATGTGAGTGCACCCCACTGGTTATTTCTTATTTGTTCATTTCATTTGGTCCTAGAAAGATTCTTTGAAAAGATAATGAAATCTTTTCTATTATGTTTTCTAGTATGTTCAATGCAATATCTCAATCAATCAGTTGACAGATAGATGCAATATGAATATGTATAGATAAATATAAATAGATACAATATAGATAGTTGGCTATTTATCTGTACATAGATACATGGATAGATAGATAGATAGGTAGATAGATAGATGCAAGATAAATAGATACATAGTTTCTCCAAAAGGATAATATCTTGAATCTGTATCTTTGAATAGGCAACACTTTTATAATATTTGTATTATGTCAATATACATATAACAAAATTTATCATGTGCCATTTTAAATGGTTATAACTAACAGTTAAATAGCATTATATTGCCATCCACCTATTAGGTAAACATCCCCAGAGTCTAGTCCCAGAACATTGCTATCACAGCAAGTCAGAACCCCGTACCCATTGTCATTTCCCATTATTTCTTTCCACCAACCCCAACCAATTACTAATTTCTGTGTGTTTTTCTGTTTTAAATATTTAAGAATGGAGCCTTATAATATGTAAACTTTTATGTCAGCTTTTGCTTAATATGTTTTCAAGATTCAACCATGTTGTAGCATATATCAATACATTATTCTTTTAAAATATTTATTTCATTTTATTTGATGTGTGTGTGTGTGTGTGTGTGTGTATGTGTGTGTGTGTGTGTACCACATGTGTGCTCGATGCCCACACAACTCAGAAAAGGGTGTTAGACACCTGTAATAGAGCTATAGGTGGTTGTGAACCATCCTGGGTAGTCTGCAAGAGCAACAAATGTTCTTAACTGAAGATGCAACCATCCAACCGCGTAGTCTCTTTTTATAAATGAATAATATTCTATTGTGTGGATAAGCCTCATTTTCTTTATCTTCTCATCAGGCAGTGGCGGTTTACATTGTCTCTGTGTTTTAACTATCACGGATAAAAATGCTATGAACATTTTCGTGTAGGATTTTGTAAGAAACTCCACATTTAATTCCCTGCAAGTGAAATCTCTGGAGCTTCTGGTGATTTGATAGTTAACTTTAAAGGCTCACCAAGTTTGTTATGCTTGTACCATTTTCCATTCCCATCAGTGATGTATTAGGGCTCCAATTTCTCACTATCTCTGCCAAGACTTATATTTTGTTTTCTTTGGCTTATGGCTTTTATTTTCTTATGACCAGCATACTGTTTATTATGTGTGTGAGTTTGTCTTGTTTTGCATTTTGTTTGTTTCCATTAACTAGTGGCATTAAATATAGTTGAATGGGTTTGGATATTTGCTTATCTTCTTAGAATTATCTCTTCAAGCCCTTTATGCTTTGTTTTTGTTTCAATTTATGAATTTGTTATTGTTATTAATTGTTTTGTTTTGTTTGTTTGTCTTGAGATAGCATCTCAGAATGTAGTTTCAAACTCACAAACCTCTGGCCTCAGCCTCCCAAGAGTTAGCCCTTATTACAGACCTGGGCCACATGCCTGGCTACTTGACCTTTATTATTATTATTATTAATATGTTTATTCACTTTACATCCCAATTGTAGCCCCCTCCCTCCTCTTCTCCAGGCCCCACCCTCCCTTCCTCTCTTCCTCATCTCCCTTCCCCTACCCCTCAGAAAAGGCAGCTGCCCCTCCCCCACCCCACCCCCCCCACCTGCCCAGCAGGTCAAGTCACATCAGGACTGTGCTAATCCTCTACCTTGGTGACCTGGCAAAAGAGCCCATCAGGGGGAAGTGATCTAAAAGCTTGCAAGAAAGTCCTCATCAGAGACAGCCCCTGCTCCCTTACTAGGGGATACACATGAAGACCAAACTGTCCATGGAGTACATATGTGTAGGGGGCCTAGGTCCAGTCCATACATGGTCCTTGATTGGTGTTTCAGTCTACACAAGCTCCCCTGGGCCCAGATTAGTGAGCTCTGTTGGTCTTCTTGTGGAGCTCCTGTTCCCTCCAGGTCTTTTCTATCCTCACTCGCTCCCACTCTTCCACAAGGCTCTCAGTGCCGCCCAGTGTTTGGCTGAGTCCCAGCCATCTGTGCTGGGCAGGGCCTCTCAGAGGACAGCTGTGCTTGGCTCCTGTGTGCAATCATAGCAGAGTGTCTTTAATAGTGTCAGGGGTTGACTCTCTTGGATGCTGTGGTCAGACATTAGTTGGACATTCTCTCAATCTCTGCTCTTTCTTTATCCCTGCACATCCTGTAGGTATGGTAAGTTGGGGTCCAAGTTTTTGTGGGTGGGTTTGTGTTCCCCTCCCTCTACTAGGAATCCTGCCTGGTTAGAGGGTGGCCTCTTAAACACCAACAAAATAAATAATATAATTTAAAAATGGGGTGCAGAGCTAAACAGAATTCTCAACAGAGGAATCCTAAATGTCCAAGAAGCACTTAAAGAAATGCTTAACATCATTAGTCATCAAAAAATGCAAATCATTTTTACATTTGTGATTCTTTTTTACACCCACCAGAATGGTTAAGAGCAATAACTCAAGCGACTACACATGGTAGCAAGGACATGGAGAAAGGAGAACATTCCTCTATTGTTGTTGGGAGTGCAAACTTGTACAACCACTTTGGAAATCAATCTTGAGGTTTCTCAAAAATTGGAAATAGCTCTACCTCAAGACCCAGCTATACCACTCCTGGGAATATACACAAAAGATGCTCTAACACACAAAGACGTTTGCTCATCTGTGTTCACAGCAGCTTTATTTGTAATGAACAGAAGTTGAAAATAACCCAGATGTCCCTCAACCAAAGAATGGATTTAAAAAAGAAAAAACTGTGATTCCTTCACACAGCTATTAAAAACAAGGAAATCATGAAATGTGCAGGCAGATGGATGGAACTAGAAAAGACCATCCTGAGTGAGGTAACCCGGACCCAGAAAGACACACATAGTATGTACTCATTTATAAGCAGATATTAGCTACATAGTACGGGATAACCATACTACAATTCACAGACCCAAAGAAGCTAAGTCACAAGGAGGGCGCAAAGGAGGCTACATGAATCTCACAGACAAGGGGAAATAGAATAGACAGAGGAAGAGCTTGAGGAAAAGGACTAGGGTAGGAGAGGAAGTGCTAAAGGAAATGAGGGAGGGCATCTAATGTGGAGAGTCGGGGCAAGAGGGCACAGGGCGTGCAGAGAGAAGAGACACTGTGGCCTGGGCATCTCTGAGACAGGCTGGAGACCTATGGCAGGGTAGACTCCTGAGAGGATATTGGAGTGACCCTAGCTGAGACACGAAGACTGAAGAGGCCACCTTCTAAGCAGACAGGACCACTTTTAATTAGAATGATTTTGTTACTGTTGTTGGTAGGGCTACTGCTACACTGCCAGAGTTCTTTACTGACAATCGTTTAAAAGGGAATCATGCATATATATTTTGCATATATATATTGAGTTCTTGTGTTGGTTGTTTACTAAAACAAAGGAAATACATAAAATGCTCAATATTTGCATAGGTATCTCGGAAAGACATGTTAAAAAGCTGTCCTACTGCCTGATTAAAGATGGCCAAACCAGTCTACAGTGTTTTTCTATTCAATTATGAGTTCAAACAATTAAAAGTGGTGATACCTGTTCTTCATCACAATAGTTTCTGTTGATGATGAAGTACATTAGACTAGAGAGATACATAATTCTCTTCCCGTCTCCATCTCATGGGACAGCTGAAATCCTGGCAGAAAATAGAGATTTGAAGTTTCTATTGCTTTCTTTTTAAAATTTTCATCTTACAAATTTACTGTCATCCTTATTTATGTTTGTACGATTATTGATAAGTCTTGAGACTGCACTATCATCTTCATTCATCCCAAGCAAGTCCCCTGTACTTCAAGGCATGCCCCTATGACAACAGAATTCCAGGTTGCCTTTCATTTCCAAGAACCTAAGGCTCTGTCCTAATTGGGCTTTTTCCTAACTGGAGGATTTTTCTAAAATGGTGTCCATTGAAGCCCAGCTTCCAGGATGGATGTTATCCTAGAGTAAAGGACAGTATGCGTGCTTTACATTTGAATAACTTTTAGCAGAATACTTCATCAGCACTGGTCAGAATACAACTCCAGGATCTCTGAAAAAGGTATTCAGTTCCACAATACAGAGTCACGTGGTTTCCATTCTCCATTTTAACACAGAGGAATGAGGTGACACCCTCTTTTACTGCCTTATCCACATTTGTCCTTCTTCCTCCCTGATGCATGCAATGGTAAACCATGGTCCTGGTACTATAACTGAGAATTCTGTACTCCTATGGCAATCTCACAAAAATATTCAAATTCTTCTGTCTATATGACCTCCGTGGTTTTACCCAAAACATGAAATCCTTCCTTTGCTGCCACAGTTCTGGTTTGATGTTTCTTTCTCAATGATGTTTACCTATTCTGTCTATATAATAGAGCCTGCTTTCTGTCTCTAACACATACATGCACACACACACGCACACGCACACGCACACACACACACACACACACACACACACACACATACACACAGAGTTTTCTGTTTGAAAGTGAGTACAGTGCCTAGTAGTGATTACTCCTTTGCCCAAAGAAGGGAGTTTTATAACAGAGTAATAGCACCATTACCTGTGCCCAAAGAGCAACTAAAAACCAAATCTTCAACACATGAACTTGTGGGCCTCTTCCTATCCACACCATAATATTCCCTCTTGTTGCTCAAAGCTTATGATATCTCATAATGTAAAATTCATTCAGTCCATGCCCAAGAGTTTTCAAAGTCTTATTTCTATCATTGTTTAAAAAAAAAAAACAAAAAAAAAACAATAAAAGTACAAATTGAAAGTCTTCTCTGAGGCTTGATCTTTTAGCTGTAAAATAAAAAGCAATATCAGTGACAGAGAGTAAATATTGCCACTCCAAAAAGAAGGACCAGAGGCACAGAAAGGAAGAGTGGGGCCAAAGAAAGACCTGGAAAATAGACATTAAACCCATGTCTGCAAGGCACTCTAGATCCATCCAGGACCTGACATACTTTCTTACTAGCTGCTTTTGACAACCATTACAGTGAAAATGGAGCGCAACAAGCAAAACAGAAAGACTTGAAAAAATTGTAATTTGTTTAAAACATGTAAAATCTGGGCTAAAGAAGTCATGGTCTTGAAGAGGTTTGCACTGGGTACTCTGCGTTGGGACAAGAAGAAAGATGACTTCGGAGCACCGTAGGAACTGGCTAGACTGCATCCGTCCTTGGCTTGAAGGTATGAAAAATAAATGCATTTGAAAGACTTTTCCTTGAAAAGAAAATAACACTTAAGTGGAACCATTAGCACAGGGCCACTTGGGGAATTGTTTACCTATGGTTTATTGATCTTGGCCATCCAGCCACTGAGAAGTCAATGCTCAAGTTTTCCATGGAATGCTGGTTTTCCAGGCAAGAGTTACTGGGTCACAGTGGTGTCCATAAAGATTTCAAAGGAAGGCTTAAGGCCAGGGATGGATGTAATGCCAGTAATATGGAATTATTAAGAGCCACCTACAGTGAGTGGAGCTAGCACACAGATAGTCCATGTGGGTTACACACAGCAAACTTAGAAGGAGGGGTCTGCCCAGGCCTCTTGGAACTCACATCATGGTGCCATGTGCCCAGGATGACAGTGTACTCACATGCACCCATTGACTTCCTTCCTCCACCTAGGCTGTACATACTAATGTTTCGACTACCTTCAAAAATAGTACCACCATCTGAGGACTAAGTGTGCAGCATCTGACCCAATGAGTTATTTCATATCCAAACCATACATGGCTTATAACCAGACACTCTCCAATGAGCACCAAAGGAAATGCATTTACTTCATCATCTCTGCCTTTCTCACCAACAGTTTCTTTTTAAAAATGTTATTGTGTACACATGCATACATGCATGCTCATGTGTATTCAGGCACACTTCTGTGTACGGATACAGGCAGGTGTGTGTGTGTGTGCATGCATGGGGAGAGCAGACGACAACCTTGGGGGTTATTCCTCAGACATCATCCATCTTTTGGCCTAGAACTATGTAGAATAAACCTGCTGGGCAGGAGTCCATCTGACAAGAGCTCACCACTATGCCCAGACTCTTTTAAAAATGTTTACTTAATTTTTTTCACACCTTATCTTTTGATCATATTTTTCCCTCCTCTAAATCCTTCCAGATCATCCCCACCTTCCTACTTACCCAACATCTTGTTCTTTCTATCACCTTTTTATTTGGGTTTTGGGAATCAAACTCACTCATTACCCTCTCATGGCAACCACTTTACTCTCTGAGCTGCCTACCTCCCTGACACATCACTGTTTCTTGATATCTTAAATATTATAGATCCCACGGCGATAGGCTTTCAAATTGCATCTGCATCTGTTTTCTATTTTGCATTTTTTAATGATTTTATAATCATTTTAAAGTTTTCACATATGTGTACTTCTTAAATATCTCTAAAGTAGATTGTAAGCTCTTAGGAGAAGAAAATGTGTCTATATTTTTTATGCATCTCCATTATATTTGTCATATGTTCAACCACAAGAAACACTTGATGTATTTCTGTCATTTCCCTTTCTGTAAGCCACAGAAGTTCTTTCCCATGTCTTCAGCAGTAACCAGACACTATCATGGTAGTTAATTATATCTTACTTTAGTGGACAATCCCTTTGCAATGAGTAGAGAATATTTTTATGGAGGGGAGAACATTAAAATAAATAAATTAATAGATCTAGTGTAACTAGTCCTGGGATATTTCCTAAATGGCTGTATGTTAGAGGTCCTTGGTATGACCTTATTGTCATGGTGAATAATTAAGAGGTAGTGGAAAGCCTTTAGGTCCATTTAGCTCCCATATTCAGAAGGCACTATGGCACCTAAGCCTTTGCCTTCCTAATCACGGTATGATTGTGTCTCCAGTCAATGCTGTCCATCATGATGTAACTAAGGCAAGAAGACACTCACCAAGCCTGACTTAATACAAGTATTGCGGCACTGTGTCTGAAAGTAAGTAGATCCCTTTTCTCATAAATTTAGATTCTTTCAGATATTTTATTATGGTGACAAAAGACTGACCATGCAGACAACTATCTGAAAGGCCATCAGAGAGCAAGGAAAGTGTGTTGTGAATGTGGGTAAGATCTGAGTGTTGTGGTGCTTGATAGATTGTGAGAGCTGAAATCCACATAAATTATTTCTCAGAAAATGTCTGCTATCCTGGAACCTCAAAGGAGCTCAAATATCCATGTGACAAGTGTATTAGTTAGTGTCCCCATGTTGTTTTGGATGGGACGGGCCCCCTTATGCTGCTCCCATCTGAATCTGTGGTTCCCAGCTGGTGGAACTGTTTGGGAAACTTAGGAGGTGTGGCCTTATTAGAGGAGATGTGGCCCTGGGAGTGGGATTTGGGGATTCAAAAGCCCACGCCATGCCTAGTTAGTTCCCCCTCTGCTCCACGCTTGCAGATCAAGATGTAAGCTCTCAGCTACTGCTCCAGTGTCACTCTGCATCCACCATCCGGGAGTGGCTGGGTGTGTGACACTGCCTGCCTCCTGCCCTGCTCTCCACCCTGATGGTCTCAGGTGCTCATCCTCTGAAACCATGAGCCCCAAACTACTTGCTTCTTTTTATAGGTTGCCTTGGCCGTGGTGTTTTAATCACAGCAATAAAAGACTAGCAAAGACAGTTCTCTGGAGAATTAGATCTAATGGGATGAATATATACTCAAAGGAACTTTATTACGCTGGCTTATACAATATGGGCTGGCAGTCTGGCCATCTTCACACTGGAGAGACTGAGAACCAGTGCAGCTTAGGCTGTGAGGCTAGAGGCCTCAGCAGTCCTGATCTGATGTCTGAGAGCCTGGAGAGTTCCTGAAGAGCCACAGGTCTTTAGTGCAAGCTGGAATCCTAAAACATCTGGGTCCTGGGATCAGCGAATGGTGGCAGAAGCAGCAGCATTTGCCAGTGGAAACAACAGGGTAGATGAACTCACCATCGAGAGCCAAAGGCAAACAGATGAAAACAAAAAAACAAAAACAAAAAGCCCTTTTTCCTCGGACCTCTTTAATCTTGGCTGCCACCTGAAAGTGCTGCCACAGCTAGCATGGCTTCTCCCATTTCAGCGAAGGTAATCAGGACAGTCCACCACAGGTGTTCCCAGGTTGCCTTTCGGTTGATTCTGCAGCCAGTCAAGTAGACAATCAAGGTCAACCACGCACAGCCCTGGGGAGCAAGTTTTGTGATGTACAAACAATACAAATGTGAAGTAAGGTCTCTAGAGTGACCTAGGTCTTTCTAGAAATATGCTCCTGGGGCAATCACTTAAGAATGCAACTATAACCAAAGACTTAATTAAAATGACAAAAGTGTTGGCTTGAGGCTTTAAACCAAAGGTGTGGATTAGAAACAGCTTACGGTGTCTTTAAAATAAAGATTCTCAGATCCCATCTCCAGAGATTCCGAATTCATGAATATGATGTGATACTTATGCACTGTTGGGCTTTAAACGGTCCATTGCTCTGAGCCTAATACAACCCGGACAGAAGGATCATGTGAAACAAACATGCCATGCATTTCCACTTTTGCAACACACAAAAACCATCTTGTAAGTATTTGCGCAGTCAATGACTCATCAAAGCCCTCTCTCCCCCTGCCCCCTCCCCCACAAAGTCGTTGCCTCTTTTTTTTTTTCTTTTTCTTTTTTTTTTTTTTTAATTTTTGAGGCAGGCTTTTTCTCCCACCAGGAGCAACCCTCTGCCAGAAGACCAATCCAACACGTTCAAGGCCAGGCCTGACTCACAACACTTTTACCCAAAGTTGTGGGCCTATCAGTGACTCTGTCTCTTTTAGGGGAAGAGAACTTCTGGAAGACCCTCAACACTCCTACCTCTCCAAAAGAGGACACACTTCAGGCTCCCAGGTCCCTGTGCTTTGCAGAAGGTCTCCCTATGTGCTGGTGCTGTGGGTATCGCTAAATCTGTGTGCTGTGTCTGAGGTTTTTCCTCCCTTGTAATTCTTTAACCAGCAGAGAAAACTAACCCAATCAAGACCTTTAGGAAGTAGAGTCGGAACTGTTACTAGAACTGTGTGGCATCTTTTTTCTGGAGACAAGCTCCCCTCTGGCTGGTGACTTTTTCATCTCCCAGAAAGCGATTCCTAGGAAAACTCTCATATGTTTGGGGTCAATTGTTTTGATGGTCTGAGAAGATGGCCTTAGAGATGTGATGTCTTTTTAGGACATCTTCATGTCTGCCAAACCAGTGATGAAAGTGCTTGAGCAACACGGGCCACTCGGGCCACAGCACATAGCTGACACTAGAAGTTCTGACTGACTCCCATTACTCAAGATCTGTTTGCGCATAGCTGATGCAATTAAATGTGAAAGGAAGAGGTGTTTACTTCCAGGTTCAAGTGCGATTGCACTTGGCACAGCATGCACCACAGAGAGGTTTGCTGTGGCCTGGGCAGAGGGCTACCAGGAGGAGTTCTACTGTCACTACAGATGACAGAGCTGCATGTAACTGTGCAGCGTCACATAAGACTGTAATAGAAATGATGAAAGCTAGAACTGGGAACTTTAAAATCCCTAGGAGGTTCAGAAGTCTACTAGAATGCTTATTGAGTCAGAGTGAACTTCTGCTTGCTGCTAAACACTAGAATTGTAAAAGGAAAGCCCTCAAAAGAACAAAAACAAAAACAAAACAAAACAAAAACCAGACATCTTCTTCATTGAGTTGAACCAATAGAAACTTGAATGTTTTCTTTTACGATGAGAATAAATGAGCTAGGTGTGGTGGTGCACACCTGTAATCCCAGCACTCAGGGAGGCAGAGGCGGGAGGATCCCTGTGAGTTCGCGGCCAGACTGGTCTACAAAGTGAGTCCAGGACAGTCAAGGCTACACAGAGAAACCCTGTCTTGAAAAAAAAAATGATATTATCGGTATCCCAAACTATTGAGGTGCTTTGCAGCAAATATATAAAGTCAAAAGGTTATGTTATTAACCCATTTTTTCTATCGATGTAGTACGTTAAAGATGGTAAGCTTTCAGGGACTGGAGAGATGACTCAGAGCTTACTAGCAGGGGCTGTTCTTCCAGAAGACCTGTGTTCCATTCCCAGATCCCACATGGTAGCTCATAATTGTGTATCACCTGTTCCAGGGGATCTGAAGTTCTCTTCTGGCCCCTGCTGGCAGCTGACAGAGTAGTACAGAGACATGCATACAGGAAAAACATTTATACATGTAAAGAGAATAAAATTATAAAATAAATAGGCAGAATTTTAGCTCTGAATCTGAAGAATGGTTTCATCAGTTATAAATTATTTGATGGAGAAAATATTACCTTAAATTAAGAATAAAATAAACTGTGGAAATGTGGACCAAAGGAAGCAATGTATAGAGACTGTTGATGTTTCATTATAAATGCGCCAAAAACATTAGCTACATAATTAATTCTTTGTAAATATTAATGAGGTATTATTTAAGTGTCTTTCATTAAATTTACCTCATTGTTGTGAAATTATTTTTATGTCTGGTCTTCTTACTTTAGACTAGCTAAAAATCTGATACAGATGCCATTATTTATGTTTTTATAGAAAATATTGTTATATTTTAATAGAATACAGCCTGTAGGTCACATTAATCTCCCTTTCCTGAGCCTGTGATTCCACCCCTTATGCTCCTGCTATACTTTGACACTTTATATGCTTTAATCCAATCTTTTGAATTAAACAAACATTTCTATGAGGATAAGAATCATGTCTCAGTCTTCCTTGAAAATAGCCACCATATCTTGTATAATATTAGAAATGAATGAATCAATAAATATACTTATCTATTTAAAGATACGCCTAAGCATAATTCATGCAAGAGTGTTGACTACTTTCTCATTTTTGTGTACTAGTATTTGGATATTTGTGTGCACCCACTCACATACGTACCCTGTACACACAGGCCATCTACTCTCCATAATTCCTCTATGAATTGGGTTCATTTCCTTTTCAATGAGAAATCAAGGACTTTTTGTTCCTTTTTAACTAAAAATCTCTGGCGTTATTAAATATGGAGAAACCTGCACCTACAATTATTTCAAGAACTAACGAGTCATTTGTAAGTGAAGGCCCTGCTGTGTGCCCGTGCCTGCCATCCTTCTCGGTGCTGGGGAAACAGCAACAGGCAAGGGGGTGAGCTCTAAGCTTGTGTTCCTGAGCACCCTTATCCAAACTCTTGACCCAGGAACTTAGAAGCAAAGGGAAAAGAGATAAAGACCGTCCTTCAGCATTATAGCCTTCGGAACGAAGCCTGAACTATGTCTCCACCATTCGCTACCATAAGAAGGAAACCCTCCATTCAGCCAACACACTAAGGGAGTCACAAACAGTTATGAGTGCCTCACTCACCCCACACATCCGTCTTTTTTGCCTAAAATCTCTCTGTCAGCACTCACCCTTCCTTCCATCTGTTTTAGCTCTACCCTGGTTCCTTTACTCTCACAGGGTAACAACCTCTTTCCTGGTTTCACCCATCTGAAGGGCTAAGGCCAGCCCTTGCTTGAGAAGGCACAGGTCTCAGCACACTGCCCTGCCGCTCAGGTCTGGCAGTGCTCTCTTATTGCCATCCAAACTGTTTAAACTCACGTCAAGCCTACTATTTGATGGAAAACTGGGTTTTAAAATTATTAGTTTCAGATATTCTATATCACAACCAAAATGAACTGCCTGGCCCCCAGCCTTACCTTTTACCACAGAGCCATTGCTTCTGGTCTCTGAGACTTAGGCTTCTTCCTTCTTCTTCTTTTTTAAATTTAATTTTAATTTTATTAATTTATTCAGATTACAGCTCAATTGTTACCCCATCACTTGTATCCTCCCATTCCTCATTCCCTCCCACTTTCACCCTATTCCCCTCCCCTAGGTCTGTGACCAAGGGGGACCTCCTCCCCCACTATATGGTCATAGGCTATCAAGTCTCATCTTGGTAGCCTGCTTATTCTTTCTTTGAGTGCCATCAGGCCTCCCCACCAAGAGGAGGTGGTCAAATATGGAGCACCAGAGTTTATGTCACAGCCAGTTCCCGCTCTCCACATAACTGTGGAGAATGCCCTGTCCATTGGGTAGATCAGAGTAGGGGTTCGATGTTTACTATTGTATTGTCCTTGGTTAGTGCAATAGTTTGAGCAGACTGCTCTGGGCCCCGATCCACTCATCACGATGTTCTTCTTGTAGGTTTCTAGGACCCTCTGGGTCCTTCTATTTCCCCATCTCCTATATTTCTCTTACCTAGTGTCTCAGTAGAATGTTCTCACATCTGTCCCAATCTCCTGGTAAGTGAAGACTTTTATGGGATGTGCCTTTTGGGCTAGGTTTCTTCCTTCTAGAATGCCGCCCTTTCCTCACAGGTGCATGCCCATGCGCACTGATCAGTAGTTCAACACACAGCTGCTTATGGTCTCACCAACATGAAGTCAGACTTGAAGAATCCGCACTGTTCAACTCCATGTGAGAGCCCTGCCCTTTCTAAGCCACTCTGCTGACTCGAGCATTGGGCATTTCACTTAGAGTAGTATTTTCAACGTTTATTTATGCCATAGTGTTATCTACTAAGGGTCTGCCTACCAAAGAATGCAAAGGCAGTAAAGAGCGTACATGATGCATAGCTCTCCAATTCAGCAGACAGAATCAGTCTGTAAAAAAAAAAGCTTTTTGGGGGGGGCGGGGCGTGAGGAAATACAGAGAGACAGACAGAAACACCTTCAAAGCCGAGAGGGATCTCATCCAGAAGTCAAAGCCCAGTCTCTCCTTGAGGATAGCCACCTTTAAGGTTCTTTGAGGATGTCTTCCTCCCCAAATTTAGGGTTAGTCTGTTTAAACAAAGACAACGAAGCTGATTGGTCTACAACTTTGTAGTAAACACATCAGGTCTGGCCTTGAACTTGTGGGACCTGACTGGTGCACCAGCCAAGAGTATTGACTACTGACATGGGTGGAGGGGTTTGGGGGGGCGTTACTATCAAGCCATTGTTTTAAGCTGCCAGGTAAGATAGGTAAGGAACAAGACAGCCATCTCTTTCTGTCTGCCTATCAGGGAATCTACTGCCTAGCCACCCAATAGCATGCAGACGACTTCAGTTTAAAGGCTGAATGCTATTCCATTGTGACTATATGCACATTTTGTCTATCTATTACCTGTGGATGGACACTTGGGTGGTTTTTGCCTTTCAGCCATTGCAAATATGTTGTTTTAAACATTACTATATATGCAGCCATTTGATGGTCTGCTTTTTAGTTGTTTTGGAGAATTACATTTTGAGAAATAAAGCTATATTTCATATCCATGAGATTTTTGTGGGCAATTCTCAGGAATTATTACTGCTTTAAGACATGTATATGGGCACAAACAAGTCTGAATTCAGGTAACTAATATCAAAGTGTCTTCTTACTGGTAAAAAATGTAAGTTAGCAACACTTTGATACATTGTCTTTTATCTAATAACTTACATTTTGTCCACACACTTAAATGTATTTATTTATGGGTGGGGTTTTTTTTTTGGTTTATTTATGTTTTTAGGTCCTTGACCGCCCCTCTCCCCAGAGTTAAAAGCATCAGGAAAAAGACCTGGTGCCTGTGGGAACAATGTCCAGGAGAGCCATGCTACTGTTAGCTAGCCCCCAAGAACAAAATGGAGCAGCATCGAAAGAAGGCTTAAGCCTAGAGTTCTCTTACACCCACCCATCTGCTGCCTGTCACCCTGAACACAAGCGTGAAATAATACAAGTGCAGCAAACAAGCAGGCATTTGGAAAGCTTGGAGAGTCTGAGCTATCATTTTCAGGAGCCTCACTTTGAATTGCACCAAAATATTAAAGAAGAAATGCGTTCATATTCCTTGTTAATTATGTTTTGTATGGCTACGTGAGTTGAACTAAGATGACTAGAGTTACCTTTGCAAATAAACTGATGTGTATACCTTTCACTTTGCCATTCTCCTTTCATGTTTTAAAGCTCATATATGATTCTCAGGTCTCAGAGAATTGGGGGGCTGAGTCCATACAAATGCAAGTTCGTATGTATGCACATGTATTTACACATTGAGGCCAGAAGACGGCCTTGAGTGTCACTCTCCAGAAGCCCTGTGCCTTATCTTGAGTTGGTCTCTCGATAGCATCTGAGGTTCACTGATTTGGTGAGACTGCCTAAGGCCACAGAGCCCCAGGGATCACGTCCCCATGGTTCTATATGAATGCCACTATGCCTTGTGTTTTACATGGGTGTCAGAATTTTAGATCCCATGCTTGTTAAGCCAGGACTTTAACCAACCGAGCCATTTCCCTAGCCCCTGAGGTGTTTTTCCATAGGTCAACACTGTATGGGTAATTCTCTCTGTAGTGAGTCTAAAGTGCAAGATAAATCTTTGCCCCCTATGAGGACACTTGTTCTGACAATAAATTCTGACCACTAACAGAATGACCAGAAGATACAACATCTACACGTTCTGGTTATAAAATGATATGTTTCTGTGGCCAAGGTACCACAATCTGATTAGAAATTTCTCAAGCTGAAAGCAACCTCCTTTCCAAAACAAGCTGTCAAGTTCCCAGCTCCTGTCAGCTCCTTGAAGTAGGAACCTACTTCAGTAAAATCCCAGCAACTAACCAACTAATCTCCCCCTTTCTCCCACATACCCACAATTTAAGACTTTGACTAACAAAGTCCTCCTTTAAAAATCAAAGCTTAGTTCTCTCTGAAATTGCTCAGATATCCAGTGTGAACTAGTTTTACAGCATAATCACTGCCCACAGAACACAGAACTGTGGTTTCCAGTTGAGTGTTCCTTGACTGCTAGAAACACTTATTTGCTCATTAGCTCTGCCTGCCTTGAAGCCTTGACGTGAGTTACTCCTATCTTACAGGAAAATCTCGCCTTCCACTCCTTCAGTAGATAAAATGTCTACTTGTCACGTAAGGCCCAAAGTAAATGTCACTGTGCAGGTCTTCTCTGGTTCCCGTGAACGCATGCCTGTGTTCCCACAGAACCGCCCACATTTGTCTTCTGCATAAATTAACAGGTGTGCTTATTGTTTTTGAATTATCTGTATTACCTGTAGGCCCGGCTGGCAATCAATCAAGACACAGACACTTGTTATATTTTAAAATAGCCTCAGGGCAGGGCAGATATCAATCCTCTAAACTACCTCCCATAGTGGGGCAGGCCTGGGATCCCTGCCTCAATCCCATGTCATCTGCTTCCAATAACTTCTATCAAGCTACCTCCCATCCATAATCCCAAATACTTGTTAATGTTTTTCATCTGGCCCGAATTCTCCATCCACGCCGCGGCCACGTGCTTCTCTTCCAGCTAACCCATGGCCACCTTCCTCTCCTCTCCTCAGGTCTCTCTCGTCCCACCTCATTGACGTCCTTTCTTCTTTTTTCCCAGGATTCCTCTCTCTCCTAGTCCCACCTTATCGCCTTTGCCCTGCCCAGGTGGGATGGCTTTTAATTAAGCAAAAGGTGGGTCACAGAGACAGCCAGCAGTAATTAACATCAAAATACACCAGACCACCCCCCAGCTGTGCTGGCCAGCCCCTGGACTCTTAACTTCCGTGACCACCATCTCTCCATGATCTTCCTTCTGCAGAGCACAGGTATAAAGCAAACAGTTATTTGCCTTAGTCCACACGCACTGCACTTCACATAAAGAGAGCATCGTTCTGTTCGTTTTGCCTCGAAAGTGAAGACCACAAACTGTCTGGCCATCTGTTCCCCATCTTTGTGATGAAACAACATTTTTGAGTGTGATTTGGGGGTAACTTTCTCACTCTTTCATAGCAGCTATTTGTTGTTCTTTCTGCTTGTGTCAAGGTTTCCATCACCTTGTGGAAATCATTACAACCAGCCACTGCTTCGGTGCACCGTAAAAAGCTGCTAACATAGCCAGAAGTTTTCCCACCCTTTGGTTTCTGAGCTGCTGTTTTGGGAGGGCTGTAGTTAGGTGGGTATAGTTCTGTGAGAACCCAGGAGTGGGGAAAGGTTGATGGAGTGATACTGAGGAAGCTGGTTTCTGATGTTCAGGGATCACTTGTTGTGTTGTTGATGTTTTAGGGAATAATCAACATTAACTTTCTATTATTATGGCCCTTCAGCTATAAAAATTAAATAAATTTCATGTAAACAATTTCCCTATTTGGATAGGCAGAAACTATTCATTGATGAGGATGAGAAAGTTTCTGTTTTAGTGCTTCCTGTGAGTCCCAGAGCCACAGGCAATTACTCCCATCAGAACTAAATCCTGTAATTATGTCAGTGCCCTCTGCTGCACATGTGCAAAATTACAGAAAACTCTTTTACCTCATGATATGTCTAGACATTCTCCACTGTGGCATTTTCCAGAAGCATGCCCTTAGCAGCATCCTTACTTAATTACAGCAGGACAGGATTCGACCTTGTTGTGTGAAATGTTGTTTCCCACCTTTATTGCAAATCCACACAGAAGGACAAATACTATATTAGATGAAGATGTTACAGGCTTATTGTCTTTATAAGAAAAAAATGTCAATTAAATGTTTGTGATACTAGTAAAATTATTTCATAGCTGAACAATTGCTTACTTTAAAAATCTGCCCTTCTCTTCTAATGCTGCGGGTTCATCACTTCCCCATAAACATCCCTTTGTGTAATCCTCCTGTGTTTACTTAAGCCAGAGTCAATTCCGGGCCCCATCAACCTTTCTGTTTGCTTACGGTATCCAATAATTGGGTTATATGACATTTGTTTTGTGCCATTTGATTTGTTTCTGTGCCTTAAATTAAAAATTTCTGCTTCTGTCTGGAGTTTATTAACAGAAAGTAGTATTAGTAGACTGAGCTCCTAGCTCTAAGTGGTCCTCTGTCAGCTGCTTATCTTTTTGTTTATCTCTTGTTCTAGGTTATGAAGTTTTAAGCATCTCACTCACCTTTAAATAATCATCCCACCGTTTTAGAATAGCAGACACCATGGAGATATATGGGTTGTATCCTTATTTTGTAAATTTTCTATGTATGAAGAACTACTTAAAATTGCATGATTTAAAATGGAAACAGGACTTGGTTGTACGAGGTACTTTTGTAATAACCTGTGAGAATGAGAAATAAGTATCTCGGTTTCTTCCTTCTGAACCTTTGCATTTAATTCATATTCAGAGGGAGCTTGGAGCAGATTGGGATAATGTATAGATTTGTTATCAGCCAAACTTGTTCTGTTATTTTTAAATATTATGGGCATGTTTTAAAATGTGAGTGTATCTTAGGAAGTAATTTAAACGTGCTAATTCTCAAGAGAAAAAATTACGACATATGTTGGTCAAAATTCGGGAGACACATTTAAAATCACGTTACATTAAAAGGCACATATAGAGTAGCAGGACATTGAGAGAGTAGCTTAAAAACATTAATGAGATCAGATGAATTTCCAAACTTGGGGGCGGGGGGGAATAGATTCCTTTTTGGCGCAGCACCATAACAACTAAGGAGAAGAGTGAGCCCAGGTGAGCGTCAGACATGTTTATGGTGACAGCCTCTACTATCCAGCTACGTGCTCTTCCTCTCAATACAATCCGTCTCAGGGCTTCAGTTTGGAAGTAGTAACTAAATAAAAAGGAGCAAACATCACAAATGCTGATACTTCTAGACTTACTGCTTCCTATTTTATGACATTGAATTTGACTTGACAGTACTATAACATTATATATTTCAATGCAGCAAACATTAATTTGGACAGCAGCATTTGTATTTAAAGGAATATTTATATCCTATGGGTTTAAAGATACATTTAAATAGGTTTTTGTTTGTTTGTTTTAACAAAATGTCTCCTGTAAGTAGAACACTTCCCACTCTGGTCCATATGACACCCTGGCTGCTTCTACAACCAGATCTCATACTGGTTTGTCTGGGATGAAATTTGGTCCCCAGAAGTCTATAACTTGATTTATACATCATAGGGTGTCATTTAAGTTGGTTAAGTTCCAATTCCTGAGTTTTAAAAACACAAAAAGTCATTCTTAAGAAAAAAATGGACTTCATGTTTCTGAAAACTAACAATAACCCAACAAGTGTAAAATATTAAAGCCCCTTGCCAAAGAAAGCTCATAATTTTAGACACAGAATTATTCCCTTTGCTGTCCTAGAAATGATATGAAATTTTTATCAATGTGTGTTATATAAACTCAATAAGAAAAGGACCCAAATAAAATACACTAAAGTACTACATTAAATTGTTAAATAAAGTTATTATTTCATTATTTTTGAAGGGAATCAGGTGTGGACACCCTAGGCTACATGAGACCTTTTCTCACACACACTCAAAAACAAAACTGCGTGAATCTGAACTCTCGGTGAAAGACAGTCCCTTCCTAAGAGGTAAGGGCTCCAGTATAGCAATGAGCTTTCTCATGGCCAGCTGGTGCAGCCTTGAGAACCACTGTCTACACAGAGGAAAGCAAATGACCCCAACATTCGCTCCTCTCCCATTAACCTTAATGCCAGAAAATCCTCACAGCCCAGATTCATCTGTACACATCTGACTTTGTGTACTATGATCTTGTTAACTTACAATTTTGTTTTAGATTCTTTGAGGTTTGCTTGGAAGGAAAACACGTGATTATCTTTATTACTTTATGTCTTCTTCTTGGCTTGGCACCAGGCCTTCACACATAGACACAAGCTTCAGACCAACCCCCGCCCCCCCAGAGTCCAAACTCACCAACCCTTGGAAATCCAAACCACTGGTTCAGTCTAGATACATACACTAAAGACTCCTGTAGCCAGCTCTCCTGGACCTCAGCAACAAGCTAGCCCACAATCTCTGGAGAAGATGCCTTACAATCTACTTTCACACCTAAGTCAAGCATATATACAAAGGAAACATCTCTTCCTACTTCCTCAAATGCAAGGCCACAAGAATCAAGAATAATTAGGAAAACAAAATACCAGCAAGAAATAAAATGAAGCACCAAAAGCTGACCCTAGAGAGATGGAGATAGGTGAGAAGAAAGCAGAAGACAGACAACTAAATACAAGCCAAAGTAAGCAAAACCTACATGAAGAGATATGAGTTCAACAATGAAGCAAAAACCAGGAGAGAGAACAATCCATCAGTACAATGAACAAGATAGCAGAAATAAAGCCATCTACAGGAAGCTTCAAAAGCAGATTGACACTCAGCACAAGCACATTGACAAAAGCACAAGACACTCAGTGGCCCCCCAAAGACAGGTTATTCAAAACTATCCAATCAGAGAAAGGAAAACTGAAAAGGAGGGAACAGAGTCACGGGATGTATGGAACACCAGCAGCACAGTCAATGTATGCATAAAGGAATTAATGCAAAGGACGAAGGACAGAGAGCTTCAGCTTAAAGTAACAGTGGGATCAAAACAAGCAAATCCGAAGTGGGAAATGAACAACCAAACTCAACAGCCCACAGCGCCCCTAAGAGACCCGTAAGTACCAAGGGGCGGTCAGTGATCCACGTGATAATCAAAGTCTCAAGTCCAAGGCAGAAAGGATTGCGGACTCTGGCAGTGCTGTACAGAAGATCTGAATAGACCAGCAAATGACTAGAAACAAATCAATTGATGATTAAAACACTTTCTTAATAAAGTAAAGCCAGGACTAAATGCCTTCGGTGATGGGTTCTACAAACATTTAAAGGCCAATAAGCCAAGCTCCTCAATCTCTTCCAAAAGCTGAAAAGGAGAAAACAGTTACAAACCCACCCTATGCAACAGAGCGTTATTCTGCCTTCAAAGCCAGGCAAGGGCAGGAGGAAAAAAAAATGTTACTAGCTAGGTAGTGATGAGCAGAAGTCCTCACACTTTCTCCTTCTAACTTGTGTCCCACAGATAAAATGTTGAAAAGGAATGCTGTTTTGTAACCAAGGAGAGGGTGGCCTCATGAAACACCATCAATATTCATAAGCTCATCAGTAAAGAATGTTTCAAGATGCATGCCCCTTGGACACATAGAGAAATACAGAAATGCGTGATGCGGGAAGAACATGAGGACTCTAGATGCACACTGACACCAGGCTCACAAGAAATAAGGAATGGACCGAACCAACAAAGAATGCCTCATCCCACTTCTGCACGCAGTTGCACAGAAAAAGTGATGAAGTAGACGATTTACCAAAGAAGGCCTGCAACTGTGTTACTTGTGTATTTGTCATAGCTTGCAAAAAAACCTTTACATTCAATGTGAATAACAATTGTTGATCCTCTAAAACAAAAATAAAATCCCAAAGGCATGAAAATCCTCAGTAAAACATAAACATATAACATGATCAATTGAGATTTATTTAGGTGTATATAAAGATTTTAGCAAAAATATATAAATGGGCTATACCACATCAAAAGAACAAAATATAAAATAATACGAACATCCTAATAGATGGAGAAAATACATCTGCAAAGACTGCACACTCTTTCATGGCATAATAAATAATAAATAAATAAAAGCAACTTCCCATCAAGTGTGGTAAGGCTGCAGCTCTCAATTGGTAAGGCTCTTGCTTTGTTAGCATTAGGGCATGAGATCAGTCTCCAGCTCCATGTAAAAGCCAGGCGCAGTGGCAAGAACTTGTGTTCCAAGCAATAGTAAGATAGGAGGCAGAGAAAGGTAGATCCCTAAAACCTAGTGACCAGCTAGCCTAGCCTAGCTGGCAAAGTTCTAAACCAATGAAAGAGGCACTGTGCCTGTCTCATATGCACGTTACAGTGCTGAGTGGCATTATTTCTATGTCAATTTTGTCTTTATGTCCTTCTCTGTATATGTTTCTGGTTGGGTAGACATGTATGTGTCAGTACATATGAGAGAGAGAGAGAGAGAGAGAGAGAGAGAGAGAGAGAGAGAGAGGGAGGGAGGGAGGGAGTGTAGGGGAGGGTAGACATGTGTATGCCAGTGCATACACGAGTCTGGGAACAGGTGAGTCAGAAGATAACCTCAGATGTCATTCCTCAAGTGTCTTCCTAGTCTATATATACCTGGGTTGTGTAACAGAACACTATCTTTAAAATTAAAGAACAAAAGTGACAAGCGGGCTAATAAAAACATGAAGTAAGAGAAACACTTGCACACTGTACTTGGGAATGTAAATTTCTGCGGCCATGATGAAAAACTGCATATAGTAGGTTTCCTAGAAAATGAAAACATGACTGCCAATCTAACTAGGCGTACATCCAAAGAAAGGGAATCAGGACCTACCTCCGTGGTCTGAAAGTGTTGTCTACACCCGCCGTGTTCATTATTCCATTGTTCAGACTAAGAAAGATGTGTGTTCTGGTTTGCTTTCTGTTGCTATGATTCGCCACCAGCCAAAGCCATGTTGGAGGAGGAAAGTTTATCTCATTTCCAAGTAACAATGTGTAACTGAAGGAGACAAAGCAGAACTGCATCAGAAGCTGTGGAGGCTGCTGCTTACTGCTTGCTCCTGGGCTCATTTTCAGATACCTTTCTAATAAAACTTAGGCCCACCTGCCTAGGGAAAACACTGCCCTCCTACATTAACTAGCAAATGCCCACATAAACTTGTCCATAGGACAGTGCAAGTGATTCTCAGTTGAGGGCCCCTCTTCCCCTGTATTTTAAGTTGGCAACCAAGATTAGCTGTGAAAATATGGAATCAAACTAAGAATTCATAGAAAAATTATTACACAAACATTTTATTTAGCCTTGAAAAAGAAGGGAAAACTTTAATTTGTGACATGGAAGACATTGTGCCAAGCTAAATGAACCAGACCCAGAAAATAAATACTATGTGACTTCGCTTAACTGTGGACTCTAAGAATGTATAATTTATAAAGACAAAGAGTGGCAGGGTGTTTTCCAAGACTGGAGAATGGAAGGAATAGAGAGATAATGGTCAAAGAGTAAATGTTTCTGTTATGCAAAAAGAATTTTCTAGAGATCTAGCAAACAGCCTGTGACTACTGTTAATGATACTGTTTCATATACTTGTAATGCCAATGTCTTCATAGTTTTCACACAAGAAAAGAAGTAACATTATGAGATTATTAACATACTAATTGGTTGGAAGTGGCAGACATTTAGTAATGCACACTTACATGAAAAAATCATATTTTTTACTTCATATATAATTTTACTTATCAATAAATTTGAAAAGAGTATTTACCAAATTCAGTTTTATGACAAGATATTAGCAATAGATAAGAAACCAAAAACTTACAATGAAACCATTATAAATAGTTCTAAACATTAAATATTGGCATAGGAACCTGAAGGAAAAATACATATGTGTCACTGTACTGTGGAAGGCAAAATGCTACCTAGAAAAAAATTCAGTGAGTTGACATAATGGATACCAGTGTCATATTTACTATTTCAAAGACATATTGGATGCCACCCTATGAGCATATACAGGGGGAGGGGGTACCCCTCAGTCACAGTCATAGGGGAGGGGAGTAAGGGGAAACTGGGAGGGAGGGAGGAATGGGAGGATACAAGGGATGGGATAACAATTGAGATATAATATGAATAAATTAATAAAATATATTTTAAAAAAGAAAGAAAAGGAATGGCATAGACACTCAAAACAAACAAACAAAACAAAAACATAAACAAAGGCACATTGGAGCTATCTGTCCAAACTACTCAAATTCACTTGTAGATTCAACATAATACAGGAATCTCAGAACTTGTATCTGTACACAGAAAAAAGAAGATTCTTTTAAAAATTTGTGTGGCTAATACAGAGGACACAAAGTAACACAAAGGAAAAACATTTGTCTAGCATGTGTGAGGCCTCAAGTTGATCTCATGGCACAAAAGGCATTTAAAAATGACTAAATAAAACATACCTGAAAAAAAAAAACAAACACAAAAATTATAACAAAGTTAGAAAACTTATGCCTCTGGATTTTGTTTTAACATAAAGTTATAGTAATTAAGAAAGTTTGACGATGGAGAAAGAATAGTTCACAAATGTAAAGAATAAAAGAGGTGCAGAAATAGCGCAACTCAGAGTGTGGTAGATTAATTTTTGATTAAAATGAAAAGTCAGTTCAATAACAAAGAATAACCTTTCTGATAACTACTGCTCACTTTAAAAATTGTATGTTTCTTTTATTTTTGAGATTATGATATAGTTAGATTGTTTTTTTTCCTTCCCTTTCTTTCTTCTAAAAGGAGGAAGTCACATACAACTCCTTCCTCTAATTGTTGTTTGACATGTGCAGTCTATGTAATGATTCTTATGTTTATGTTTTCAGGGCCAATCATTTGGTATTGGATACTTTTTTTTTTAAATTTCAACTGATACTTCACATCTTACATTAAAAACTTAACATGTACCCTAAATATAAATGTGAAACTAAATCTACAAATCTCACTGTAGTGATTTGACTAAGAATGGCCCCGTAGGCTCATATACTTAAAAGCTTAGCCATCAGGGAGTAGCGCTATTTGAACGGATTGTAAGGATTGTAAGGTGGCCTGTGGGAGGAGTAGTGTCACTGGGGCTGGACTTGAAGCTTCACAGGCCCATGCTGGGCTCACTCTCTCTGCCTCTCTGCCTGCGGATCAGGATGTAGGCCCTCGCTACTGCTCCAGGACCATGCCACCATCATGATAACGGACCAAGCCTCAGGTGCCTTACAGCATGAAATAGAACTTATCACACGATTCAGGAACTGTGCTCCTTGACATTTACTTCAATGTGCTGGAAACTTAAATCCACATGCAAATCAGCAATGAAGCTTATAGTTTCACTCGTAATTCTCAACACTTGAAAATAACCAAGCTGTCTGTCCTTCATTTAGTAAATGAATTTTAAAAACTGTGTATGTATCTGAGCAATGGAATATTGTTCAGCAATAAAAAGAGAAATGAGATCTCAAGCTACAGAAGGCCATTTTTAAAAAAGATTTGTTTACTTATTATTTATACAGTGGTCTACATGTTCACCTGCAGGCCAGAAGAGGGCACCAGATCTCATTATAGATGTTTGTTAGCCACCATGTGGTTGCTGGGAATTGAACTCAGGACCTCTGGAAGAGCAGCCAGTGCTCTTAACCTCTGAGCCATCTCTCTAGCCCCAGAAGGTCATTTTTAAAAACCTTAAATGCATGTCTCTGAGAAGCAAATCTGAAGAGGTTACATATTTTGTGATTCCAATTACATGACATTCTACAGAAGAAACAAAAAACATAGCATGATTAAAAAGATCAATGGTTCCAGGGAAAGGAGGAAGGATTCACAAGGGGTTTTCAGAGAATGGATAATATTCCATATCATAAGTGTAGACTCATATCTTATGTTTTCTTAAAGTTACGGAACATACAGTACCAAAAGTGAACCCTGATGTAAAGAACGCACCACAGCAATGTACCATCCAAACACTAGACAAGAACAGAGCAAACTGTCAATGGCAGAGGCTGTATATGAGAACTCAATGTATTTCATGTTCATTTTTCTTCTATGAACATAAAACTTCATTGAAAAAAAGAAGCCTAGGCAAATGGCTTGGGTACAAACACTCTCAGCCAAGCTTGAAGATCGAGTTCTACTCCCCATAGTGCAGATGGTGGAAGGAAAGAACTCACCCCTATTAAGTTGCCCTCCGATGTCCACACAGGCAGCCTGTGTGCACAAGCACACGCATACATACACACAACAAAGACATCTCAAAAACCTATCAAGTATCTTGAAAAGCTTCAATAATTTAGACTCACCCAAATGTTGCAATGGTCCCAGATGTTGGCAAAGGCAGAGCTTCATAAACACTCACACATTGCTGGGTGTGCTGGCCAGTCTCAAGTCAACTTGACACAAAGTAGAGCTAATGGGAAGGAGGGAATCTTAATTGAGAAAATGCCTCCATAAGATCCAGATGTAGGACACTTTCTTCATTAGTGATTGGTAGGGAAGGGACTGGCCCATGGTGAGTGGTTTCATCCCAAGGCCCGTGGCCCTGGTTTTATATGAAAGCAACTGAGCAAGCCATGGGAAGCAAGGCAGTAGGCAGCTCCATCCGTGGCTTCTGCATCAGCTCCTCCATCCAGGTTCCTGGCCTGCTTCAGTTCCTGTTTTGACTTCCTTCCCTGATGAATAGAGATGTGGAAGTGTAAGCCCAATAAAGCCTTTCCCTCTCAACCTGCTTTTTGGTCACAGTGTTTGGTCACAGCAATAGAAACCTTAAGACATCGGCGAATGTGAAAAATCCAGTAATTCCATTCCTGGGGTTTTGTGCAGAGAAATTTTTACTCGTTTATGATAGAAAATGTCTTTGTGCCAGCTCTCTTTCTAATAGCAAAGCTTAAAACCACCCAATATCCTTGTTCAATAGAACACAATGGCAAATTTTAATATTCTCACTCAACAGATTACTCTATAACAGTATTGATGGATGATTCCCAGCTATACACAATCACAAGGCACATGAGTGTACAAGGCAGAGAAGGTACACCAAAAAATCCATAGACTATCATCCTAGTACACATGTGTGTATGCACTCGCATACACACACAGACATACACAAATAAGGCAAAGATATACACAAGTGGATATGTTTTTAAAAGGAAGAGAAAATACCATTTAATTGCCAACTGCAATTACCTCTGAGGCAGGTTGGAAGCAAGTGCAGTTTGGCATAGCACTGAAGACACATTTGTAATATGCTAATTCTGAGGGTGAGGGGGAAATAGGTGTTTATTGTATTATTATTTTACAAGTCCATTTGTGTATTGTATAACCATGTATTTGTGATGCACTTGATAATAAAAAATTTTAACTAATGAAATAAAGAAATAAAGTGATTCTAGCTTGTGGTCTAATGAATAGACTATTACCAGTGGCTGACTTAAATCTCCATGAATACAAAGAGCAAAGCACATGAGGAAAAATACTGCTTGGACCTAAGTAGTTGTTTTCCTGAATGGCATCAAAGCTGACAATGGGTTTGAAAATCCTTATAGTATGTAATTTAGGATTCCAATAAAACCCTTGGATTAGCTTCATCATTTTATAAGCAATCAAACTGTAAAGTTACCAAACATGAACTTCCTGAGGATTTATTTGATGTGACATTATTTTTATTATTTCCTTTTTATTTAACTGGTGAAACCATTTCTATAGTTACAGAAACAGAGAACAAAACACAAGATGTAAGCCTAAGAGTTGATTGTAGACATAATATCTTGAAGATGAATTTTCAGAAAACACACTCTTTAACTCACATTTTGAAAGTACCACACAGCCTAATGGACTTATCATTGACAGTGACATTCAAAACTAACTAAAAAATTTCTGTTCACTTTCCACCCCAGACTTGGATGTAAAAAAGGCTAGTACAATTTTTACTCTGATCTCTTTTCACTAGGTCTGTGGGAAATAGAAAGTAGTGGTGAGACCCTGAATAGAATGCTGACACAAATAACCAGAGAAAATTATAGTATCTTAATTGAAGTGCTGTGATGCTGGGCAAGAGGCACCCATTAATGCTGACTGGAATAAAGCAGCTCTGAGATTTGGAAGACAGAAGCCCTCCCTCATTAAAGAAGCCCAGATGGCTCCCAAGCTATGTAAGACCCCCAACTATGTGCTTTCTCCAGCCTCGGATCTTTAATCAACACAGATGCTGAGATTTTAGTCAAGGTGCTCACCCTGCATCAGAATAAACTGTTCCTGCAGTTAATTAACCCAGACCAAGCAGTTTTTGTGCTGGTCACAGATCCTCGGGCAACCGGAGGAGACCCTCATCCATCATCTCACAACTATCAAAACCCCATTTATATCCTGTCCTCAGACTCTGAGGGGCAAAGCAGGATTAAGGCTCTTTCTTCATGCTTCAAATGTTTGGGTGTAAAATGAGTGCATCTTCTGTAATTCTTCAAGGTTCCATTCCTTAGACTTCATGAAAGACGTTTGCCCTTCTGTTTAAGAGACAGCCACAGTTTCTTCACTTTTTTTTTTTTATTGTTCAATGTGCCCAAAGAGTGCTCCTAACTACGCACAGTGCACTGCAGTTCTTACTTTTAAGACCATGTAAACCAAACTAGCAAACACCTCAGCTAGTGCTAATCGGTTTCCACAATGTTGGAGACTTCTGGAAAATAATTTTTAGTCCATGTCAACAGCATTGAATGGAAAAAGAAAACAGATGTCAGTAATCTTTCTTTCTTTTTTCCATTTTTCACATTGAGCTTTGGTACTGCCATTCCCAACACAGAAAAAAAAAAAGAAGACAGAATTAAAGAAAACATTTTAATACATTTATTTTATTACACATGTATAAAACAAACTACATACAGCAGGGAGAACCATGTGACACTCATGAGAACCATGAGTTCTATAAATGTTACATTCACAGTGGTTTGGCTATTTGTATTTGTCCAGCTTGAAGTAAACATCCTTCCTATCTTTTTGGGTCTAAATTTCTGAATGAAATTCAATATCTATCCTATCTCAACTCTAATAACTTAACTTCCTTATCTTGACCTAAAAAGATCTTATCCCATAACCAACTAAACTTGATTGTAAAACAGTGTTGGGTGACTGTTCAGGCAGTAAATCATTTAAGTCAATTTGTTCATTTTAGAAGCTGCTCACCCACACTATTGGTTTCACTCAGAAATTTAAGTTTTATTTCTTCTTAGGTCTCTGAGGGGCATTGAAGGGCAGATAGTGTAGTTTTACAATCAAGAAAACATTTTTAATTCCATGCTACTTTAAGAGAAACAGCCTTTTGCGTTAACAGGTGAAGATTAAGGAAAGGTGAGAAACTTTGCTTGGGAGTTAACAGAATCACAGCAGAAGGACAGTGGCGAGTGGGTGGGGGAAGATGGAAACCCTCCCAAGACTCTCCACTACCAATGTAGGCTCAGCCACACATGATTCCAGCTAGGACTGTCTGCCGACCTTACCTCCAGCTTCTACCGTCACTAAGAATCGATGTTTCTAGTCTTTTTAAAGGCTTCTTCCTTCAATGAGATGTTTTCATTAATATTTATCAGAGTTTTGACATTTTCTTTTGTGTTTGTTGCATCTTCACATTAAAATATTTTCCTATGATAAGAGGGTATGCTGCACTAAGGGGATGGGGATGTCTACTCCGTTGGAACAGTGCTTACTTAGCATGCACAACGCCCCAAATTCCACTCACAGCACTCCATAAAAGTAGGCACGTGGCATTCTCCTGTAATCCTGACGCTTGGGAGGCAGAGGCAGGAAGATGAGGAGTTCAAGGTCATCCTCAGCTACAGAGCAAGTCTAAAGCCAGCCTGCACTACAGGATATTCCTTTGCTGGGGAGTGAGGGGAGGGAGAGAGAGGAAATAGAGTATTAAGAAAGCTTCAGGAAGCACAGGGTTAGTAGAAAAAAATGTTTTCTCAAACTTGTCTCTCCACGTATCTGTACATCCTTGGATTTTACACCGGGATGAGCAGCTCTCACAGGAAGGTGCCAGCTGTATGTTTTGACAGATAGATTGTAACCTTTTTGTTACTGGTGAAACTCTGCCTCTTTTCCTGCATACATGGTTACTGTCTCTTGAACAGTGTAACGCATCTTTTTTTATAACATGAGGAGGTGGAGAGATGGCTCAGCAGTGAAGAGCCCTGGCTGCTTTTCCAGAGGACCCTGGTTGGAATTCAGGCACCGCAACCATCAGAGACTACAGTCCTGGAAGATGTGGGTCTCTCCTTTGGCCTGGGACAACATGTGCATGTGGCACCCAGACAAATGTGCAGGCGAAGCACCCATACATATAAAGGATAAAAAGGCGGGGGACTCCTTCACTTTCATTTTCTAACCATAGCCTTTAATTAGATTCTTCCAATGAATCAACTAATACCCTGTTTTAAGAATCATCAACAGATAAACTAAAACTTAAGCTCCCTTTATTAAAACAAATTAAATGTGACTGTGACTTCAGAGTATCCACAGTGCAACTCAGTCTCCCAAACAAAATGTTATATCACATTAAGCATATTAGGTCAAAGTTAACATTTGAGAAGGGAAAGTCATTTTCCCTCCTTGGGTCCCTGGAGACTATTTACTTTATACCATAGTAAATTTTGCAAATCAATAAATAAATTATGGTGATTATATTACTTAGAGAATCAGTTAAGATGTAATCTAAGAATTACACTCTCTTTAAATTTATATTGTGATTATTAACCACATATATATATAATTCATTGCAAATAATATTTTTCATGTATGTAAACATAATTGTTGTATGAAAAACAATGCTGAAAACTTTTTGAACTATGCTTGATTTGAATTAAATTATAACTGCCAGAAACTACACAAACATAATCTTAAGTAGGAATTGTCTTGTCTTGGCAAGTCAATGAATAATATGAAAAAATACCTGTAGAAAATAAGTGTTAAGTTTGATAATTAACATTTTAAAATAGAGTCCCAAGGAGGAAATTGTTTTATATCATAGAAATTATAAAACAACAACATTTATAGTCTTTTAATTCCCAATTAAAATAGAAAAATTTCAATACTAGAGTTTCAAGGAAGAAAATATTTTTGTTTTAAAAAAGTAGTTGTATTAATGTTTTCCTTGAGATGAAATCTAACTTAGATTTTTTTCAGGAAATTTCAGAATAAAACCAATAATACCCAGCTCTACAAGGATAAAAGTACAGAGACTATCAGCCTTCAAAATGCACATACTCCAAAGACACGGTGAGAGTGTACACAGACATGTGCAGAAAATCATGCAATGCCATGTCTTGGAAAGACTGAATGGAAGATCTTTAATGCTTTATTCAAAAACTGCTAAGAGCATAAGAATTTCTAATGCCATGTAGTCATTCTACTAATAGTTTAACACTAGTATTTACAGAACACTGCCGTTGTTGTTTCTTTGTTTTGGTTTGTTTTTAGAGACAGGTTTTCCTGTGTAGCCTTGGCTATCCTAGAACTAGCTCTGTAGACCAGGCTGGCCTGGAACTCACAGAGATCTGCCTGCTTCTGCCTCCCTAGTGCGGGGATTAAAGGCGTGCACCCGGCCCTTGCAGAACATTGTCGTGGTAATAATTATTTTTTTTAATTTATGTCATTTTCATTTCTGATCATTTCACAAAGGTCTTTTGGTAGTAAATCATAAGTTGTCCGCAAGAAAAAACACAGCTTTTAATAAGGTTTCTACAGCAGTTTTATAACTTAGCATCACTGAAGGTCATATAGAAGGAAAACATGTTTTTATTAAGGTTCGTTCTTAAGCAAATGAGGTTATCTTAAAGCATCTGTTGCTCACTTGCTCTCATATTATGGTGCTAGCAGAAAAAAATCATTTGCTTCCAAATGATATTCTATGACTACCTCCTGGATACTACTCTTAGGATAGCTTTAAAGTCTTATTTATAGCAGCTGCTGTTTTGTTTTGTTTTTCCTTTTAATTTAGCAAAATGCAAATTTTTTACAATATTTTCCCTGAGGACATTTTATTTCCACTTAACAATATTAACCTAGGAAATCGCCTCAAGAACAACAAAAGTATCTTAAAAATGTTGTTTAAAAATACAAATTTTATTATCTCAATATTTTTATTGTTGAAATAACTGAATATCATTATTTTATATTAGATTTAATTATTGGAGATAGCATACTATGAATTAATAACAAATTGACAGTGATTTTTCTAGAGGTACAAATGTTTAAGTATCAAGAATTACTGAAGATTGAAAATAATTCGGCCGCATATTTTTTTTTTTAAAGCAAGGGAAGGGATGGCTAATGGGAAGGTGAAATTTTTTTAGGTATAAATAGTGCCAATGGCAGCGAAATGTTAGAGTGCCACAATGACAGCAGATTTTATCCTTTGCATGGGTCACATTGCTAAACTTTATGCTACATGTATTTTATCCAAAAAAAGAAAGGCAGAAACCCCATCATCCTGTGAGGAAGATGCCTGTAAAGGACTAGTCATTAGAGCCTTCTCTCTTCCTGGGCTTCTCTCTGTGAAGCGTGTCAATGTTCCACAGCTGCCTTCCCTTTTGGCGGAGCATGGGTATGTTTTCTATCTCCCCGTAAGGCTTCTTACAAGGAGAGTTAAAACAGTATTAAGAACAATAAGCTAAGTTTAGAAAATAGCAAACAAAAAAAAAAAGGGAAAAAAATGGAAGTATAAGAAAGGTCAACAGCTGGGGCTAGAGAGATGGCTCAGAGGTTAAAAAAGGTCAGCGGTACATTTGGGGAAACACATGCTATTTGTTTGTTTGTGCAAAAAAAAAAAAAAGTCCTCAGAAATATTGAAAGCCCCTTAGGACAAGCACTTAAACGTGGGGACATTAGACTAGAGGCTTCATCAGGTTGTTGAATAAAACTCTATTCTTGAACATCAGCAGAGGCTCGTCCACACTGCCTGTACAAGCACTGGGCTAAACAGGGGCAGCACCACAGGGACAGTCCGGTGCCGAGCATCAAATCCCAGGCAGGGTAATGAAGAGGGTGTGGTCAGTGGGAATTTGACTTCATGTGGCCCATGAATATGTGGCTTTGCATGGCAAGTGGGGACCTAAGACACAGATAGAATTAAGGTTCCTTATAGGTTGTTTTGTTTGTTTGGTTGGTTTGATTTGGGTTGGTTTGGTTTGAGACAAGGTCTCACGTCGTTCGGGCTGGCCTCACACTCACTAGGTAGCAGAGGATGACAGTGAAGTTCTGATCCTTCTGCCTCCACCCCGACCCAATCCCACCCCAAGCGTTGGGATTACAGATATGTATCACCCTGTCCAGTTTGTGTTGTGCTAGGAAACAGACCCAGAGCTTTGCGCATGCCTGGTAAGCACTCTACCAACCTAGATACAGACCCAGCCCTGGTGGATATTAATTTAGGAAGATTAGCCCCAGACCATCCAGATGAGCCCGGTGTAATCAGTTTGGGCTATAGAAGAGGATGGCAGAGTGTGAGTCAGACACACACAGGAAGGGAAACTGCCATTGCAGGTGACTGAGCTGCTAGGAACGCTCCTCACCTGCAAGCTTACAAACCCCGGTGCTTCCAAATACAGGGAACAAAATTCTGCCAACAATCTAATTGGGCAAGGGAGTGAATTCTCTGTTATGATAGGATCGCAAACCTATTTGATTGTAGCTTGTGCAGAGTTGTGCTGGAGCTTGGCCCAGCTGCCATGTGTCACTGTACAGCAGGCTGAGAGGCTGAGAGGTAAAGTCTAGCCATGTGCTTGGGAAGTGGGATGCTTTTTGAAAAAGTAGTTTCTGCAACATGACTCAAAAAAAGCATATAAACATATTTAATAAAACCTCTTGGCCTGGTGTGGTAGCACACACCTATAATCCCAGCACTCAGGAGGCAGAGGCAGGAGGATCTCTGTGAGTTCTAAGCCAGCCTGGTCTACAAAGGGAGTCCAGGACAGCCAAGGTTACACAGAGAAACCTTGTCTTGAAAAACCAAACCAAACCAAACCAAACCAAACCAAACCAACAAAAAAACCTCTTAAGTACATTTTAGATGTGTATAGTTATCAAGGAATAGACCAATTTTTAAAAACCTAAATGAATTAGCAATCATTATTTTAAAACATTTACCATCACCAACCATGAATTAATAATACATTGAGAAAATGAACTTGCAATTTGTCTCTAGCAATTTGGTAAAACTTTCATAATGATAATATGTGATGTTGATTAGAAAGGGTGAAAACAATGGAAAAAAAAAGTTAGGCATCTGTCCTCGAGGAAGACAGCCAGCAGCATATAGAGTCTTTTCTCCGCCTCCGTTTAAAGGCAGGGTCTCATGCAGCCCACACTGGCCTTCAGCTTGCTGTGTGGCCAAGAATGACCTTACCTCCTGGTCCTCCTGACTCTGTGTCTAGGATCAGAGCATAAGCCACAGCACTTGGTTTATATGGTAAGGGGACTTGAACCCAGGGCCTTGTGCCTGCTTGTCTAGCACCCTGTCAACTGAGCTACATACCCAGCCTCACCAAGAGTCTTTTAGAGCACATATCCTGTGATGTAGGCAACATGATATCTAAATACTAGCCTAAGGGATAACTGCAAAATTTCGGCCTAGCAGTATTTAACACAGACAGTGAGACTAGACAAAGATACATTAGAATATGTGTATGTATATACATTTGAATATGTTTATTACTAATTTAATTTTTAAAACTAGCTCGTGTTTTTGTGTAATGTTTAAAATAAAACATTTTAAAGTATATACAATTTGATCTAGGTATTAATTTTTTAGAAACGTAACTTAAAGGAACAGTTCAGAAAGTATGCAGACTCCACTGTAGCATTGCTGAAACAGCCTATATATTCAACAGGAGTTAAATAAAGTATGCTACTGCTATTCAGTGGAATAGCACAAGCTCATTGAAAATATATTGTAGTGGTGTAGTTGTTAATGTGAAAATACAATATGCATAAGTGAGAGGGAAAGATTACAAAATACTGTGGAAAGTGCTTATGATTCCTTGTTTATAGGAGATAACACAGATGTCTACATGTATTGCATACATAATAGGTACCAACAAAAGACATTCGTATAGTTGTACTGAAATATATTTATATGGTTACAATACAATAAGACACGAAAGCATAGGTGGCATTTCTTCTTTTATTGGTTTTTATTTTTTCAAATATTAAAAAATCTTATTATTTTAATAGAAAACTTATTACAGAAAATAGATTAAATTACAGGTCAAGAGAAGGTTCTAGGTTCGAGTTCTGAAAGTAAAGATGATGTGTTAACTTTATAACTAATGAAAGTTTGTTTACTGTTAGCCTGGAACATCCTGTTTTTTAGCCTCCAAGCGATAGTCTCTGTTGTCCCCTTTCCTGTCACATCCTAGAACTGAGACTAACCACAAAAATCATCCTGACCCAGAGTCTCTTCAGCAAGGGAGAATGACAGAGATCAGCATATCCCAAACTACAAAAATCATGAAAATATAATTCAGTCCATCAGAAAGTATTTCCCACACCTGTGCTCATGCGGCCTGATGGCCTTTCTAACTAACTGGTGGCTTTGCGTAAATATGTGTGATACAAATCCTTGTTTTCAGTTTTGCTAAAGGGAAGAAAGAGAGTAGATATTAGTTTTCTCTGATGGGCTTGGGAAGATGTCACTCAGTAAAATTAAACAAGATCTTTAGACGCCTGTATTACAGGGAAGGCAGCTAGGCAGGCATAAGAACCAAGCCCAAGGTCAAGAATTTAGTACAGTGGTTCTCAACCTTCCTAACGCTGACACCCTTTAATATACTTCCTTATGCTATGGTGGCCTCCAACCATAAGATTATTTTCATTCCTACTTGATAAATGTAATTTTGCTAGTGTTAGAAATCATAATGGAAATCTTGGATATGCAAGCTTCCTGATATGTGACTGCTGTGAAGAGCTGGTCTAGACAGAGTGTTTGCCTACTAAACACCTCATGCTATCAAAGGATATCTAAGTACATTTTCTCTGCAACCAATGGGATCTGGGAGAACAGTGTGGGTGGTGTGGGGCTGACCTGTAGAGAAGGTAAGAGCCAGCAAGATCAGGGAAGCAATTGCTCAGCCACTGGAGCACGTGTGGGCCTTTTGTATGGATGCTGACATGAAGCACTATGATGATTTGAGAAGAAAGGAAAATGTGGGTTGTAGATATTGAAGCTCCAGTAAATGTGACTGTATGCATAGACGGGAGGTAAATACAACGAGGTATTGATAGAAGCTTTAAACACAGAGAGGTTTTTTTCTTATAGTGTAAGGATACTGCAATGTGGGATTTATTAAGCTCCTACCTTCTTCCCTCTTCCCGGAACTGGGTAAGTTAATCTTATACAAAAGAGCCCCCTTCATCTGAATTTCTCAAATTCTCCTTAGAGGGAAGAAGTTAGGTTTCATGTGGGGGCCAGGACATTAAAGACAATTACGACAAAGCTAAGGAAGTAGTTGGGATTTGTTTCACTCAGACCGGGTTCCAGAAGCAGCAGTATGAAAGTATGGTGGTTTCTGTGAGAATGATTCGTCACGGTTAGCAGAACTGTTTGGGAAGGATTAGGAGGCGTGGCCTTGTTGGAATAGGCGTGGCTTTGTTCCAGGAGGTTTCTTATTGGGGGTGGGCTGTTAAAAGCCCAGGCCAGGCTCTGGAACGGGTTCTGTTTCCTTGTCTCTGTCTCTGTCTCTGTCTCTGTCTCTGTCTCTGTCTCTCTCTCTCTCTCTCTCCCTTATTCCCTCTCCCTCTCACGGCTCCCCTCCCCTCCCCCTCTTTCTCACAATTCAATTGGATCTTGATGTAGAGCTCTCAGCTACTGCTCCATCACCATATCTGTCACCTCTCCACCATGATGATCATGGACTTTCTACAACTCTAAGGCCCCAAATAAAATGTTTGCATTTATAAAATTTGCCCAGTTCATGATGTCGCTTCACATCAATAGAACAACAATTAAAACAGAAGGAAATAATATTCAGTAGCAATAGTGAAGTAATATTATATTATTCATTTATATATTATTTATTATAATATAACATTATATATCATAATATAATGATATTATAATACCATATTCATTTTATCTTCAGAGGAATATTATCACCCACATCCCAGCTGAAAAAGCCTGCAGAAGACTATGTTGCCTCAAACCATTTTTTTTTTTCGACACAAGAGTTTCTCTGTGTAGCCTTGGCTGTTCTAGACTCGCTTTGTAGACCAGGCTGGCCTCGAACTCACAATGATCCACCTGCTTTTGCCTCCCGATTGCTAGGATTAAAAGCATGTGCCACCACCACCCGGCTCCTGTATCACTTATTTTTAAAAACAAACAAAAACAAAACAAAACCCTATTGTTTCTACACTATGTGAGAAGAATCAGTGCTTATAAGATTAAAAAATAAGTAAATTAGAATTGTAAGCCTTCAAAAAAAAATATACAAACACCACCATCAAATTTTTTTGCATGTGAATTACTCAGGTATTAGCTCAATTCTCTCCTTCACATTTCTTGTGTGAGCCTGACTTGACCAAGATTTTAACGAACATGCAAATCGAATGCTTCAGCTGTTTTTTTTTTTTTTACCACGCCTTAAATCTGACTGTTTTGGAGTGTCTTCAAATGAGCCAGATGAGAAACTACTTAATTAGGATTTTAATTATTTTCTTGCCTTCTGATGGTATCTGGAAGTCGCTGGGAAGCCGCCTGCTTCTGCAGTTTCTCAGCTGCTAATGCAGTTCCCCAAGGCAGTGTTTGTGGTAAATTCCCAGCTCCAGAGCGCCAGGGAGAAGGCTCGCACCACAGAGCAGGGAGGAGCAGCAGGCTGGCCTGAACTCCATCATCTCAGCGGGACACAACTGCCTCCTTTCAGTAGGATGGAGTTAGTGTATTTTGGCTTCAGACTCTTGTTATATCTTTTGAACTTATCTGCATTCCCGCAGTGACTGAACGCCAAATAATAAAGCTGCCCGGTTGAATAGTCCAGCTTTTAAGCAGAATCAGATGAGGGCACGCATGTGTGTGTGGAGTTCGTGTTTGTAAATATCCCCATTTGCAGCACACAGATTTTTAAGGATGAGATAATTAACTTGATTATGACAACTGTCTTCAGTTTAAGAGCTAACAACAAACTTAAACAAAAGAAAACCTTTGTTCGTGTTTAGGCGTGTCTCGGTATTTGCAGGTTTAGACATTTAGTTTGTCAAATTGTTATTTTTAAGTGAAATTCACCCACGGGTTACTGGGAAGTGGCTTGTGTTTGTGTAAAAATAAATAGGAAGTTAACCCTCTGTATTTGTTATGGTTGTGATTTGCTCTGGAGCCTCGCTGTAACATTATCCATGAGAAGGCAGGCTTTGGTTTAAAGTCCACTTTAATTCTGTCCAGAGTCCCTGCTGGAATTCCTCAAGGGTCTCTTTCCATTCCACTTCTGTGCAATCAGGCTTGATCCTGGAGGACAGCGGCAGTTGGCAGAACTCTGAAGTTGGCCCACCAACATTTCCTGTCCCAGGCTATCAAACTCTAATCTATAGCTATTGTGTAGATACAAAATACGGACCTAACCACAGATCCCTTTGAACACTGAGTTTTTTTTTCAAGTTTTCTATATATGTGTATGTGTGCAAGCTTGTTAAAGTATCTTTTATTCGACTGAACTAATTGTTGTCCTGGAGGCTTACTGCCTCTGTCTGCTAATCTAGGCCTAGTCCTGGAAACTTCCAGCCTCCATAAAATCTAATCTAGACCTAGAATGTTTTCAGTCTCTGAGGCTTACTTCTGAAGAATCTTACCCTTTCTAGCTCTTTCTGAACTCTGTCTGGTTCAACGCAGCTGTTCTGGCTCAAACTCCTCTTCAAGCTGACTGATTGACACTGGCTTCTCTCAGCTGCTGACTGAATTGCTCTGCTTGGCCTCAAACTAATCTTCTGGCTCCTTCTCATTCTCTGTCTTCAAATGCCTCTGATGACCTGCACTGAACTCACAAATCAAACCCAACCTTGCTGCTTCCTTCTACCACTTAACTTGACCTTCATTGTTTGAGACAAAATGTGTGTGCTTAGGGTGTGTCTGTATTCCTGCCAGAGTAGCCCATGTTGCTGAATTAAAATTGCTCAACACACACTCATTTGTGTGTATGCATATGTGGGTGAGGGTGCCCAGGGAGGGCTTAGGATCCCCAGGTGGTTGTGATACGTACAAGGTGGGTGCTGTGGGAGGTTGGGACAAAGAAGACGCTCTAAGGACAGTCTGGTCAGATTGTTCTACAATCACAATGAACTGAAAACTGTACCTCAATGAGCTCACACACACACACACACACACACACACACACACACACACACGCATACACACACACACCCTGACAGCCCAGAGACTAGTTCAGTGTGGCTCATACCTTGTTCAAGACACTAAAAGAAAAACCCTGCCAGGCCTTGTGGGGCTTCTAACCTACCGTACAGACTAATAGGTGGTTGGTGTCTTCAACTACCAAGTTTATAAGGATATGATAGGAAGCCAAAAAAATTAACACTGCAGTGCCCCACTCAGATTGGCAGGCTCTTTGCAAGCTGTCTCTATAGAAGGACTTACTGTTTTCCACCTTTCACTTAGCCCTATGAACCCACTCATCTCTGCCTAGCCCTCTTGTTTGGCTTTGCTGGTCAGCTCATCATCACCCTTGTAGCAGATAAAAAACAAGAAGACATGGCTGAGAATGTGGCTCAGTGGTAAAGCTCTATCTTCAATGTGTAACGCATGGATTCAATTGTCAAGACCGTTAACACAGAGAAAGAGAGGTATAGACGGGGGAGTGGGGGCAGAACAATGAAGGACAGCATTTATTTGTGTTTTCTCTCAACTATAAGCTATGTTCCCCCAACTCATATGATCTTAGATGGTTCCCAGGCCCAGCACTGATTAACTCTCTTTAGTCTTCTGATTCAGCAATAAAGTCCTCATTTGATGCAAATATGATTTAACACATAACTAACATTTTCACTTTTTTTAGAGCAAGCCTATCTACCCTCCATTGATAATTATAGTATCTAGCAAGATTTAATAATACATGTTTTATATTAATATGTGTATATATATTATTTCACTTTCATATCTAGCAAGCAATATTGACTCGACTCGTCTTACTTAGGATATAAAGTTTCCTTTAAAATATTTTTAAATTAAAATTTTATTTACATAAATACATAAATGCTGCTCTGCGACGTTGGTGGGCAGAGGAAAACCTGTAGGAATCAGATCTCTCCTTCCACCGTTTGGATCCTGGAGGATCCTTTTCCTGCTGAGCCAATCCTAATGTGTTTTTCCTAGGAGTCCAAGTTGCCTGTCCCCCATTTTGCTATCTTTGGAATCAGGGTACAGCCTACAATCTTTTGACTTCTGCCTCTGACTGCCTCCTTGTCTCGTGAACCAAGCAGCTATAAGGTATGCACTTAGCAGCTAGCCTGGCCGACCCCACTCCCCAGGCCAATTCATGCAGGCTTTTTGTCACATTGCACTCTCTTTCTCTGAAACCAGGCCTAGGAAGCCCCCGTTTTGCACTGAGCAAGGCTGCTGCAAGACAAAGTGGATTTATTGGGTGATGACACAGTATGAGCATTCATCAGACATGGGCCCAAAGCCATAAAGACACCTTTCTTTCGTGGGAAATAGTGGAGAAAGTACTACTGGGTGGCGGATGTGGAAACGAGTACTTTCAACACCTGAAAAGTAAAACGTCAAAGATAAGAAGGCATCGTGACACAATTTAGTCAGGAAATTTTTATCTGCATGTTAGCTAAGTGCACTCCTCCGTTTCTTCTGTCTCTGTGTCTCCTTTTTATCTCGCATTGGGGATAGAGAGTAGTGTATATCATATGAAAACGGTAAATGCAGTTAAGTGGTAATAAGCGAAAGGTTATTAAATAGACAGCACAAGGCGTAAATGTGTGATACTGGATACACAACTGAGCGAAGCTGTTAAAACACCACGTCTGCGGTTCAGAAGGTCAAGTTCAGCCTTTAGCGCCTGGACTGTCATCCAAGCCTGCTCTATCCCGGGCCATAGACGCGATGCCGGTCGGTGAGGCAGCTCGCCTCCAGTTCACCTTTGCGTGTGTTCTTTTCCTTCTCCTTTTAGGCACACTCTCCCATCCACACCTCCTTCACAAGGTGACTCTCTGTCCTTATCCGGAGCAGAGCTTTCCAGAGAGGAGACTCACCCGCACAGCTCTGCTGCGTGACTCTGCAGACGGACTCTACAGCCTTCACGGTAAAGCAAAGCTCAAAGAGCAAGTGGTGGTGGGAAAAGCCCGGCCCACAGAGCCCATCAGGGTGCAGTGCGAACGCCTTAGAGCAAGTCGAGTGGTGCTTGGTGGATTTGTGGGAGGACCTACCTCGAAGCTTCCGTCAGTGGGTGAACACAAGGAGCGAGCACCTTAAGGACACTTCCACAGATAAGGAATTCCAGAAAGAGTGAGCCTCCTTGCAGAGAATTCCATCTTGGAGATAGACTTGGCCAGATGGAGAGCACATGGCTGGGCACAGTGTTCTGTGTAATATATTATGAAATGCTGATCTATTTAATTTCACCTGAATTGAAAACAATTTGCCAGAAATATAGCTATATTATATTATACAATATGAAGTCACAACCACAAACAGATGAACGGTGGTTCCCAAACTTATTCACGTGGGCGACACCTGGAAGTCATGATATTCTTCTCAAAGTACCATAAATATTGATATATTTTAATAACAAGTCAACTGAGAACAGTTCTATTTAAAGATATGCCTGTATGTGTATAATATAAAATCACTACCATGAACACATATGTTCTCAAAACTGGAAAATCCAGCTGTTTCCAAGTATTGTAAATGAGGACCATTTACTATTTTTTTTTCATATGTGCTTTTCCGCTGCTGGCCTGACCAGCTATAAAACAAGAAAGAGATTAAGAAAAAAGTCTGTGTAGGAGCTTTAAATTTGAGGGGTAAACACCTACTCAATCTCTCTTCCTCTTCCTTCTCCTCTTCCTCCTCCTCTTCCTCCTCCTGTTCCGTGTTCTAGCCGTTCTTCTTGCACTCTTCCTCCTTTTCCTTTTTTGGCTTCTTCTCTTTTTGCCCTTTCACCCTCTCTTGGAAAAAGCAAGCCCAGTTTCTAGAATCCCCAATCATACCAGTAAAGTGGTCATACTGTGTGCAATCTTTCTTTGAAAAGTACCAGTGTAGAACAAACTCCTAATGTACTATCCGAGATGCTGGCCCAGAGGGACCATGGTTTGCCTGAGGTTGCAGATAATAACTCATGAGAAACGCATCTATCGCATCTCACCCACTAATCCTGTGCCTTTTACAAACCAGCCTTTATTTAAATTTAACTACTCCCTGAAAACCAGGTGGCTTCTTTCAAATAGAGGCTGGAGGAAGGTTGTACAGGGTACCTGAACAGGCTCTGTTAGTACTGTATCCTCTAAGTAAGCCCTATTAAGACCTGGTACCGGGCCCCTTAAGTAAAAGTTTGCTCATCTTTGCCCTAATAACTTTGAAATGCTATATTGGACAGTATTTCCATCAGAAAGGCAAACACATTTTGAATTCATGCTTCTAGTCTATTTATTTGAGAAGTGGATTCTTGTGTTGGGGATGTGAAAGAGTTAATTTTATGTCAATTTGACCGGATTAGCTTTTTAGGTATGTCCATGGAGATGTTCTTGAAAAATATTAGCATATGAATCAGTAAACTAAATAAAACAGATGAGCCTTCCCAGTGTAGTGGGTATTGCCTTAGCAATTGAGGACCTGAAACTAATAAGGTAGATTGTGGGAGGGCTCACAAGCTCTCTGCCTGACTCCTTGAAATGGACCGTCTATCTCTTGCCTGCGATGTTTTTGGCTCTCAAACCTTCAGACTTGGGCTGGAATCTATCAGCTCCTCAGCTCTTGGGCCTCTTAGCTAAACTATCATCTCGGGTGGGTCCCCAAATTGCAAAGGTAGATCACTGAAATTTTTTTGTCTTCATAATGGTGTGAGTCAGATATAAATAGATGATAGATCAATATATCAATAGGCAGGTATATAGGTAAATGAAATGATTGATATAGATAGATAGATATATAGATAGATATATAGATAGATAGATAGATAGATAGATAGATGATAGAAAGAAATATAGACATACAGACAAACAAATAGACTCCTTTGGTTTGTTCTTTTGACTAATACACAGTGGTTTAGAGTTGCCTTCAGCTAGCAACCTTTACATGTATAGGAGGACGGCCCTCTGCATACATACTGTTTAGATCATCAGGCAAAACAGGAGTAACTATAAGGTCTGCTTCATCGAGTAAACTGATTTGCATGCAGCTCTGATCCCAGCCTGGTGGAGAGCCATACAGCCACGGCCAGCCACCACTGCCATTGCTCATACAGTCTCCCTTCTATGGATGAGGAGAATGAGGCTGGGGACGTCACTTAAGGTCACTTAAATGGCCTTGTTAGTGACAGAAATTAATAACAGAGTTGGAATTGGAACTAAACACTCATCACACATCTTTGTCCCTGGGTGGAGAAGCTGAAGGTGATTTTTAAAAAATTTTTCTTCTTTAATGGGCATGTGTGACATCAGCAATCAGGAAATATTACATTAGATAGCATTACCTTGAATACAAGGTGTAGAACTTATCACATACAAATGTCTCCTGTGTGCTCAGAGCTGATCTAGCCATTAAACCACAGAAGCGCCATCTCCTTCAGCTTCCACCCGCTGTGCCCCCCCCCCCAGATTTTTTACCTGCAACTTCGCTTCCCTCACGCTAAACATTGAGCCTTTATGCAGCAGCTTAAAATGTACACAACGCCATGAGAAGTGTTGTCACAGTCCTCAGAGCAGCGCTGGCAGCTTTTTACTATTACTCCTATTATGCACACTCCGTTGATAAGATCAGGCTTCTCGGAATCTAAGGTCGCCTAGTAAGCGAGGAGCCAAATCAAGGGTCAAGCCTTGCTGTTCGGACTCCGTCCATCTCTCCGTGTAGTGCCCCATCATCTTCTGCCTGCTTTCCAGACTCACGCTGTCCTGCGTGACCTTTGCCACATGTGCACTGATGATCTGACCTATCAACCCTTGACTGCTCTAGCATGATTTGATGTCCCTGGAGCTCACTCTTCTTCCAAGCCTGAAAGGGTCTGAGTTTAGATGCACAGGTTGTTTTTTTTTTCTCCTTTATTAATTTATTCTTGTTACATCTCAATGGTTATCCCATCCCTTGTATCCTCCCCTTCTTCCCTCCCTCCCATTTTCCCCTTATTCTCCTCCCCTATGACTGTTCCTGAGGGGGATTTCCTCCCCCTGTATATGCTCATAGGGTATCAAGTCTCTTCTTGATAACCTGCTGTCCTTCCTCTGAGTGCCACCAGGTCTCCCCCTCCAGGGGACATGGTCAAAGGTGAGGCACCAGAGTATGTGAGAAAGTCATATCCCACTCTCCACTCTACTGTGGAGAGTGTTCTGTCCATTGGCTAGATCTGGGTAGGGGCATAGGTTGTTTTAAGTCTGCCAAATCAAAGTTCTTCTTATTTAAATATTGTTCATGCCTGTGAGACATTAAACGGCCTTCAGGGATTGGCCATAATAAGCACTGTTCCTTTCCTTTCCTTTTCTTTCTTCTAATTCTATGTTTTATTTATTTATTTATTTATTTATTTATTTATTTATTTATTTATTTTGGTAACTAGAAGAACTCAGGAAAGGGGTGGACACTAAACACACATGGGCTACTATTGTTTTGCTACCTGGGTACAAAGAAAGCCTGTATGAGTAGCCATGCAGCCAACAAAAGAGGTAAACTGGCTCTTTATGCTCTGGCGTAAATTGTATAGAAGAAATATTCTGAGCACATAGTCACTGCTATGAAAGAGCAGCGCTCTGCTTCAACCCAGCAGTCCACCCCTCGGAGTCACACCTAGATGATAACAGATCGTGCAAGCAAAAGCTTATGGGAAGTGATGTTCATTGTTGCGATTTAGAACAGCTAAGATTATAATGACTCATATGCAAAATAAAGTGCTATTAAATAAAATATGATATTTCGGTGATAGAACACGGTGCAGCCATTAATATTGTGCTGCAGGAGACAATTTAATAGTGTGGGATTTTTCATCATTTGTTATTAAATTAAAAAGAAGCTTGCAAAACAATATTTGAAGTGTGTTCCCGATTTTATTTTGTTTCTATGAACACAGAAAATAGATTGGATAAATAAACACTAAAAGGTTAACTCTGGGTGGTTTCCAAATGACGATATTATGAATAATTTAAATTGCTTATTTGTGCCTTTTTATATTACCATTTTTTATAATAAACACTACTTTATAATCAGAAAAAGATGTGCATAACAAGAAAAGCAGTGCAGACATGAGGAAAGGCTGCTATGCCCTAAGATTAGTTTAAATGAGGCAGGTTTCTTTAGAGTCTTTCTGAAAATGACGTCCCCTGCCCATGTTCACACAGCTCCCACCTTCTAACGCGGCCGTTGACTCACACAGCCGACTAAAATGCATAAGGAAAAGTTGAAGCTGCGGCTTTTCAAAGTTTGTTTATTTTATTAGCTTATTTTAACTTAAGAAGAATTTTCAAAGACATAGACGTTATCTGCCGGGCTTGCTGACTGGATATTTTTGTCAATTGTTACTCTGCGTTTCTCACCAGTCGCTTGAGTTCGGTGTTACATAGACTATGATTCCCAGGAGCTGTGGGCCACGGGGCTCTATTATATTATAGCCCTGTTTTAGAAAACCTGCCTTTCCCCCTGCAACTTATTAAAATAAGTTCGGTTATATTTTGTGAGATAAGTTTAATCTGATGCCTGTCTGTACTTTGCCCTTTTTCAGTCTGTGATTCTTCCAGACTCTCCCTCCCTCCTGGGCACTGACTGTTTTTTTTTATTAATTGTGCATGAATATAATCATCATGTGACTATAAATCAAATGTACTCTCATTCGTCCATTAGCATCACGCTTCTAGTCTGTCTTATGCATCATCCGCCGAATCCCTCTTCTAGCTCAATAATGTGACCAAACGAGGCTGGCTTCTGTGCCTGCCACACAGCCAGAAGCTGCCTATATCCACTCACCTTAATGATACCTGCATGGAGCCAATTTTTACTGCCTGTGACATAAAGTCTTTTCCTAGCCAAGTTAACTCTTTTGCATATGCAATTTTGTGAGACACCAGATCTGATTTTGTAACACTTAATATCTTGCACTGTCTTCCATCTTCCATTGCTTATGTGAAATTTCCTTCAAATGGTTTACTTTAAACACCGGAACTGTCATATCTAAAGTCCGCTGTACCGTGTCCTCCCCCGTCTTCTGAGTCCTCCCCTCTCTAAGTTCTTTTCCTGTCATCACAAGTCACACATAAGTCACAAATATAAGACATTACGTTTGGCTGCTGGTTTGTGTTCTGCTGTCTTGGTCACTGCATCCTGTCTTCCTGTCACTCTCCCTTGAGGAGGTTTTGCTAGCGCTGTTCGCTTGATGACAACCTGTGGGTTTCTCAATCTGTGGGTCATGATCCCTATGGAAGTCACATATCAGCTATCCTGCATATCGTATATTTACATTAGGATTTACACAGTAGCAAATCTACAGTTATAAAATAGTGATGAAATAATCTTATGGTTGGCGAGGCTCACCACAGCTTGAGGAACGGCACTTGAGGGTCACAGCTTTACAAAGGTTGAAAACCATTGCTGTATGGTACCCTGCCTCCCTTCCTCCACCTGAAACATCCGAGACAATTTCTTATCCTCCTCTCTTATTTTGTGATGCCATGCCAAATCACCCACCATTCTTTGGCTACACCCCCCCCCACCCACCCACTCGTTATTGCTGCCTCAGAACTAAACAGTCTCCTTTGTCGTCCCCAAACTCCAGGCGTTGTTATAAACTCATCAAACCCAGAAGATGGGTAGGGTCCAGGATAGAGGTGATGCTGAGTCCTTTACAACTTGACTTTGTTCTCACCCACAGGCTTTAAGCCAAGATGCTGCAGGACCCGGTACAGGAAACAGGATAACGGTTCCACTTCCTGCCGCCATTTGCTTCTTGTTCCTTCCCCATGGCAATAGCATAAAGAGTTAGATCTTAGAATGATAGAAATCATAATCCTAAATAAGATGGCCCTGTTCCTTTAGCTTTCTGTCTTCCTTTATCTTATTGAAGTTCTGAGTTCAAAAGCCTTCTGTTGACGCTTGTTTTTAAACCCTATTTTGTTTGGGGTATTGAAGCCTCTGCCTCCCTTTCACCAACCCCTTAATCCTGGGTAGGAGAAATAAGGTTAGGAGTGCAGGGTTAGTTGAGTTCTTTTGGGGCAATACCAATCTCTGTCTATAACAAACACAGCAAACAGTCTCCCTTGGACCCTTACGTTGAAATGTTTCTCTCTGTTGGCCACACTGTCCCACTGGCCATCTATGGTCTCTCCAAACTGCTGCTCGCCACACTCCATACTTTTCTCGTTCTGAGATCTCCTATTTGTCTCCCTCAGACTCTGGTCCACAAGAGTCAGGCATTACCAGCTGGCAAAGATCACACCCTGCACAAGACAGTCATCAGTTGTGAACATACTAAAGCCCAAACTAAAATCCCACACTTGGGATTAAAACAAGAACATATTTACATAACATAACTGAGTTTACAAAGAAACCAAAACTTCCATTACAGCCTTCCCTCCTGTGTAGCTCAAAGTAGCAGTCTGATTAAACAATCAATTAGTAAGTGGGTTTATTTTTTAATTGATGCCTAGATGTGTGTCCAACACTGCACTATAAATGCTACAGAAATATTTTTCAAACTGTGCATTGAAACCCATAAAGAAGTCAACCTAGTGTCTCAAATTAGCATTTAAAAAATAAATCAGATCATATGATATATGTGTTATTGGGCCTAAAAATCATTTGTATTTTTAGGGGTGGGTCTCAATTAAAAAAAACAACAACAACAACAGTATTCTAGACAGCATAGAATGCCTGCATATCTTCTCTGTGTGCCTGGAGTCTATTCCAGGACTATGAGCTTGTGCACAGGAAAGGAAATGACTCTTTGTTTTTATGTAACTCAGTTCTGGTTTACAGGTGGATCTGCGGGTGGGTCTGGACGGTGGAGGACCTCTGATAGGCAATGTACTGTGGCTGGGTCTACTGTGAGTGACTGCAATTGGATTCTGTGTAGAGAGAATTTTATAACACAGCTGTCTGACAACTGGTGATCAAATGAGTGGAGAGATGTTTACAAAAAGATTCTGAGATAAGATTTGCTAGAGTTCATTACATGAGTTAGCAACATCCATGACCTACTGCAACGAAACTCAGTCACTGCAGAAAGGGCGGTACTAACTGGCCGCCTCGGCACCAAATTTCAATCTTGACGAGTGCTTCTTTTCCTCAAACTGCCCTTCTGTAATTTCCCACTTTCCTTGATCTAATGTCAGGAGTAGCATATAGCACCATTGCCAGGTCACCTCTATACCCACTACAGGACTGTCATCTACAGTGACAGCATTTGATAGTATCTTGAGAGTATCTTCCTGCCCCTACAACTGGGGCTGGAACAGGCCCAGACACAGGGCCTACTTTCAATAAACGCTCAATGAATAAACAACAACCAAAATATCTCTAGGTATTGTGGGTGCTACAAACTGTTTTCCGTTTTGGAATACTGTTGGAGGAATTGAAGTTTGAGTGACAACAAATTTTTATTTTTGCTGATTTGTATTTCCTAGAAAATTGCACAAAGAAATATCACTTAAAATGACTAATAAGGTTTTGCTTCAAAGGGACCAGACTGGACTCTGTTCCTCTCTCCTCTTGGACACACACATCCCTAACTCTAAAGCGCCTCTTCATTTTCATCATGAGAAGTATGAAATTCTAGCAAAAATGGTTGCTATGGCTTCACCTTTCCCAAGGAGGATGGATATGTGTGAGCTGAGGGACACATGGCTGTTGGTCATACAAGCCATTTAGATTAATCATTTAGTAGAGTGAGAATCAAGATAATTTGGATTCATTTTGGATTTCCAGCAGCTTCTTCCCTTTCGAGCTCTTTGGTGGTCAAAAACACTTGTGAGAAGTAAGCAGAAACTCCTAGTGAATGTTCTTTCTGCCAATGGGGCCTGATGTTGAAAGTAATTTCTGGGAAGACCCCAAACCAACCACGGATTTTGGAACAGGTAACTTCTACTTTCTGCTGTGTGTGGAAATGTTCACCAACATCAAATTATTTGATCTACAGAAACTTCCCATGGCGAGGCCAGGCACAAACAGGAATTTCAAGTGATTTAACATGATTTTTGCCCTATCACACAGCTGGTAGCAGGACACAGACTGGATTTCAGATTTATAATTTTGTACGTTTTTTCTCAAAGATATTTGATTCAAATTCAAACTATCAGTAAAGCCTTTATAAAGTGCCTATATAGCCGTATTTTTCAGGATTTCATGGGTGTATCTTCCTGATGTGATGACACTGAAGAGTTCAGAATTCAGCATCATTCCCCGTTTCCCTCTTGAGATTGACTCTGTGTACACTGACTGCTGTCTGAGAGCCTGCCAGCTTGGCAGGCTGGAGCAGGAGAGAAAACTGCAGGTCCACCACATGGCAGGCCAGCATCCCCTCTCCAGGCCAGCAGGCCATTCTGCTAATGGGCTTTTGTATTTCATAATTAAATAAAGAAGTCATGTAATGTATGTTTATCTCTTTACTTGATGGAATTTTGGTCTCTTGAGCTACCTAAGGTATGTGTGTCATAAATAAAATTCTAAATATATTTTAAAAGCATGTCACTTATGTTTGAAGTAGAAAGAAAATTTCTTTCCCTTTGAGAAAAAAGAAAGCCTAGGAAATTGTAGGAAAAAAAGTTTAAGTAATTTGTGTGTTGGCGGTGGCAGTGTTTTTCAAAAGAGAAGAGAAAAAAAAAACCCTGATGCTTTCTTCTCCCTTGCTTTCTGTTTTGACAGTTTCTGGTGCAACAAGCAATATTCCTGCATCATTATGACTGATAATCATCTATGGAGTAAACAAAAAGCGCCATCCCAGGATGCTCTACTTTCAGAGCATCCTCAGTCTCTGGAGCCAGTTGCCACATTGCAAACATGACAACAACCGAATTGATGATAGCATCTGCTTAATCTGGCTTTTGTCCACATGTCACAACTGTAATGTCCCTAATTGAGACTTTGTTATTTGATGTAGTCTAGTTTCTTCATTTCCTATTCACCAAACTGAGCTTAATGCAATCAACACTGTCTGAAAAGCTGTCGCTTTTAATGGCACCTCATCTTTTTATTTTTGGTGCTTAGAGAACACATAAACCAAACGCTGTCTTAATATAAGTGGTTGGATTTCTGGTGTCACATTACTACACCAAGACTGTTTCTGCTATTTGTTAAAAAAAAAAACCACTAAGAGCATTTGATGGAATTTTTCAAGGTTTCTAGAAAATGTAAAACAAATAATAGCTGATATTTATGACATACCTTATTATGCAAATTGAATACATCAGTCAATAAATTTATAAACTCTTTTTTTAAGTTCTTGAATGATTTCAACACTTATTTGATATACCAAACAGTTAATATTGTGTTTTATTTGTATTAAACATAATTTAATCCTACAGATGAATGATAAATATAAATAATTCAAGAATCCACTTTCAATTTTTTAACCTCTAATAACACTCATGTTTTAGTAAGTGAATAGAAATGATTTTCCTATGACAGGAGAAAAAAATCATTGACCTTTTATAATAAAAATGTATGAAATGCTCTTAAATAAAGTAAAATTAGGTTAGTCTATCCTCTGACACTCAGATGCCAAACAGAATTCCGGGTTAATTCCACTTATAACTTGGACAGTTTTCAAGTGCCATATTTGTATCTACATGTGATGCTAGCGTGAGATTAGTGCATCATCTATTTGTCCATATCCAAGTATATGATTGAAAACAATCACAATGGGCATATCATTACAACTGCTTATTTTTAACATGTGACCCTCAAGATTAAGAATGAAGTCTTAGTTGTGTACATGGACATGACAAAACCCAATCAATATTCCCATCCACACAGGGCGTTCAGCAAAGGCTAATTCCCTGTATAGAGAGACCCATGTACAGAGACTCAGAGTGTGAGTGTGTGGCCAATGTTGCCCTCTGGTGGTCAGCACACCCAGGTGAGTTGGAGTACCGGAGATTCCATCCCTCAGTTGCATATGAGGCAGACAGACAATTTTTGACAGGGAGACAAACTTGTAAGTTGGTGACATCAACCTTAATAAGGACAATGTAATATAATCTGATGGGAGAAAGCTCCATTCATTCTGATAACACCGTATGTGGTTGTCTTTTCTACTAAGCCTATACTCCGTGCAAAGATTAGTTGGACTGGATTGATGTGGTTAAGGGAAACTTGAGGAATGTTCTGAGAGTTATAAAAGTCCTTTATTCCTTTAATATTGAGGTTCCTTACGTAATTTGTGAATTAGCACTCTCACAGCATGGAAGCGCATCGCTCAACTGCAGCCTTCATTCTCTGTGTCTGCCTTCCTTCCAGTGTTTGCTCACATGTGCGTAGTGATTCACATGGTTAGCCATCACGTGTCCCTGCATGACTCCCCGAGCACACGGTTAGCCATCACGTGTCCCTGCATGACTCCCAGAGAGGAGTTAAAGCCGTGTTTCTGGTTCAGGAATAAATAGTCACATGCCCTAGGATGGACAGAAGTGGAACGCTCGCCCACAAGGCCACTTTCTTCTCTTGTTGGAATAATCTAGTGCAGTAGTTCTCTCGACCATCCCAGGGGTCCAGCAATCTTTTCGCAGAGGTTGCCTAAGACCATCAGAAAACACAGCTATTTTCATTACGATTCATCACAGTAGCAAAATTACAGTTATGAAGTAGCAACGAAAATAATTTTATGGTTGGGAGGTCGCCACAACATGAGGAACTGCATTAAAGGGTCGCAGCACTAGGGAGGCAGAGAACCCATTGTCTAGCGTTCTCTCCCTTCTCCACATTGTCTGCTCATCATCAGACACAGAGACACAAGGGATAGCACAGCTTAGACTAAACTGAGTGGATTCTACTTGACGCTGCATTGTAGGAAGCTAAGCTGTTTCATGCTTCGCAGTGTAGCATTTGCCTCCCGAGGTCAAAATGAAACTAAAGCTATTCACCATTTGAAACCTAAAAGGTGACAAGGGGCAAAAGCATAGTATTGTCATTAATAAAACTGAGAGTACTTGCACATGTGCAGGGGCCAATACTATTAACAACATTGGCAAGAATTTGGCACGGAGACATGCCCTGGCAAGTATTTTGTGCCCTCCAGCTGCACTAGCCATAACTCAGGAGAATCTAATTTGCATTACTCAGCATTAGACCTGGAAAGAGCTAGCTCATCCATCAATGGCCCAGACACCAGCAGCATTTGAGGTGTAATTTGAAGTTGATGAACATTTGCTGTCTAGGAGATAAGGCTATTTTCTCTTTATACAAAAGAATTTGCACCTGTCTGTTACAGTCAGAGCCAATTATGGGTAAAACTCTAATCTGTTTATGGTCTAGACTCCTAAAACAACAATTCCCTGTTGAGTTACTTTTTATCCTCAACTCGGGGAGGGACCCTGGCTATCTGCAGCCTCCTGGAGGTCACTACACATGTCCTCAGTGCCATAGATTTAATGGCTGTGTCTTCCATGCCTCATTTCTCAAGCCTACTCCTACCCTGCATATTCTACTCACTAACCTTCTTCTATAAAACAATAACATTTCATTTTTCATTGTTTCTCTCACCACCAGGTGATAAATAATGGTGATAAGTTAATAAAATGAAATCTGTTCAGTATCGCTGAAGACACATCTTAAAAAGCGCAGTGTTCTCTTTGTATAAATAGACCATGGTGGGATTCGATCCTTAAAGAAGTTTTTACTTAAAAGTAACTGTCAATAATAGAAATTTCAAGTTAAACCTCATGGAATAGATATTTCTCAACAAATAAGTGTTTTAGATTTTTTTCAAATCACTCCTATCTTTATATTACTCAGTCATTGCTTAAAGAGCTATACCCCTTAAAATGGACATTTATTAAATACTCTCCCTAAACCTTGGATGTTTAACTCTATGGACTTAAGGGATCAATCTAAGTGTGACATCATGGCTTATCTGGAATGATTTAAATTTTTATGTCATATTCTTACTAATACTTTCTGGAAATAATGTGGGAAAGGTTGATCTGCCGTGCGTGAGAGTGCAAGTTGGTACAGCCACTTTGACTGGTCAGAAGACAGCAAAGTACAGAGCATCTGGTGCTTCCACTCTCAGGCAAATGCCTGATATGCTTGTCTACGTTCACGCAAAAGTCCATCTAGAGTGTTCAGAGCAATGCTGGTTGCAGAATTCAATATTGAAAACAGCCATATTGCCCATCAACAGCACAAGGGACAAAGTGTGACGTGTTCACATAGTAAAAGTCTACACAGCAGTCAGAATAAATGCACAAAAACTCCGCACAATAATTTGGATATATATCAAAAAACATTGGCAGAAAGGAAAAAAAGAAAAAAGAAAAAAAAAAAAAGGAAGCTCTGCTGTAGGAGGCAGTTCACCCAAAACCAAACAAAGGTCAAGCATACTCTTAAAAAGCAAAGGAGTGTTTACCTGGGTGCGGGAAGAAATAGTAAGAAAGGACAAGACTTCAGCCGCTCCCATCCTATCCTGATGGCGTCTTTGGTTTGGCTTTTGTGGTGGGAACTGAAGCTGTGGATTGCACATGCTAAGCATGCCATCTACCACTGAACTATACTCTCCAAGCCCTCTCATGATTAGCGTATTCATGCTGTGGGAGTGTTTCAAGTGATGTACGTAAGATGACATGCTCCTGTCTCTGTGTACACTTCGCTCCAGCATTGTAAGCTGTAACACACATTACCGAGTCTTCAAGAGTAACCCCAAAGTAATGAGTTTAATTTGTTGTCACTTATAAGTTTCATCACTGTATCTATAAGTAATTATTGATATACTCATCAAATTTACCAAATTTTGTGATTGGTCGTGTAATATTCTACTTTGGAACCATTGTAATTATCATTCTTAGAGCATAGTGGGTAGTATTGTGAATATTAATGTCACTACATCTAGCAACTATGGCTAGTTTTCTTGAATATTTTCAAGTTAAGTCTTCACATGAAGCACATGAAAAATACTCATGAAATATTCACATATTAGCATCCACATATGTTGCTCTCATGATCAAGACAAAGAAAGCCCATAGAAGAAACAAAAACTGCTCCCGGGTCATAGCTACTCACAGGCACACTGGTGGTATCAAGCATCTTGCCAAAAGCCATTAACAGATCATCCTGTCTGCTGATCCCTGAGTTGTCAGTGGGAGTTAAGGAAATGAGGAGTAACCATGACAGACACAGACGGCAGCCGCTAGATCAGGTGCTAAAATAAGACTGGATTCTCTCCTGCACCTAAGGCAGCCTTAGTGCTTCCCACTCCTTAACGCGTTTATCCAAGTCCTCCTGCCCAGAAATAAACACAGTTGCAATTCGGGGATACAGTCTGCTTGAAGATTACTGACTTATACAGGCCGGGCCCGAGAATAATTCTTTCCTTTTTGTATGAACACATTGAAGAGAGGCTGCTTCCCCACTTGGCTGCTTCCCTCTCTGCATTCCTGATTGACCCCCAGTACCTGCTGCTCCATCCAGCCGCTGCGCTAATGCACACTGTCAGATTCAGACTCGGGGAGGGACATGCAGGGTGTAGCCTGCGTCTTACATTTTAGAAGCTTCAGGTCTGCGGCTCCTTTTGAGTAGCAAGACTCTAAATAAAGGAGAAAGCAGCACTGCCCTCTGCGTTGTTTTGTAGAGGTCACAGGATTTCAAAAATGCTGGGCGCACACATACGTAGAGTCCAAAGCAGGAATCACAAGCAAAGCCTCGCAAGCTAGAACACTTTCAAGTCAGGTGGCTTCATGGGGGTGGGGTGGGGTGGGGGTGGGGTGGGGTGGGGTGGGGTGGGGTGGGGGATGGGTCACTTTAATTGTTACTACAATTTCTGCCAAGCCAAACAAACACATAGTACTGGGGCGAGCTTCCGGAATAAATGTGTTCGCAGTGACAGAGCACGTGGTAAAATGGTTTCTTCATGTTGTGCTGAATGTCCAACCCAGAGATTAAAGCATAGATAGGGAAGCTTAAAAAAAAAAAAAGACGTACAGGACTTGCATAATGAGGATGATTTACTGCTACTGTATCCCAGACTAAATCAATATCTGGCAAGCTGACTGAGCCAGATATCCAGAGAACACGGTTGCGCTCCGCTTTCTCCGCCGTAATGGATTCTCTTGCCGTCGAGCAATTCGAGCCTACAGATTATATTTTAAAAGTTCCCCAAGGCAAAACTCTGTTTAAGAAGATAATGTGCTTGCTGAAAACTGTCATACCTGAAGCCCAAAGCCACTTCCCCCACCACCACCCCAACCCCCACAGGTAACTAAATGGCTCTTTTTTTTTTTTAATTTTATGTCTTGTTGGTTACCTTAAAGAAGTGTGCTACTGTATAATAATACATAGGATCTGACTCTGAGGAGCCAGACCTATGCCTGGGCTAATGTGTTCGGGTAGCCATTTGGAAAGGAAATGAGAAGGCATTAGTTCATGATCAAGTAAGACACAGGGGCCCTGAAGGATCGCTGATGAAGTGGCAGGTAGTCAGCAACCTCCTCCAGTTGGCTGAATGCCCACATTTAAAGGATGTCAAACGCACACGAACACTGTCCCTGCCTACATTTTCCAGGTCTGAACGGTCTTCCCAGCTACTTTAATTCCTTGTTATTTACTTCACCTCTGAGTTCTCTCCTGCCCCGACTCCCACCCGTCTCTTCTTTGTCTTTCTTCCTCTGCCTCCCTGCTTTTTAAATAGCTGGGTTGAGAAAATGTCCTCACCTTGTGCCAGGAAACTGCTGAAACCATAGAGCCATCCGAGAAAACTGACAGCCACGGAGGATCTCAAGAAGCCAGTCACAACTTGCCCCTACTTAGGATCTCTTTCTATGCTCTAGAGCAGCGGTTCTCACTCTTTCTAATGCTGGATCCTTTGATAAAGTTCCTCATGTTGTGGTGACCCCCGCCCCACCATAAAATTATTTTGTTGCTACTTCATAACTGTAATTTGTTACTGCTATGAACTGCAATGTAAATATGTCATGCAGGATATCTGACATGTGACTCCCAAGGGAGCCATGACTCACAGGTTGAAAAATGCTGTTCTAAGTACCTTCAGACCACACACACTCCTGCCCCCCCCCAAAAAAAATAAATCCGAGGCTAGAGAGATAGCTCAGAGGTTAAGAGCACTGCTTGCTCTTCCAAAGTTCCTGAGTTCAATTCCCAGCAACCACATGGTGGCTCACAACCATCTATAGTAAGATCTGGTGCCCTCTTCTGGAGTGTAGGCATATATGAAGGTGAAACACTGTATACATAAATAAATAAATCTTTTTAAAAAATCCATTTGGAATACAACAAAAGCCACCTGTCCTGAAGGATAGGCCAGGAGGGTACTTCGGGGTCAACATAAACGCTACTTTTCATCCATAAATCCTACGTGTACAGGTGTCAGCTGACCTATTCTGCAGATTCAGGAGAACTTGGTGGCTAAGGTTCAAATCTCAGCTCTGCCACCTCCCAACTGCAGCCCACTGTCCATGCTACTCCATGTTATTCCTATCAATCAACCGGGCCGATAACAGTGCTGGCCCACCCACAGGGAGGTTCTGCTGGTGAGCTTGGTTGTAACTACTGCGCTTGGGCTGAGGAACGCCTAGGACTCTAGGGAATGTTAGAGCTGAGCATCATGAGGAGGAAGACAAGATCCACAGTTGAAGCGCGCTTTATTTTAGAGGTACAAGCAGCACTGGTCTGCCGGCTGTCTCGCCCTGAGCCAGGACTTTGGAGAGGAGCCTTGGATGTGAGGAAGACAGGCTTCTACAGATGAGGGATTTGGCTGGCAAAAATAGGCGAGGTTACAAGCCTAGAACAAAGGCATAACAAAGCAGCCACAACAACCTCCTGAGACAAAGACACGGCTGCCTTCCTGGAACAGGTAGGAAAGAACCATTTATATAGTTAAGGTTGCAGGTGAGGCCAATCCTTGAGAAACAGAGGTTTAGTCATAAAGAAAAAAAATTCTAGTTTGTATCTGCTTTAAGATGGCTTTTAAGCCTAAGCTGGAGGCAGACTGATTCTTCAGAAAGCACACCCCTGATACCGTCTATGTGGCCACGTGTAGAGGCATATCATGGGACAAGGTGGAGAGGGGCTCTGGCCTAATGAATGGTTCACTCCATTAGTGGATTCAAAACTTTAGTGGAATATTGGGAACTAGTTTGAGGATGGAGGCCATGTGGAGTGAGGGTTGTCTTCGAAGGGCATAACTTGCTCTTCCCCTTCCTTTTACAGTTCGACTCTTCTTCCTGTAGGACAAAAGGTGAAGACGTCTCCTTTTCCTCCACACATTCTCCCTTGCGTGATGATTCTTTCTTGCAATGGGCCCAGGGCATTCAGCCAACTGTTCACGAATTAAACCCTCCGAATCCGAGAGCCAAAGAAGATCCTTCTTTCTCGGAGTTGCAATCAGATAATCTGGTCACAGAAACAGTAAATTAATACAAGGGCCATCCAGATTGGATACACTTGTAGTGCTAGAATCATATTGAGCATGAAGAAGACACCAGTGCTAGGCTCTAATTCAGGCACAGAAGGACTTGGGTAGGGTTTGTTTAAATCTGCCTAAATCAATCATGGACACATGCATTTACAGTAAAAATTAGCAACCAGAAGAAGTTGTCTTCCATACAAGTTTCTGCTGGCCTCTGTGGGTACCACAGACAAGTGAAGATGTACAAGCAGACAGCACATCCTTATGATAAAAATAAATATTTTTAAAGGAATAAAACTTGTATTTAAAGAATAAATTTTTTTAAAAAAGAAATTGCCCTCCAAGAATTGTACAATTCCCCAAAGCTATCGTACATTCTTCTGACCCCTATATACACTGTACATTCTTTCCTAGAGAAATCTGCAAGACTGAATTAATCATTTGAGTACTGGCTGTGAACAGTAGCAGGACTGATGCCTTTTTCTCATCCAGTGTTTACAGAAAAGTGAATATTTAATATATTTTGAATGTGAATTAACAGACAGAAGGCACAACCTTTCTTGCCTCCCTCTCACATGATTCACACCCTTTGTTCAGTGCATTCCGGAGTTTTCTAGAAATTTCTCTCATTTGTGTGCAATGAAAACTTTCTAGTAAGCTAAATGTGTGCGTACAGAAAGAGCTCTATGCCATGACTAATATTTGGACTCTAAAACATTTCTAGTTTAAATTCAACTTTCTCCCTAATTAAACTTCTAACAATGGGGGAAATCATGTATGTATGTATCTATGTATCTATGTCTTTATGTTTTTTGAGACAGGGCTTCTCTGTGTAGCCTTGGCTGTCCTGGACTTTGTAGATCAAGGTAGTCTTGAACTCACAGAGATCTGCCTGCCTCTGCCTCTGCCTCTGCCTCTGCTGGGATAACAGGCATCCACCACCACCACCTGGTGGGAAAAAATCCTTTTAATTAAAACGATTTAAGTTAAATTTTCCATCTTCAATGTCCTCATCTATAAAACAGTATAATTGTAATACCTATGTCTTAGGACTATTATGGGCGTGAAGAAAGTAATGTGTATGTGGTGTACATGCTATGTGAGGTTACTTTGCCCCATAAATTTTTTTATTGACTTAAATCCTTGCTTAAACACTTTGGGAAGCCAAGCATCCTCCACAAGAATTCTGCACACTCCATGAGGCTGGCTCACGGTTCCCTTCCCAGCCCTGCCTTCCTCTTCGTTCATGAGCGAAGGGACAAGGACAAGCATGTGACTGGGAAGTAGGCTTGTGGTAGGATTAGTATCCCCAGGGGGACTCATGTTTGCAGCTGCGTGGGCAGAGCACCTTCATCCTCATGGGGAAAGAGTGACTAGTTTTGATCCCCTCTATTAGCACAGCAAGTTGTAAAGCTTGGGCTTTCTTTGGGTGTGTGAGATTTTTGTTGCTTTTGTCTCCTGGTTTGGTTTTGGGTCTTACTCTGTTGAGTGTTAAACCCAGGGTATGGGGCTGGAGATACGCCTCGGTGGTTAAGAATGTTTACTGCTCTTGCAAAGCACTGAGTTTGGTTCCCAATACTTACATCAGGCAGTTCACATCCTCTGAGAGTTCTAGCTCCAGAGCATCCTGGTAGGGGTCTACCAGGAACCCACACTCATGTGCATATACCCGTAATCAGACACAAACACATACTTTAAAACAATAACAGTAATAAATTTTTAAAAACTGTGATTTGTTTCATTTAAAGTAAGTATGTGACTTGGAAATAAAGCAGATATCACTTAATATTATTTTAGTTTTTAAGAGAATTTATTGTAAGAGTGTTTTGGCTGCATGTATGCATGTGTATAAATATAGTCCTGGTGGAGGCCAGACTAGGGCATCAGATTCTCTGGAACTGGAGCTAAAGATGGTTGTGAATGCCACAGGGAGAAGGACTCTGTATGTCTCTTATAACAAACAAACCAATGAAATGGATAAAGTAATGCCATGCAGATAAGTCTCAAAAACATGGGAAAAGAACAATCAGGTTAAAAAAATATCCTAAAAGGATTAAAAAAAAAAAAAAAAAAGACCAACCAGGTTACAGACTGAGGTGTGCACCGCACACTATTTCTCTAGTTTCCTTTCTGTTGCTCCAATAAAAACACTCTGCTGACCAGAAGTAACGCAGGGAAGAAAGGCTGTCCTTGCTTTATATTTCCAGGCCAAGTCATCAGCATTGGAAGTCAAGACCAGAACCCAAGTGACAACTTTGTAGCTTAAACCATAGAGGAGTGTTGCTTGATGGCTCATACTTAGCTAGCTTTCTTATATAATCTAGAACCATCTACCCAGGGAGTGGTACTATCCACAGTAGGCTGTGCCCTCCTGGCTCAATTAATAACACAATCTCCCAAAGACAATCCCACTGGCCAGCATGATCTTCCCAGGTGACTCTTATAAGCGGTGCCAAATTGACGGTTAAAGCTAACTGAGACACTGTTTAAGTAAATTTAAAAACATGTAATAACAACATATATTTAGTGGTACAGACTTACATAGTTGAGAAGCAGATAATAGAAACTAGAAACATATTGAAATTATGAGCATGCTTACTTTTGAAGACAAAGGGAAATGTGGCCAGGTAAAAAAATGTTGTAATATTTTTGTTTTAAAATTATATAAACAGGACAGGGGCTATAGCTCTGTGGTAGAGTGCTAAGCTAGAAGGCACAAAGCTATGAAATTCCTAGCAACTGTGTGTGTGTGTGTATGTGTGTGTGTGTGTGTTTGTATGAACAAAGGAATATTATAAAAATGTTTGTTATTTAGGAAGAAAAAAGGAAGGAAGGAAGGATGAAAGGAAGGGAGGGAGGGAGGGAGGGAGGGAGGGAGGGAGGGAGGAAGGAAGGAAAGAAGAAAGGCAGGCAGACAGCCAGACAGCCAGACAGCCAGACAAGCCTCAGGTCTCTTGTCTCCTTGATGGGAGTTGTGTCAGTGTTCACCACCACCATTAACATCTGTGCGCACAGCTTCCCGACTGGCAAATCTGAGTCTGACACTGTTTCAGCTTTCCCGAAGCTTCCATGGAATAGAGCACCAGAAGTAAGTTCTGGCGAGCTTATGGCTTCTCATTATAAAAGTAATAAATGCTCACTTGATTTGAACACTGGTGAGTAATGTTGGGGATCAGAGACTACTTAATCCCAATCATCATCATCCATTGATCTATTATAAAGGAAGGCGCAGGGCCTGAGATGTGGCCTCAGATCAAATGCCTCCTGACCCTGCCTGATCTCCAACCCCAAATATTCACAGGAAGGGGCCGGTTGTGGCTTAAGGAACTATCTTTCATAGGCTCATGTATTTGAGCACTTGGCCCCAGTTACTGGCACTGTTTGGGGGAAGTTATGGAACATTTAGGAGGTGGAACCTTGCCAAAGGAAGCACATCATAGGGGACTGGTTTAAAGCCTCATTCTACTTCCTGTTGTCTCTTTCTGCTTCCTATGTGTAAATGAGATTTGATCAGGCAGATTCCTGCTCCTGGCACCAATACTCTGACTGTTGTCATGCCTTCCCTACCATGATGAACTTTAACCCTTTTTTCCACTAAATAACAGAAAAGTGACTAACATAGGGCCTTTTGCCAAAGTGCTCTTGTCTGCTTGACCTGGACACCAATTGCCCTCTGTCTGATTTACTTAACTCTCATTAACCAGAGAATTCTAAACTCAGCATAGAGAGGAAGAGTCACCTCTGACCACACACCTGGGTAGACTTTGTCATACCCCAGTGGCTTCCATTTTGACCCCATTCTATGTTCCAAAGAGAATCATTTAAAACCACTGCCAATTCTGTGGGTCACTTTCTCTTGGGTTGTTGAATGTTTTCTAAGCCCCAAAGAGCCCCTAAAATAATTTACTATTGCCCTAAAAATGTGTATATCTTCCATTATTCTTTCTCTTGTAGAAAAGATGAGTAAATTTAAACCAGGTTTGGTTAGGGGGTCTTTATATTGTGTGACTGCCTCTACTCACAAAATAAAATTCATTAATCTGTCTTTATTGGTTTATTCCAGCAAACCTTCACAGGGCAAGAAAGGAGCTGCCCTCATACTACAATACAAAGTAGAAAATAATAAGACAAATACAGTTCCTCATCTAGCAATAAACCACTAAACTCTGTCTGTATATAGAGAAGCCATTTTTGAACAAAGCTGGGATTATTCTGCCTGGGCTTGTTTTCCTTAAAGATATGTCATAAGCGTGCTCCTACAACCTTGCTTGTCTCTAACAATTAACTCCACATGATGTTGTAACATTTTATTATATGGTTAAAGGTCTGTTTACTATAAACTGTCAAACATTTGAATCCTTCACATTTTATTTGCTGCAAAAGATGTTTCATAAACTTTTTTTGTACACAAATTTATACATCTTAGATTATTTTCTTGAGACAAATTCTTTAAGTAAAAATGATTTGGTAAACATGATTAATATTTTTAAAGCTATTAATAATCTTTCCCAAACACCTCATGGGAAAATTGTACACTTCTCCAGTCTCAAAAGAGCCCTGTATATGATATGGTTATATGAAATGTCCTCAGTTGGTAAATGCATGAAGACAGAAATGGAGACCTTGAAAAGCTGTGGAGTTGAAAGAAATTGGGGAGTGATTTTAAATGAGTAAGAAGATGCTTTGAAGTGGTAAAGATAGCCTAAAATAAATGGCTGGACAATTCTGTTTTAAAACTATTAATTTTATACTTTTAAAGTATGAATTTTAAAAATGTCTGTAACTCATACCCTAATATAACCAGCTAAAACTACAGCTATGGATATACACAGACTGTCATATGTGTTACAAAAACATTTTTCCATGTCTTACCTTTTGGGTTTGCTTATATTTTTGTTTTTATATTTATATTTTGTTTATATTTATACAAAAGAATTTAAGCACTCATGTGGCGATGTTTCAATCTATTTGTTTATTTTTCTTTCCTTGCTACAAAAGATCCTTTCACCATTACTATCAGATAAATGTATCTATACACTTTTTAAACTGTAAAATTTTATTCCTTAAGAATATTATACATACATATGATATATTTTGATCATATGTCCTGCACTTTTCCCTCTAACTCCTTCCAGATTCATCCTGACTCCTCCAAGCCCCCACCCCAACAAGGGCAGTTTATTCTGTCCGTATACTGATGGATATGAGACAGTCCACTGGAGCACAGTAGACCTACCAGTGACGTCATTCTTAAAGAAAAGTGACTGGCCCTGTCCAGCACCTATAACTGTCAACAGCACCGCAGTTAGAAGTGGGGGCTTGAGTGCCTCCAACTTTCATGCTGGGGTGTGGACTGGCTTGCTCTTGTGTTGTGTACAAGCACACAACCACAGCTGCTGTGTGTTTAGGATTGTGATAGTCCTGTCATGTTCAGAAGACACTGTTTTGTCCTGCTTATTTCCTGATCTCTAGCTCTGATAATCTTCCTGCCCCGTCTTCTCAAAGGTGCCTGAGATGTGGGGAAGAGGGTGCGATACAGAAGTCTCAGATATGGCTAAACACCCTATAGACATGTTCTGTGCTTATAGCTGAACAATTGTGCTGACCTTCTATTTATTGAAATGTGTTCATATTTAAATAATCCATTTGGAATATGTTTTGTAATTGGTTTGAAGACATTTTCTGGGTGCTGTTTTTAACCTGTTTTCTTTTCTGTTTTCATTATTGAGGCGGGGAATGAGGATTGGTAGTTTTGTTGCCCCAAATCTAACTTTATTCTCACTCTGCGATTTGCATTCAGGTTGGACTAGGACTTAGCATCTCGGATAAATCAGAAACTGCTTTCCTCTTCCCTCCACCCCTCCCTCCATTCCCTCTGCATCCTCCCCAATTATACTTGGCAAATTATATCTTTGGATATGTTACTTGTTGAGTTGACTTCAGAGGTATAATCTGGAAGTTTGTCTAATTGGGCTGATTAGTTTTGGTCTTGTGGTCATGAAGAACCAAGACATAGTTTGAAATATCAGATATGCTCACTGGCCAAAGCGGGGAGGTGTTGATGGCTCCTCTTTCATGTAAATCCAAACGGCTGGGGCATGTTTGGCTCATATTCTTTGGAGTTTTGATTTAATTTTTACAAACTGTAGGAAGAAAACGTCTGCCAATGTTATGTTTTGAAAAGCTTGCTTTTCTCTCCAAAGGCACAGAAAAACGTAGTGGGCTCAGACAATAAGATTGGGGGGGGGGGGCGCGAGAGGGTAGCAAAGGCTGACTAGGCAATGCGTCCCTTCCTGCCACTTTGTGGGAAGTCAGAAATAGTGAGGAAGGAGAAGGAAAGTCTCATTTCTCTTGAGCATCAGCCTCTGTGGTGCCCCATGGTGCTTCTTAACCATTCTTTGGTGGGCTCCAGTCTGAGGGACACCACCTGAGGTGCATGATCTGCATCGAAGTGAACTCAAACTTAGGAATCTTTACAGTCAGGTTGATCCACTTTTCCTTCATGCGGATCCTTTTCATCTATCGAGGCATTTGGAATTAGGGCATGGGGACACTGCAGTAAATGGCAAGTGTCTCCACAAAATGACTTGAGGTGCACTCTGTCCTCTTTTCCAGGCTATAAAGTGGTTCAGCGCTGAGCTCAAACTGCATTTCCAAAGTGACCACTTGTTGTAGTGGAAGTTTTGGTTTCTTTAAAAAACTCAGTTGTGTCATGTAATCCTATGCTGTTTTAATCTCAAGTGGGAACATGGGGCTGCCTTAGTTTACCACAGCTGATAATTGCCTCATGCAGCTCTGAGAGGGGCTCTTTGCCAGCTGCAGAGAGTTTAATTCTGAGGACTATGGAGAAGGAATGAATGTCAGAGACCACAGAGAGTCAAGGGGCTCTGAGAAATAAGGATGCTGGTGCTTCCCCTGTTGCTCCTGGTCGCTGTTGATGCAGTTTGATGAGAAGAAGTTGGAGACACCCTGAAATGAAGATTGGACTTGCCCCGAGGAACCCAATGACCCTAACCAGCAGGAAGTAGCTAAAGAGAACCACGCCCCTTCTCCCCTTCCTTGTCTCCTACCTGGTGTTGGGGTGTTGGAAAGGATTAGGTGGAGAAGGAAGAAAGAGATAGGAAATAATGCAAATAAGATAAAATAGAGTTAAAATATATGCACCTACAAGTGGTACCCAGATGAAGGGCTTGGGATAATAGAAAACCTGGGTTCTACTGGCATAGAGGAGACAGCATGGTATAAAGAAATGAATATATTGTTTCAGGATATCAGCAGAAGTTTTACTGCAGCTACTGCCACTGGTTTCTCTCCCAATATTTACAGAGGGGATTTTTCTTAATCTTCCTCCTATATTCTATCTCAAGAAGGTTGGAAGAATGGTTGAATAATCAGAAAAGTTGTAAGTGGATATAGAATGGTCCGAGAAGAAGAAGAAGAAGAAGAAGAAGAAGAAGAAGAAGAAGAAGAAGAAGAAGAAGAAGAAGAAGAAGAAAAAGAATGAGATAGGAAAACCGGAAGTGTCACTCAGTTCTCTCACGGTTGAAAGTATTGCTGAGTTGGCTGTGTAACTAGAGACTTTGCTGGTAGAGACGGGAGCACTGCTAGAAGAGGGATTACAAGAGGGTTCCGACTTGACAACTGAGAGCAGGAGTTTCCAGAAATTGCCATCCTGTCCACCTCCATGCACTTTTGATGTCAAGTTCCCACAGCCCCTGAACTGGCCAGAGAGCTGACAGGAGCAGAAGGCCTTGCAGGGTGGAAAAGTTAAAGAGAAACAGTCCATTCAAGGAAAAGCGCTAAGCTTGACCATTCTGAGCGGCCAGAGGAGGGGCCTGGAGTTATGAGATTACCACCATTACCTTTCCCAGTAGCCACCAAAATCTTAGATATCACCAGTCTCTGGATCCTCTGTTGACTTTTAGGGGCTAGGGAGATAGCCCAGTCAGTCAAGTGGTTGATACAGAAGCACAGTAAGTAGGCATCCACAGAGCCCATGGTAAGCTGGGCACAGTAGCTCACATCTGGAATCCTAGCACTCTCATTATGAAATTATACATGGAAACACAAGAATGCTCAGACATCAGGAGGCCAGTTATCCTGGAATATGCTGTGAAAAAACAACAGACCTTGTCTCAAGCAAGGTGGAAGATAAGTACTAGTACTGACACCTGAGGTTGTCACACACACACACACACACACACACACACACACACACACACACACACAAACACACGTACATATCCAGACTTCTTGTCTAGGATGGATAAGTATTTTATGTTTGGACTGATAACTTTTGTGTGTTCACGTGTGCTGCAGTTGAGATAAAGGGAGACACACTTTCCTGCTTGCTTGTGTGTCTTGAGACTCTGGCGTTCCCATGCTGTTGCTTCTCTGAAGGACATCTGGGGTGCTGATGCATGTCAGAGACGTCAGGTCTGAAGAGGAGTGACGGGAGGAAAAGGCTGAAGAGACTTTAACTGGGGCTTTATGGAAGAGTGAAAGCCAAGATTTTAAGGGGCTGATGACGAACTATGGTAGAAAGTTGGAGAAAGCATTCTTCTCCCCTCCTCCATCCTAAACTCCACATTTACCTAGAGAAATTCTGACACCCCAGAAGCAGTGGCTTTGGCAGCATGAGGGAAGCCCAGGCTTGGCTCTGACATCGCTTATTCTTGATGCTCCTGCCCACATAGGCAGTGTGGTTTTGTGGGTAATACAGAAACCCTAAGGAAGACAAGCTGTGAGATTACAGAACATGAAGTGGGCAGGCTGGTTTGTTTGCCCACGTGGGTCATTTTCTGTGCCTTTTGGAATTTAGTGAAGCAATCTTACTTGGAGAGTTACATCTTCAATCTCTTGACTGCCCTCGGTTCCATCTGCTAATGTGCTGCTACCAGATACTACGATTGTGACCAGATATGAGTCAGTCAGGTGAAACTCAACCGTTTGTGCCATACTCACCAATGCTTTCTCTTGCCTCAGAGCTTTCTTATATATGCTACAGCATGAGAAGCCCTGTAACCCTTGCAGGGCCTATGCAAGGGCCACCTGGACGTGCAAGAGACAAACCCTTGTCCTATATTAGATGGAGCCAGAACATTAACCTCCTCTCGTTTCTTTCTCTTGAGTTCCCCCTGAGAACTTGTTATTTATATGAAGTCTTAGAAGACCAAACAATCCCTGCTCTCCACATAAGTGGGACATGAGCTCTGGTGCCCCATATTTGATGACCTCCCCTTGGTGGGGAGTCATGGTGGCACTCAAAGAAAGAATAGACAGACTACCAAGATAAGACTTGTTAGCTGTGACCATAAAGTGGAGGAGGAGATACCCCTAGACATGGACCTAAGGGAGGGTAATAGGGTGGGGGTGGGAGGGTAGGAGGAACAGAAGGCTACGAGTGATAGAACAATTGACTTATAATCTGAATAAATAAATAAATAAATAAATAAATAAATAAATAAAAGACCAAACAATCTCACCCTTGGTACCAGAGTGTTGCAATCTCATTAGCACACCTTTATTCTGGCCTTCACCTTTGCTGCCCACCCCATCCTGTTTCCTAGCCCTTTTGTTACCTAGGGCTGTAGTCCCTAGCAAACAAAGCTCACAAAGCATTTGCCTCAAGCTTTGCCTTCTGAGGAACAAAGAACAAGATAGGGTGGTTGGGCAATGAGCCAATGGGGCTGGATCCAATTTAGAATATTAAAATATAATGCTCTCTGATTTTATAGATCTCAGCCTGGAAAGGCATGTTGTATCTCTACAGAACAGGATATGGAGCCTAAATCCTCTCAAGCACAAACCTATTTATTTTAATTCCTATTAAGCAGACTCACCCCAACTACTCTACTGATACCATGTCCACCTGCTATTTCCAACTCAATTTATACAAAACTAACCCCATAACTGCGACATCCCAAATTACCCTAAATCTAGTAAAAAACTATTCCTATTGTGTGTTCTCTTTCTCAGTTTTTACCCTAACCTACCAGACTAGACAAATCATCCAACTTAGATTTAACTCCTCCTCCTCTAGAACGTTCCATGGGTAGTCACGTACTGGCTTCTGTTTCCTCCCTATCTCTTCAGCTGGTCCCCTTCTCTTTGTCCTGGCTGCCACTGTTCTGACTGATGCTTTTGCTTTCACTTGTCTATAGGCTTGTGGTAGTTCCCTAAAGTGTTTTCTTTGTCGCCCTCTTTTTTCACAGCTCCATCTTGTCACAGTGATGGGTACTGTGATAGTAGATCCTGAGTGCCAGTCTGACAGGAGTCTAGGATTACTTGGCAGACAGACCTCTGGACATGTCTGTGAGAAAGTGAGAAAGATTGAATTAATTGAGGAGGAAGACACACCGAAATGCAACACAAACCCATTATTGTATACTTTATTCCCTGCTAGCGCTAAGGTTTTAAGACTAAAATCAGACAGCCCTAAAGTCATAAGGAATCATACTAGTAACTATCAACCAGCCCCCTCCACCATAATGCATGTAAGTCTGTGTATACGTATACATATGTAATTAAAATAAAAACCATCTGGGCTGACAACCCTCCCACCAAGAGTCAAAGACCACAAGAGTCAAAAAACGCAACACTAGACCTAAGACCTCTTTGAGTCGTTAGTCGGTTTGCCAAGGAACTCCCCAAACATATAAACCATCTCCATTGCCCTTGGCCATCTTCCGAAGGTAGAAGGCTGTACTTCAGACATAGGGCCCAGAGGTCCCTGAGTTGGAACTGAACTGAAGTCCTCCTCCCTGAGCACTAGCTTTTATGATACCAACAGACATCATTCCGGTTTCCAGAGGAGTGAAGCAACCAACAGTCCCACCCAGCTTTGATGCCTACAAACCAACACAACCAGCAAGCAGGATAATCCTAAAGGTGTGGTAGTGGCACAATTACCTTGATAGTAACCAACAGCTCTCTAATTGGACTTACAATCTGCTCAGTAAGAGGAAAATCATGCCTGGTACTTAAAACCTAGCTTACTACTCAGGGCTAGTGAAGTCATGGATCTTTGAGGAGAACCTACAACCATATTTACTATACCAGTATAATCTCTAGCAACAATACAGGTATCTGTCCTTATTCCCACAGATAAGTGTAGTCTTCACCCCTCGTCAGAGAAACTCCTTATTGGAATTAAGACTATGACTTTTATTATTAATAGTAATGACTGCTATTCATTGAAGAAATACTTTATACCAGAAACTAGGATCCTTTGATAAATTGTTTTTGAGTATTCTATAAAACTATTCTCATTCTGAACATATTCCACAAGTATCCTGTTTATACTTTGGGACAATGAAAATCAAGACTCATCCCATAAAACACAGTACCTACTAGTGTTAGGAAACCTTAATCAAGGACAAATTGATATTAAGACACAGAGATATTTTGAGACCAAGCAAAAGTATTACAATAAAATAGATACATTGCTTCCTTGACATTTATACAATGTTCATTTCATACTCCTGAAAAACTTTCCTCAGTCTTGGACACCTTTTCTAGAGATTATGTGTTGCTGTTTTGCATACGTAAGAGGAATAAAATACAACTGAAATAGATTGCTTTGTGTTTTTCTGTAGCACATTTTAAGGCTGAAGTTTAGGAATTCTTCTCCCTCTCATAACTCATGCTAACCATCTGTTTCCATATAACATTCATGACATAAGAAACAGGTTCTCACTCAGTTGCCCAAGCTGGCCGTGCACTGACTCTGTAGCCTAGGCATGTGCTTGCCTCTGCCTCCTGAGTAGCTGGGATTACAGATCTATGCCACCAGGCACAGATATGACGGAGAGAGAGGGAGGGAAGGAGGGACAGAGAGAGAGAGAGAGAGAGAGAGAGAGAGAGAGAGAGAGATTGAGATTGAACTCACAATTCAATGTTTAAAGAGGAAAATGGGTCAGAGAAGACAGTTAGCTGTGCCTACAGACACACTCTGCCAGAGGATCCCAAAGCTTTTACTGCCTCACACGTCCTCCTCTTCTTCCCAGCCAGCTGCAGGTTAGAGTTTACAGTTAAGCAGTTCCACATCCATTTGTCTCTCCTGGGCTGATCATCACTCCCGTGGTGACCTCAGTAGGCGTTGTCGTTGGATGTCTCCCCGGAGTCTTCTTTGCTCCTTCCTTTGTTTATTAATAGAGTTAACAAGAGAGCTTCAGTCTCCAAGAAACCAGATGAGACAAATAATATCCCATGGCCCAAATGAAGACGTTTTACCAGAGGAGAATGGAATGAACCAATTTCAACAGACCAGAGACTTGGCAGCATCCTTTATGGACCTCATCATGCACCAGGCAGACCCCTGGCAGCCAATGAGACTCAAGTGAAAATTCCAATCACTGCCCCATTGTTACCTAACTCTAGCCTTTTTTTTTTTTTTTGATATTACTTTCATTATATGTTTGAGAATGTGGTACAGATTTAAAAGTTTCCAAGTAACGTGAGGGGTTCCTGTTAACTTACTATGCTTTTGCATGCCTTCCTCCAGTCTTTATTTTAGGTTTTTGTGCCAGAGTCTCACACTGTAGCCTACAGTGTCCTAGAACTCATTGTGTGTCCCAGGCAGGTCTTGACAATCCTCTGCCTCAGTCCCCAAAGCACTACACTACAGGTATGAACTTAGCTCTTCTGTATAGACTTAGATGTGATCAGTAAACTTGATCCCACACTGTCCTGGATGCAGGTTTGTTCCTGATCTGGTGGTCTTTGGCGGTCCTTGATGTTGTTGCTGCCGCCTCTGCTGCCACTGCTACATAAGAAAGCATCTTTCGAGAAGCATCTGCCATGGTTTTCATTATATCTCAGAAAAATATATGACCAAGGAAACCATTAATATATAGAGATGTTTGCCCACTATATACCACTGAGAAGGAAGTCTTCCTGGCTGCAGGGCATACTGTCTGGTTTGCGCCTCTGCTTTAACCACTATGTAACGAGTAGAGCTGCAGAAGTCAGAGTGGATTAGCAAATTAGTGTACATAAGAAAGAACATCAAGCCAGCCCAGGACAAACCAATCTACATGGTGGAAATAACTAGACTGTAGCAGCCAGAGTACTGAGAATGGGAGGCAGTGGAGTTAGCAAGCTGCTTCCAAGACAAGTTACCTTTAAATAGACGGCAGGGCAGAATGAATCTGTAGTTAAGTTTTACTTTACTTGGTACTGTTAGATGCGATTCATTCCCCTTACAGACTGTTAAAAACTATTTAGTAAAAACACTTTATTTTTCAAGGCCTTGTACAACTCAGATTTATGTTTCCTTTACCAAGGGCAACTCACCTCTAAATTTTTTAAAATATGAGATAAACTATTATTTTATAAACTTATTTAAAAATACATATATAATATACATATTTATTTAATGAAGAGTATTCTCCACAGGGGGATAATGGTCTCCCTAAAAGCCATAGACTATCTAAGAAAAACCTCAGTGCCAGGCAAGGAATCCTCCCTTTAAATTGTTGCTTGGAGGGTCAAAGAGAGCCCTACCCCCAAACTATATAGACTGTTGCAGTTGCTCTTGGTTGCCTACCATAAGATGAGGACAGGACTTTATTGCTGAAGTCACAACATACTTCAGTCACAGGACTGGAAGAAACCAAGCTGGAACTCACCCAGAAGGCTTCTGTCTTCATGATCACTCTTGTTGTCAGAAGCTGCTATGCAAATTGCCAAAGGACAAAACCTATTCACACCACTACCCTGCTGGAAAGCCTATGAACCACGACAGTGAGTGGTTGGGGAAGGTATCGCCAATGGTGCAATAGTGGTACTTACATCTTGGGAGTAACCAACAGCTGTCTAATTGAACCCAAGGCCTGCGCTATAGGAGGTAATTACAATGCCTTTTTATTGTAAATCCAACCAAATACCTATGGCCTGAGATGTCACTGATTCTAGAGGAGAACTTACCACGATCATGTTGCTGAATTAATAGCGTTCCAACTGCCTGTAAATGCTTCTCCTTGTTCATTGTAAGAGCAGCTTTCACCCCTCAGCAAAGCAGTTTCTTTAGATGGAAGACTGAGAGACTAGTAGAGAGATCTACAAATGGGAAGAATACAGAGACTAAGTAACCACAAGGCGCCCATTTAATTGGTTATCTACAACGCAATCCCTACACCTAAGGCTCAGGAAACATTTGTGGTAGGGGTGCTGATAACTTTTCTCCTTTGGCAATTTGCATAGCACGCCCTGACACTAAGAGAGTTAAGTCTTTAGAAAGGCTTGAGTTCCAGCTTGATTTCTTCAAGTCCTGTGACCAAAATATGTTGTATAGTCAGCAGTAAAGAAGAGAATAAAGAGCCAGAGGGCAAGAAAGACTGCTGTGAGATAGTGTCTTCTGGGCATGGCCAGGAATGCTGCACCCGTGAACTCTTCACAATGTCACTGCCTTCAAAAGACCTGCTAAGATCATAACCAGCTGACAGGCCAGCATGGATGGGAATACATCTCACAAGGCCCACTTCCAGATGCAGAGCCACAGGCAGTCAAGAGTTACTGAGGGAGGGAAAAAAATCTGTTTTCTCCAGAGACAAAGCCCTCCTAGTTTTCTCAATCCTAGGTGGTCTTTTTTTAATCACAGGTATATAAGGGCAATACAGATCAGACTCAGTAGGTTCTCTCTCTCTCTCTCTCTCTCTCTCTCTCTCTCTCTCTCTCTCTCTCTCTCTGTTTAAAACAATAGTAAGTATAGAAAAGGTTATGAATTCAAGAAAGGAGAACATGAAAAATTTGATGGGGATAGAACAGAATGAAAATTTAGTAAGAGCAGGTACACTTATATAAGAATTTCTTAAAACATAAAATTAACAAAAGCGATAGAAGGGCTCCATTCTTCATATTAGTCATGTTATGACTGTTCCTCTGTTTCTGATGATGCCACATGAATTGACACTCTCCATCTGGGACTTCTAGGACCCAGCACAGTTCCCCAGAGCCTGGGACTCATAAAGGTGGCCATCTATGCCTGAGCTGGTCTTCTTTTCTGATGCTATATTAAAAGTGTAAGAGGTGATTGCAAGCAGACAGGAAGTAAAGGAAAGAAAACACGGGAAGTCATCTCTGAGCCCCCTGCACAGAGCAGAGTGGGGCACCGACCCATTCTGCCTTCAGTGACCCGCCTCAGGACAATGCTAGAGGAGCTGAGAATGCCCGGAGTGCTCAGTGCTTTCCTTAAAGCTTGGAAGAAATAGGAGTGCAAATGGAGCCTCTATTGCAAATATAGACGCAGCCAAACATATTAACAATAAAATTCTCAAATATTTTGCTGACCTCTCTCTTTCAGAGGGTAGTTTCACACTCCTCTTCTACCCTCTGATGTTATTGCAGACTCTAAGTAACACCTTATTATACAAATACGGCCTGCCAAGGTTAACTGCTGCGCGCAGTTTTTGTTTTTGTTTTTGTTTTGCTAAATCACAAAATAAGGGTACATATGAAGCTGCTTATAGAAAAATTGTGAAGTATTTAAGTGATGGGAACACAATGTTATGATTGGCAGAAATATACATTTACCCTACCTAAAATTGAGGAGGTTACATAAACAAAGTTGAGTTTCCATACACAAATGATCTTTTCCTCAAAAATTTTGTAAGTGACACCAAAAATGAAAAGAATAACTGTGAAAAGTGATCCCCGTGAGACAACGTAGGTCATTGACGTAACACCAGGCCAGAATACATGAGAGGTGCATTTCTGCAACATTGAGGCCTTCTGTAGAAAGTAACCAAATGTTCATTAAAAACAGTAACAGCACTCACAGTTGTGTCATTTCAGGGGTAAGCTTGAGTGTTCCCCCTCCCCCGTCACTACTAAGCTGGCCCAAGCTTTAATTATGTTGAGCATATATAAGGGCATACAACATTTTATATATATATTAGACATATACTGTATTCTCACCTATGAAACAATTTGCAGCCCTGCTATTTTTTAATACCTAGACTAGGTCTTGTTATGCTGAAATTTGCACAGTCCTTCAAATGTTTGTCGTGCAAAGTGTCTCTTGGTCGATGGAAAAAAACATTATTACTTGTCTGTGTTAGTTAAGAAAATAATTCAGCATAAGGGATTGTTTTGAAAGAGTTGCTCCTCCACAGCATCAATTAGGCATGCATTTCTCCCAAAAATGAGCACTCCACTAGCAAGGTGTCTTTAGCTGAATGACTGGGAGTCACGTTCTTGGAGACTGGTCCTGTTCTTGGATAGAGTAGGTAGCACTGTGGCATAACACTTCCTGGCCTCTGTCCACTGAGGCAGGCAAGTGCACAGTTACCTCACTGCTGAATTACAACAGCTAATGGTGAGGAGATAATGAAAGGCTGAAAGCCATATGTGGTGGTACATACCTGTAATTGAAACACTGCAGAGCCTAGGCCAGCCTCGGCGACATAGTGGGTACTAAGATGAGGTAGGCTCCGGAGTGAGACAGTGAGACACTGTGACTGGGGTGGGAAAAAAAAAATCTCAAAGTAGCTTTAATTTCCATTTTCCTGATAGTGAGTTATGTTGAGTTTTTTTCTTCTTTTTTCTTTTTTGTTTACTATTTATATTTTTTTCTTTTGAGAATTCTCTGCTAAGATCTATAAAATTTTTACTGAAATTTTTTAAAATTCTTTGTGTATTATAGATATTAATCTTCTGTCAGACAATGAGAAAATTGAAGTCTTTAAGACATTTTAGTATTTGGGAACTATGCGTCATATGGTCTTGGTTAGCAATATTGTAAGGTACATTTGAAACTGATAGTAGAACAAACTTTATGTTTTATGTCTGTTTTTGTTTTGTGACAATTGTCATCTAGGTAAGCCAGGCACACTCTCCTCTCCTTTCTTCCCTCTCTCCCTCTCTCTCTCTCTCTCTCTCTCTCTCTCTCTCTCTCTCTCTCTCAGCCTGCGTGCACACATGCAGGTGGTGCTTGCCTGTGCATACACACATGTGGAGGCTAGAGGTTGATTTGGGGCATCTGCCTCTATCTTTCTCCACATTATTGTTTTTGAGACAATCCTACCAGTGAGTCTGCTGCTTGTTGACTCGGCTTCCTTCTGGACAGTTAGCCCCCTGGGATCGGCCACCCCAGCCCTTACTCAACTGAGCCATTGCCCCGGCCCCTGGCCCCTGGCCTCAAACTCCTGATCCTCCTGTCTCAGCTTTCAAAGTTCTGGGACTACAGGAGTCCTACCATGCCTGGAATGTTATGGTTTTATGCCTCGGTAAGAAAGAGGGGCACGGTGTACATATGGGCCACAAGTATCAATACATTTAAAAAAGAGCAACTCTTGAGGCAAAATAGCTGCATAATTCTGAAAGAAACGTCATTGTTTTCTTAAGGTGAAGTAGGAAACTGCAGGAGTGGTTGGATGGACATGCGCAATTGTGCACCATGCTTGAGTGCTTAGGGTGTTGCAAGCCCCTTCACTGCAACGTGATTTGAAACCTTTTTTATTATCATGTTCATGGTACACAGCGGTGGGTTTCATAAGCACATCTCATTCACATATGCCATGTATTTAGGCCAGAATCACCTCATTCCTTCTACTTTCTCACTCTCATCCATTAGTCTCCTTCCTACCCCCGCCCCCAAACAATTCCTTTTGTGAGAATTTTCTCCTTCCGGGGAACTAAATAATATACCTTACTCATACGGTTTCAGTGACGAACCGAAGTTTGGTGTCACCAAAGTTCACTCTGGGAACCAATGAGTTTATTAGGCTAATTTTATGGCGCATGAGTGGAGGGTGAGGAGAGTGCGTAACCCAAAGACAACAGCACCATTGGAAGGTGTGTCCTGGTTAGGTTTTCTGTCAACTTTCCTCAACCAAAAGGCACCTGGGGAAAGGCATTTCAGCTGGGGAATCACGGACAGCTATAGGCGTGGGGGAAGTTGTCTTGGTTGTTGATTGATGTGGGAAGGCCCAGCCCCCTGTGGGCGGTGCTACCTTGAGGCATGTGGTCCAGGGTTAAATAAGAAAGTTGGCTGAGTACCAGCCAGGGGGAATCCAGCCAGAAGCCAGCTGGCTATTCTTGCCCCTGTTTCTGCTGAGGTTCCTGCCTTGTCTCCCCTCAGTGATGGATTGAACCCTGGAATTGTAAGCTGGAATAAACCCTTCCCTCCCCAAGCTGTTCCTGGGCAGAATGTTTTATTGCAGCAACAGAAAACAAACTAGAACAAGGTGTTCTCAGTCTTTTCTTTTGGGTGAACCAAGATCATTTGCCTTTGGTGGGTCATTTCACATCGACTCTCTCATTTGGGTCCCATTAAAGAGATCAGAGTATGAAGAAAATCCCACATCTGTGAACTGTTTAAGTAATTTCCTTGTTTTTTGCCCTCTCTGCGATTAAAGCCTCCAGACTACACAAACCAATCTTGACTGAAAACTCTGATTATTTTAGTTTTTTATTTTTAATTGATTATTTTTTGAGGCATGTGTTGATTGAGACTTCTAACCAATAGTTTCTAATCTTACACTCATTCACTTATTCAGGAAACATCTATTCAGTTTGTACCATGTTCCAGCACTGTCGTAAACACGATAATAGAATGATTAACAATACAGACACAGCCCGTCTCTCTGGAGGTTTGCAGTTTAGAAAATAAGAATGGTGTAAATGAAAAACGTAAGTGATTACAGCACATTCTCCTGAAGTGAACACAGTTGCCTCTCAGAGCAAATGATGAAATCTGCAGGCGTTTTCTCAGCACACAGGAGCCTTTTCTCTTTTAGGATTCCGTACTTAGTGTAGTCTGACCACGGAATTTCCTAGCGTGGACTATGGAAACCAGTATGTCAAGCGCTGTATGGTGAGAGCTGTTGCTAAAAGCTCTAAATCAACGACCAACCTTGGAAAGAGCCCAAGCTCTGGTTGAAATTTCCTAACTTAATTTTGGTGGTTAGGGTTTGGATTTTGTGACCCAGTATTTGATATAAAAGCAAACACAGGATGCATTTGTATATCCATGAGATCGAGTGTTACACACAGGCACAGTAGGGACGATTCTCAATATTGGATTATAGGCTGAAAAGAGCAGCATTATAGCAGGGAGATACATGCTCTAAACGGTATTAATGAATGCAAAATCTGTAGTAGAAAAAAAAGCCATGCTCCGTTGTGCACAGAGATAAATGACAAATTCCTTCCACTGTGCGGTGTGAGCACTGCGTGGCAGGCCTTCTGAAGCAAGGAGTTCTCTCTTATATAATTGAAACCTGATCACATTTTTCCTCTAAGGCACTTTACCTACTTACAGATGTCCTCTGAAGCAATAATATTTGTATTAGTTGAGCTACACTATGGTTTTCAAGTGAACTTTCCTTTCTGATTTGGGAGTTGCCCGTGTTGATTTTTCTGAGAGACTCCCTAGTTTAAAGGTTAAAGAGTCAAACAATAATAAGGCAAAATAAAAATATCAGATGGGTTTTTTTTTTGGTGTTATTTTAATTATCCTTGCTTGAATCCAGTGACATTGTAAGATAATATTTACCAACTTGTCTCTCCAAGTGCTAATGATATAATGACAGCAGCTGGTATTGATTGAATGCTAAACCGGGGCCTGTCCTATGCTAGGAGCTTCCTGTGCCCTGTCACAGTTGTCATCCTAACAGTGTCTAAGGGGGTCTGGGGGGGGGGCAGTCATGTAATCCGCATTCTACAGAGGAGTGGAATGAAACATAAGTATTCGAGGAGATACTTTATCACTGCTATTTTACTATAGCATCACACTATAACCTGTTTATTCAGTCTGTTGCTGAGGAAAAACCTGAGCACTTCCCAGCTCAGGATTCCAGGCTTCTACTTTGAAGACCGTATTCATGCATTTAGTATTTTGACGCAAACCAGTAATTTTCAAAATGTTTGTGGCAGTTTACACTTTTCCTTTCCCTGAGAGCTAATGCTATTCTACCTCCTCGCTAACACGTGGTATTGCTGGCCCTTTTGTTTTCTGCTATCCTGGTGTGTGTGTGCTACACAACAACTCATCGAGCATTCGCTCCAAGGCGTTCATCCAGTCTGTGTTGGGCTGCTTCTCTTTTGCTCGCTGGGTCACAGAAGTCTTTCTGTTCCTTGAGTGTAACTCCCTGGCCTTTTCTCCCTTTCTGTGGTGCTGGATATAAAGAAGGCCGAGTGCTCTTCGTGACCGAACCACATTGCTTCAGCTCTGTAGGAGTATATATGCTCACTGCCAGTGTCTGTCATTACTATGACAGTGTCTCGGCATCTTTGTCTGTAACATTGTGCCTTGCCACTGTGGCTCAGAAAGCCGTGGTTTGTTATTTGTAAGTGACTGAGTTGTCTTTAACCACAAGACTGACTTTTGTGACACCGACACCTAGAACGCCTATGAATTGTCCTGTGCTTCGATTTTGTTTTTTGTTACACACATACAAACAGAATTCCATTTATGAAAACAAAAGTCACACCGTTCCAGTGACAGCTTTATGAATAAAAAGACAAATGAAAACTGACAGCTTCAAATTTTTTCATTCATGTTTTAATGGGTTCCACCAAAGTTGGGGGGTGGAAAGTAACTAAATTGTGTAGATTCCCATGGGTCAACCTGTGAATATTGGCCTCTTTTGATTGTACAACTGAAATGGCTACTTTTTCCCATCTTGTTCAGATTGTATATTCCTGATCTTTTCTCCCCCGTGGAAAGCATTATATTTTGGGAATTGCTTTTTCTTAAAAAGATTTCTCTTATTTTTTATGATGCCTAAGTGTGTGCCTTTGTGCATGTGAGTGCAGAAACCCTCAGGGAACACAGGTTGTGGGTGCCTTGGAGCTGGACTTAGAGGCAGTGTGAGCTGCCTGACATGGGTGTTGAGAATCAAACTTGGGTTCTCTGGAAGAGCAGTATGTATTCTTAACTGCTGAGTCATTTTTTCCCATCCCCCAATTTGGGGTTATTTTTAAGAAATGAAGTTTCTGGCACTCAGAGGAAGGATAGCAGGCTACCAAGAAGAGACTTGACACCCTATGAGCATATACAGGGGAGGATATCCCCCTCAGTCACAGTCATAGGGGAGGGGAGTAGGGGGAAAGTGGAAGGGAGGGAGGAATTGGAGGATACAAGGGACGTGATAACTATTGAGATGTAATATGAATGAATTAATAAACAAAAGTTTAAAAAAGAAAAGAAATTTCTTTATCATGCGTGTTTGTTTTATTGTTTGTTTATTGTTTATTTATTGTTTTTGCTTTAAACACTTACTCTCTGGGTGCTTGTTTCCCAAGGTTTCTTAAGGAAATGGGATTTTTTCACTCAGGGGTATAGTAGAAAGGATCAAAGTTACCACACAACAGATACTTACACATCATCGCTATAGAACCAGACTAATGTGCATTAGCAGAATGGATAAAGAAAATGAGATAGGAAGACACAATGGGGTGTTGTCATGCCATCAAGAATGAAGTCAGCTTGTTTGCCGGAAAATGGATGGAACTGAAAGAAATAAGCCAGACTCAGAAAGACAAATATGTTTTCTTTCGTAAGCAAGATCTAGGTTAAAAACAACAGCAACCCGACGTCAGGGATTTAAGTTAGGGATACAGCTCTTGCCTCTCAGCCATGAGACTGTAGGTTCAGGCCATAACAACAGAAAGAAAAAGAAGAAGACAGGACAAGAAAAGGGCTGCTTTGCAAGAGGAAGGCAGCTAGGGACAAGAAGGTGAATAGAGGGGGCCGAATATCATCAGAGTGTCTCTATGCGTGGTTGAAAATCTAAAGCCCGTTATTTTATACAATTAGTGTATTCTAGTAAATTGCAGCTATCAGTGTTGTGATTTGCTAGGGAAAGTAGCATTGACTGGACTTGGAAAATAATGGCTAATTTGTAAGCTGCTGCAGTGTCATTCTTTTGCTTTTCCCCTTCAGAGGATCCTACACTCTTCTCTAGAACTTTCTGTGGGGTGGAGCTCTCTTCCTTATGGCTCACTTTCTGCTTGCACTGGTGGGTAGGACTCAGTGCCTGCTATCACCCAGTGACGCCAGCAAGTGGGACCGGGGAAAGTGGAGACACCAGGGAGAGAGTTTAATGTGTCAGGCCCTAGAGCAGTGGTTCTCAACCTTCCTGATGCTGCGGCTCTTTACTATAGTTCCTCACCTTGAGGTGAGGCCCCCCAATTATAAAATTATTTCACCACTACTTCATAACTATCATTTTGCTACTGTTATGGGCTGTAATATCTGATGGTCGGGCTATCTGATATGCGGACCCACAGGTTGAGAACCTCTGCCCTAAAGCGATACACACTATTTCTACCTAAGTTCAATGGAACTAAGCTCAGTCTCCTGGGAGACTGGGAGACCAGGTCCCATGACAGTTCCTTACTATGGACACCATGAATCCAGGCCACTCATGATCCTTACCCGAGTGGGGCTGGACCCAGAGAAGCAGGACATCAAGACAGGAGGGGGAAGTTTCAGAGCTCTTGCCATCTCAGGAAGTCTTGTGGCACTAGCCATCCAGAGTTCACTGAGCCTGGTGCTTCTGCTTTAGTTAAGCAGGCTCTGTGACTTCTGCTTTGTTCTTCTACCTCCACAAAGAATCTAACATGGTGTCTTCCCAAGGAGCAATACCTACCCTGTGTTCCTAACCCTTCCCATTTGGGGACAGGTATCCACTCTTCTCCCAGCTTCCTGACGTTAAGCATCCCCATCATCCAAACCTGCCAAGTGTCAACAGGAAGCCTGCTGCAGGGAGAGCGCCATGCTTCTCTTTGGCCCAGACAGGGCGTGTTCTGTTTTTAAGACAGCGTTGAAGAGAATGTAGACAGTGTTAAGCGGCTGATGGGTGCGCAGCACTAGCATATAACAGTAACTTGTAGTGGCATCTTTGCCTTTGGGCTGATTCCTAAACAAATATCACACGGAACTTGCTAAGGTTACATTCTCTCTCACAGACAGGACTTGTGGTTACCTAGGTGACAAGACTCTGAGGTAACCAGAGATGGTGTCTTATGTTTCATTGGTTACACCTGCCCTTATCTCTGGCCTCCTGTCTGGTCTAACTAAGCAAGTCTGCAAGAGGCTCTCTGAAGGGCTCTCTAACTGGCCTAAGCATTGCAAACATGGAGCTGGCAAATCTTGTTCTCTCCCCTTCCCTCTCCCTTGGTAAAGCATTCCATTACATTCCTCAAGCTAGACACCGCTTCCTTATACCAGACAAAAACACCAGAGTCCACCTATTAGAACACCAAGGTCCAGCAATCTAAAGTCATTATTTGGCTGCACTGGCTAACCTGTCCAATCAGGACTCACCAGTTCATCTAGCACAAACTTCCTCCTTTTGTCTTCAAAAACCACTCCTGTTTTTTCCCCCCAACCCAGAGGCAGCACACAACCCGCACACACACACTTGTCCCCTCTAGGGCAATAAAGCTCCATTGTGATGAGAATTTGGGTCTGGGGGTGTTCTGTATGGACTCTGAGGCTCCTTTAGTATCCCATAGAGGTCTTGCACTTTTTATATCTAACATCTTAACTTCTGTAAGAAATGTATGCAGCCTGAGTCTGAAGCAGCAATGGCATCCTCACTGTATAGGCAATCTAGCTTGTCCTTGTGGTTATAAATAAAGTTTTATTAGAACTCAGCTATGCCCATTCATTTATGCTATGCTTGAGCTGAGCTTGTCCATGGCTGCTTCTATATGTAGCAGCAGACTCTACGGATTGTGAGGGAGGCAGTTGGAACTTCAAAACTGAAAAGAGTTACCATCTGGCCATTTACAGAACAAGTTTGTTGACTTTTGCTCTAAAGTAAAGGAACAGCTTCCTACAGAGGTGATATCTGAACAGAATTTAGAAAAATAAGTAACATTTTACAGATAGAGGTTAGGAGAGATGCAGAGAGAATGTGTTTGTTTGTTTGTTTGTCTTTTAAACAGAACAGATGTGACTCTGTAAGAACACAGTTCTACTTTGTTTAGTTAGAACACAAACCCAGGAGGAAGATGGCTGGAGATGAGAAACAGAGGCAAGCACAAGTGATATGGCCTGAAAGACCCATGTGTATGCATAATAACCAAGATGGATCCCCCTCCCCTTGCCCCCTCCCCCAATATCTCAGAATTTCTCAAAACATTTTGTGAGAGAGGGGGAGAGCGTCCACACATACACCATGATCTCAAAGCCTGAAAAGTATTGGCTTAATAGTTTCAAGAAGTGATTGAAGCAGCCAACACTCAAATCACTGGAGGACTGCACTAAGCCTTTGTGTTTTATTTCCATTGAAAAATCTCCTATGAAGGGAACTATTGCTCACAGATGTCCCCACTCACCTCACTACACACCTCTTTGGCTAACTCTCTTGCAGAATTAGTAGTCACAGACCCACTATTCACCAAAGCGCTTTAGGGAATCCTCGTTTCAACAATAGGAAGCTAGTGGAAGGGTTTAGACAGGGGCCAGATGTGACCAGACTTGTGGGTTTAGAGGAATTGCTTTGGCAGCCAGGTGAGGAATGGGTTGTCCTGTCCGGAAGGAAGGAAGACTAAAGGCAGGGACACAAGATAAGAAGCTGACGCAACCACCCAGGTGAGAACTGACAGAACAACCTAGAATTTCCCAACACTGACGCCTGTGACCTTCTACCAAAAAGAACGAGGCAAGAAAAGAAAAGAAAAGAAAAGAAAAAGCCAGTGATCATTTATTTGTGAATTCTTCTGGCACCACTGAGAGACGCTTTGGGATCAAGTTCATCCCTTTGAAGAAATTACCAAGGTGTACTGCTTGGTTGCCTCAGGCCTTTTTCCCCAGCCACTCCTGGGACCTGCCCCTTACTCTTGGGCCTGGCTTTTTGTTTTGTTTTGTTTTATATTTTTGTTTCTGAGCATGGGTTTATCACTGCTTGAAGGTCCCTTGATTTGACTCCGTTTCTCTGAAACATTTACTTCCTGGAGCCTGCTTGGAGCATTGCCACTTATTGCCTCCGTGTCCCCAAGCTCTTCAGTACCCGCGTTAGAAGCTGGGCTGCCATCTGCTGCCTCCTGCAGGTGAATTCCACTCTGCTGGCTTGTAAACTGTCCGAGGTAAGCCTCCAGTTTGCTGAGAACCCTGACTGGCTGGGGTGCCATCATGCTTTTCCCAAACCTGAGCGCTTCCTGAGACCGTCCTGCCTGCCGCCTTTTCTTCCTACTGTGCAACAGGTTTTACCACGCCAACCTGCCATTTCCTCACCAGCAGCCACTCCCTTCTGCCGGAAACCTCTCAAGTCACCACAGCGCCAAAAACTTTGGCAGCAAACACAAAACCCAGTACTACCTGGTGCTTTTCCCTGGGGATTTCCGAGGCTTATTTATCCTTGAGGGGCCTTCTTTGGGCCGAGTGATTCAGCTTTTCTCAAAACACTTGCTCAGGGAGATAAAGGGGTCTTGGAGGGGACGGCTCCACCCTGCCTGCCCTCCTTCTTTTTCCCATTGAAAAGATGCTTCTCTGCATTTGGACCTGAAGGAAGGAAGCAGGCACGGCTTGGGTATCTGTATCTGAGGGGAAGCTGGCCAGGCCTGCAACTCTCTGTGCAGAAAGGGCTTCCTCTCTCCTTCAGGCCCTTGGGACTGAGCTTTCATTCCTGTCATGTGGCTTTAAGGCACTCCCCATTGCAGGACTCAACCTTGTACAGTTACCCTTGTTATTCCACGCAGAGGAGCACATGCTGTCCCAGGAGGGGCCCCGCTGGGAGGGGCGCAGAGGTGCTAAGCCAGAAGATTCCAAGGAGGGCAGAGCCTGCCCACCAAGAGGGGTATTTGGAACCGAGATGTGTAGAAGGCAGGTTCTGAGGTGTGCAGAGGGCCTCAGTTGGATCAGCCCAATCAGGGGTTACACAGCAGAATCTCGGATACCACCCCTGAATGCCCAGGAGATGGAGCAGGCGCATATCAGCTCGGCATCCTCTTGCTACCCCTGCGGTCCCTGGCTGTGGGCTGATCCTCTGCCCGGGCCAAACTATGTGATCTCTTTTAGTGAGCTGGCAGGCACACGCTAGGAGCTGGACTGAATGGTACATGGCCCTAATTCCGTGAATCTCGCTGTTTTACAACTCAACAGTCAACATACTGCCGTGAAAGCAGTCTGCGTCCTTTTCTGAATTCTGAAGCACTATTCCTTCAGGCCCGCATTCTATGCTTTCTTGCCCTCATGGATGTCAGATCCATGTTAGGGAGATGAAAAGTCATGTAGGGTTCGGTGGTGAAACAGTTAGTTTCCTTCTACGTGATAAAGATGTGTAGGCACCCTCAAACTACTCCTAATTACTCTGCTTCTGAGAGACTTATTTGACTGTTAAGACTCAGGCCAGCTCTAGAAGCATCTGAAGCTTCTTGCGTTTCCATCTGGCCTGGGGGCTGCTGAGCTTACAAGATTCCTCGCCAAGGCAGTTTTTTTTTTTCCTAAGAGAACACTCTCTTTTTCCTGCAGACTTGGGTTTCAGGAAAGCAAGAACAATCAGTGTCAGGTGCCTCTTTTCTGGGAGTGTGGTTGTCTGTTTATTTTGTGGTTTTAAAACACCAGGTAAGAAGAGGAGGTTAGTTTTCAAGAAGAAAATCTCAGCTGATGGAAACCTTGCTGGAAGGAAGTGCTGCCGAGCTCTTCTGACAGTTCAGTTTACGAAGCCCTTGGCCATCTGAGCTGAGGACCTGTCTAAAAACAGTCCGCACGTGCAAGTTTCCTCCCAAACCTAGAAACCTAGGAGACCTTTTCACCTTAGGATGCGATCAGCTCAGAATGTTGAAGACGTGAGTTAGATCAAACCCATGGATATTTGTGTTTCATAGCTTTGTGGGTAGGCTTTTAAAGGTTTCAGAGTCCTTGAAGTCAAGCAACAGGATTTCCAAGGTCACAGTTAAAAACATGGGGCGGGGGGGGGGGGGCAGGGAGCTGGTCTAAGGATCGACGGGTAACAGATGCTTCATAACCCTGGTCACATGACTTCATTTTAGGAACTAGATGTAGCAGCTTCAGTGTCAGCAATGCAAGCACAGCCCTATGGGGAGAATGGCCCGTGGCTCACCAGCCCAGAAAATATCCTGCCTCTAGCAAGGAGAGGGGAAGAGGAACAGTAGTTGTCCTCAGGCCTCTCCACACTGGCCTGACTAGTGGCCCGGTTTGCTTTCCGTTGTTGGGATAAAACCCCAAGAACAAAAGCAGCTTGGGGAAGGAAGGGTTCCTTTCAGTTCACAGGTTAGAGTCCACCATTAAGGAAAGCTAAAGCCGGAACTCAAAACAGGAACCCAGAGCAGAGAGCACGGAGGAGTGCGGCTTAAGGACTTGTTCCCAAGGTGATAGCTACTGCCTTTCTTACATCGCCCATGCCTCCCCCCCCCCCCCGCCCCTCCGCTCCCCCTGGCGCCCCCCCCCCTCCCGCCTAGGGATGGTACCACCCACAGAGGGCTGGGCTCTCCTACATCAATTAGCAATCAAGAAAAGGCCCCACAGACAGGATGGATCAATCTGTTGGAGGCAATCTTCAATTGAGGCCCCGTTCTCGCAGACGTCTTAAGTTGACAACCAAGATCAGCCATGACAGCATAGCAGCCTCATACTCTCACATATGCCAAGTGTACACACACACACACACACACACACACACACACACACACACACACACGCACGCTACAAATAACATTAATATTTTAGTTAGCTAACTTTTTTCAAGATGGATTGTTTAGGCCACAGCTGAATTCTGAATTTAGGAAGATTCTAGGATATTTGCACGTATCCTAGACAATCTTTTGAAACCTAGCAAAAGAATGCAAAAAGGAAGGGAGGAAAAGGAGAGAAAGTGGACGACGGGAAACCAGGACGACGGCTCTCCACAGCCCGTCTCTTAGCTGAACATAAAGATGTGGAGATACTGAGGTCATGACCCTGGTCGCCCATATAGCCAAGTCTGAATAGTTCCCTCTCTCTCTCTCTCTCTCTCTCTCTCTCTCTCTCTCTCTCTCTCTCTCTCTCCTTGGTTCTTCTTGTGTTTCAGGAGTTGAATAAAGGAAAATGTTCACATAGTTTTTCCTTGAGATCTCTGCAACTATAAAGGCTGTGGTCCTGAACGCTCTCACACTCTGATAGTAATGTTCCCTTTGCTGACCGCCTAGGAGATAACGTCTCTTCTTGCCGCTTCCGCTACCTGGCATCTGCACCCCACCCACATGGAGGGTTTAAAGCACAGGGCATCTTCCAGGCTTTATTTGGGTTTAATTATAAACTCCCAACCCTTCTTCTTACCTGCCTTGAAAAATGTCCTGAGTAGTACATTACGTCCTAAGAAACTTTTTCTAACCCGAGTTTCTTATTTTTAGATACTGTTAGCGTGAGCAGTTGCTAGCATTATTTGATATTTTATAGAAAAAAAACTCCCTCACAATAAACATTGCATGGTTACGACATTTGTCACTAGGGAAACACAACATGGGCCCTCCTGCCACCTTCATCTAATTCAGTGTGACAGTAGGTGGGAGTGTGTTCATGGGATGCCTTGCTGGGGCAGACTAGAGGAGCAGCAAACAATTGAATTGGGGAAAGTTTCGTGCTATTTGTTGGTTCTCTTTCACTCTGGATACTCAAAACAATGGGAAATTAGGATGTTGACAGGCTGGTACCATTCACATTGATATCAGTAGCCTCTTCCTAAGGTGTACAACAATCCAAGTAAAACTCACCTTAGACCATTTCTTCCATTTTTTAAAATGGTTCTAGGTAGAACAGAAGGGCAGTTGCTGACATAGGTGTCATGTCAAAGACCGCAAGGAGACAAAAAGGATTAGGACATAGCAAGTTTTTCACCTCAGCTCTCATTATAAATCCCAGAAGCAAGAAAGAAATACATAATAGCAGTTGTGAAGTGACAAATAAGATCTCAAAACACCCTGCGACTTCTAATGTTGAGCAATCATGAAATTGCCAATAATAAATGTCTATCTTAAGTAAATCACATACTTTATCTCCAGTCTCTGCCGAAAACAAATCTCCAAGCCAAAAAACAGGGTGGGGGTGGGGGGAAACCAGAAAGTATGTGCCTGGCACAAACAATTCTTCTTCTGGAGGTAGAGAGACGCTTCGGCATAGACACAGATCCAGAGATCGCTTGGCCTCTGGTTAACTAAGGAGAGCCACAGTTCTCAGGACACTGTCTAGTGCAGCAGTTCTTCACCCCTCTGGGAGTGAAGTTCTTGACTCCTCTGGGAGGGTCAAGTGCTCCTTTCACAGGGTCACAAATCAGATCTCCAACAATGTCAGACACTTACACAACAACTCACAGCAGTAGCAAAATTACAGTTATGAAGTAGCAACAAAATAACTTTAGGGTTTGGGATCATCACAACGTGAGGAACAGTATTAACGGGGTGAAGCACTAGGAATGCTGAGAACCACTGCTCTAGAGGATGCTGAGAACTCAAAAGCACAAAACAACCCCATCCATAAATGTGCTGATGGAATAAATAGAAAGCTTTTAACAGATAAAATGCAAATGACCAGTAAACAGAAGAAAAGTATTCAACTTCACTAGCTAATGTGGTTTGAATGTGAATTATACTCTCCACCCCCCCACCCCTACCCTACCTCTACTCCCACCCCCACCCCCACCCCAACCCACCTCACCCCACCCCACCCTTGCCCTCACCCCATGGGCTTACCTGTTTGAATCCGTGGTCCCCAGCTAGAGGATCTGTCTGGGAAAGCGGAAGTGGAGCCCTGCTGGAGGAAGTGGCTCTGGAGGAGTGACCTTAAGGTCTTATAGCCCAGGCTCAATTCCTCTTCACTCGGCTGTGTGAGTGTGGATACACTGTGCGCAGCCAGCCTCCTGCCTGTGGCCACGTCTCATCTGGCATGATGAAATAAACAATCTTCTGGAGCTGTTAAGCAGAGCAGCCCTTTCTCCCTTGAATTGCTTCCTGCTGGGTCTTTGGTTAAAGCATCAAGAAAAGTAACTAAGACATTAGCCCGTCAGAGAAATGCAAATCAAAACTACACTGAGATTCCATCTTACCAGTCATCAGAGTGACAGTCACTAAGAAAAAGAAACAAATGGCAGAAAGGATGCAAACAAAGGGACCTCTCACTCTCTCCTGGTGGGACTGCAAGTTCATCCAGCCACTGTGGAAATCAATATGCAGCTTTCTTGTCCTGCCTACAAGATGTTCTGCAGTAAAGTTAGCACAGGAATTGTGGGAGTGGTCAACCAATGACTGGTCCAGCTTGGTTCAAACCGTGAGAAGGAGGACACCCCTGATGCTACCCAGAGGGCCAAGACCCAGCAGCAGGAGAGCCCAGAGACCTAGGATAGACAATAATTCCAATGAGGTTCTGCTATACTCAGACTTGTACTTAACCCAATTGTCATCAGAGAGGTTTCATCCAGCAATGGATGGAAACAGACTCAGAGACCTATGGCCAAATATTAGGTAGGGCTTGGGAGATCCTAAGGAAGACGGAGAGGGATTATAGAAGCCAGAGGGGTCAAGAAAACCCACATAGCACAAGATTAGTGAATGTGTACAATGAAACTTACACACGCGTGTGATCCCAGTACTTGGGGAGGCAGAGGCAGGAGAATCTCTGTGAGTTTGAGTCCAGCCTGGTTTACAAAGTGAGTCTAGGACAACCAAGGCTACACAGAGAAGCCCTGTCTTGAAAACCAAAAACTAAAACAAAACAAACAAATAGAAAAAAAAAAGATTACTTAAAATGAAATTGACGTAGCTTAAGTACGCAGTGTCATGAAGACCAGCTAGAGTGGTGGGCGGCGAAGCCCCAGCTCTTTGCATTCAGTCATTACTTGCTAACTCACCTGGGGAAACGTCCAAGCCTTAACTATTTTATACTGCATCGTTACTTTGCCTTCTATAGGCTTAGATATGATTGCATATGCAAATGCTTTATATGGTATTACAGTTTCCTGAGGTATGAAATATAACAACATGCTGTACAAGTTTGTGCCTAGGAGCAATAGTTTATACCATGCAGGCCAGGTGTGCGGCACCCCTGCAATCCAGGCCTGTGCAAAGGAAGCTTACATAATAAGGAAATTGCCTAACAACACATTTATTTTTTAAAACAACAAGTATATTTTATTTTCCCCAAACTTTGTACATACTATAATTTCTGAAACATATCATGTAAAGAATAGTTGAGAACTGACAAGGTGGCCCAGCTTATTCAGTGCTAGCTGGGAAAACCCAGCCACCTAAATTCAATCCCCTACGCCCATAAGAAAAGGAGAGCTGACTCCAAGAACTGGCCTTTGGCCTCCATATGTGTGCTATGGCATGCATACACTTGCAGTTGTACATACATGTCATATGCATGCATGCTCAAGATAATAGTAAAATCAAATGTAAAACTGGGTAAAAGGTCTAAGAAGTTGACTAAGAAGTTTTACAAATCATTTTTATCTACACATCAGTTCTTCAATACCAGTGTATAACCCTTTCGATAGAGATGAAGGAATTGCAACTCAGAGAGCTAAGCAGCGGTTTCCTCACAGCTGGCTAGAGGTTCTGGAATGGTCTTTCCTCTGAGTTCCTCTCATAGGCCATGTTGAAGTTTTCAGCATGACTACATCTTAAATACTGACAAGTATCTTACTGCCAGTGGGAATCTAGAAGCCCCTCTTACACGAGTAAGGAGAAACTGGCTATGAGAAGGTTGGAATAACTATGGGATCCAGGACAAAGGGGCCACAGTGCACAGAGGAGCAAGGGCAACGCCCTGTCTTCTAAATGATGCGCCAGATGCCTGGGAAGAAGTTGCAAGATGATGACCAGTGTCTCAAAGTTCAGCCTCTAGGCCACAGGGACCAGCTGTAGGGACCCGCCACAGGGACCAGCCACAGGGACCCGCCACAGGGACCTGCCACAGGGACCAGCCACAGGGACCAGCCACAGGGACCTGCCACAGGGACCAGCCACAGGGACGCGCCACAGGGACCTGCCACAGGGACCAGCCACAGGGACCAGCCACAGGGACCAGCCACAGGGACCAGCCACAGGGACCAGCCATAGGGACTGCCATAGGTCCCTCCCTGCACTACAGTGGTGTCACACAGACAGCCATTTACTGGACATGCATCCATTTTTTTTTCACCATCTGAGAACAGAGGAAGGAAGGCACTCCTTGCAGACTGATGATTCAGAGAAACAGACCAACTCACTCAAAAGAGCAGAAACCAAGATAACGTCCATCTCTGAAATAAAGTTTTCATATTTTTTAGAAAGCATTTCCATTGTTATGCTATGCATGGAGATAATATATGTAAAGAGACATCATTTTTAAAGAAATCGCATGCAAGTATGGAGGCCAAGAAGGACCATGAGCTAGAGACTCAAAAAAGACAATGGTATAGTTCTAAGACCCAGGGCTTAGGGACCAGGTGCACTGGTGCTACAGGCCCTAGTCCAAGTCCTAGGTGAAGGTCAGGAACAAAGTGTTTCAGTAGAAACATTCAAGCAGAGAAGAGGAGTTCTCTCTCCTCAGGTTTTGTGTATTTGTTTGCTTATCAGATGGATTGAATGATGCCTACTGACATTGGGAGGGAAATTAGTTTTGCTTAGTCTACTCATCTGAGCATTAGCCTCATTTTGAAATACCCGACTGGTCACAACCAAAACACCGCTGGAGTAAATATCTGGGCGCCCATGGCCCAGTCACATCAGTAGAATTAACTCTCTCGTAGCATATCACACATCTCTCTCCAAATCTTCTACTTGTCCCTTGTCCGTCATCTTATTCAGACAGCATCAGGCACCAGAGGAAAATACGGCTACCAGTCACCTTTGGAGGGCTTTATGTATTGCTTATTCTTCTAGTCAAACTAATACAATGAATAGGCCCTCTATATAGGCACTGTTAGAAGCACTTTATGGATATTAGTTCATTAATCTCCATAACAATTCTGGAGCTAACTGTTGTCATCATTCTTGTTTTAAAGATGGGGGAACCAAGGCATGCGTTCAGAGTCTTAACAGTATCATGTCATGAAGCTGTCTTAGTCACTGTTGCATCATGGGGACTGAAAAAGAAGGGGGGGAGGGGGATAGAAACAACATGAGGGACTAAGAATTTCCTTAGGCAAACGGGTTTCTAGTCTACCATGACGAGTGAGGCATGGTGGAGCAGCTTGTCATGCTGGGAGCATTGAGTAGAGGTTGTTCATGTCATGACAGTCCAGGAAGCAGAGAGAGTGACAAGAAGTAGGCATGGGGTGGCCTGACGCTTCTTAAAGGTTACTTCTAAGTAATGCTGTTGGTTGACAGACAAGTAAGTGCTCAAACGTGCCTGCATGGGGGGACATTTTGGATTCCAATGCAATACACCCAGCAATTTGGCTTCAACGCCCATGTAGCAGAGAAGTGGGCGAAGGGTATTGGAGACACAAAAGTCAAAATTCTGGTAAACTGAGCATAAAGCTGTTTCGATACACAACTGCTCTGTCGGTGTGCAATTATCTCCACTGAACTTTTGTCTTAGCCACAAAGGAATTCCCTAAATTGCATGGGGCTAGATGAAAAAGAGAATTGTGTGGTATTTCTCGTGAGTGAGATTGAAGAGGCAACAAGCCTCCCATTGCTCCTGTCACCATGGGCCTCACCAGTCACAACAACAGAGTAAATAAACACTTGGCTTAGCGGACACGTCAAAGCAGTGTGAGAATGATACAGTGCCTCTGGTACCCAGAGCTCCAAAGCAGCACAAGAGAGAGCATCCTTGAGATGCTTGTGTTCCTGTCCATCCTCCCTCTTCAAGGGGAGTAAAAGAAACCTCCTGGGCTCATGCAGCCTAGACGTCTTGCAAGGACTGTGGGCTAGAAACAGGATCCTGAGGATGCGGCCGTGCCAAGGAGATCAGCAGGAAAGAACTCTTATGTCTGGAAAACCAGAGGTCTCGATGGTTCCCCTCCCCATGGACACTGCGGTCTGGCTTAACGCCCCAGAACTAAGAGGCAAACCAGGAAAATGGACCAAGTGGCCAAAGATGAACTCAAATGGAGCACGACTGAAATTAAGTTCAGGTAGAGAAAAGGGTTTGTTATTTTGGGGAGGGTTTTTGTTTTGTTTTGTTTTGTTTTTCCCTCCCCTCAGCTGGTTTTATAGCTCAAACTGTACCTGTTCTGCTATAAAGAAATAAGACCTGTTTACCTTTGCAACCAGTTTGTGCTCTCGGCTCCCCCATCTCTCTTCTCCCCTCTCTCTTTCTTTCAAAGCCAAAGAAAAAAATTCTAAAAATATTTTGGGAAACAAAATCACTATTGGACTAAGTATATGCCTTCCCCAAGGGACTCCCTGGCAGAGCAGCGAGCCTCTCTTCTGTTCAGCCTGTTCCTTCTGCCTGTTTCTTGAAAGCATTAGTCTTATTAGCACAGACTAGGGCGGGCGCACCAGACCCCATCCTCAAAATGACTGAATGTGGGTTAATGATGCTCGCTATCCATCCATTCAGACAAAGTTGCTCAATTTTGCTCCATCTGAGGCTAAGATGGAAAAGATTTAGGGTTTTGTGAAGTCAGGATCTAATTCAGCTTGGAGTCTAGTTGCTATTTGAGCCAAAGCTTTGAAGCTTTTCCACACAGTGAAACAAATACTGTGCTGAAGGACCAAAGGATGAAAAGTTCAATGCAAACAAAGCTTGGCTCCTGCGATCTAAAGGTAGTGACGGCTTCCCATAATTTCAGGGTGTACCAGGAAGCTCTAAGTGCTGAGGCAGCATTTCTAGAAAGCTTTGCCCTGGGACCACAGCTCGCAGAGCCCTTCATGCTAGGAACAAGACAGAAACAGGACCCAAACTACTGATCAGTTGTCTCAAAGCCTGTCAAATGATCCTAGGCTTCTCTGAAATAATCTCAAAGTTGCTTGTGACCCAAGAAAGCTGCTGTTTTCAGTTTTGGTTGGTTTTTTTTGTTTTTGTTTTGTTTTTTTCCTTCTCAAACTTTTAGCTCCAACTAGACGTTTTTGTAACTACAGGTCTGCAGAAAGTTGTGTAAGAAATAAGCCTTACCTAAGATTGTTGCTAACAAAGTGACTCACTACTGTGCTGTTGTTCTCCTATGAAAAAGAAGCCAGATTGGTTTGAGTTAAAATAACCTTACAGACACCTCCCGCAGAAATGAGACACTGTGAGCATCAGGAGCTTCTCTAGAGAAGACACATGAAAAGCTGACTAGAGGATCAACCTTCTAGACAGCCAGAGTTTCTAGGAAACCTAGTTATTAAAAACAAATGCTGTAAACCAAATTAATGTGTTGATGTGTAAAACCCTCACATTTAGTGGGCTTGTCTTTGGAAAATTCAGGCTCCTCCATCTGAGGCTAAGCTGGCTGATTAGAGCAGCTGCGGAGCCATCCCTAACGCCTCCTCTGTTACACCTTTCCAAAGAATCTATGTGCTACACAAGGCCTGTCAGCCCTCAACTTGACTTTATTAGCATTTGTTGCTTTAAATCAGCCTTTTTACATTATTTATACAAGAATTTTTTTATTCAATATTCAAAATGATAAAACATATACATTGAGCCACAAATAGGGACATAATTCATTGCCGTTTGAAGCACGCCTTGTAACACTTAAGTGGTTTATTAAACTTGTCTGCTCCTATATTAGATAAATTCTATCCTTGACACCAAGATGTGTGTATGACACATTTATCATGTTTAAGATTCCTCTAAGTAACATAAACTATTTCATCTGGGAATTGCTAAGCGTTCCAGCCTACAGTGCAAATATATTCAGCATCCAAATATCTCTCCTAAATATGAGTTAGACCAAGGCTATCACCTAGAGTTGTTTAAGTTATTTAGGTGGTCTCAGCTCTATCCCAGGTGGACAGTAGTACATTGTCAAAAAACAAACAAACAAAAAACAAAACAACAACAACAACAACAACAACAACAACAACAACAAAAACCAAACTACCACCACCACCACCACCACCAAACCTCGTGTCACTTAGTGTTCTTAGAATTGGTAGCCTCTGCTCAAAGGGGTCTGCGGTGATCTTAGCAGGGCAGACTGACCTCGGCTTAGGAGAGGCCCTATCTCCCTATCTCAGGGAGGCGAAGGTTAGACCTTTGTGCGGATCAGGCTGTAGTCTGATTTGAGGGTGATAGAAGTCTTTATTGGGGCAGAGCCCCCATTGACTTAAAAGTAGGTAGGAAGGCTATTAGAGAATGAAACAAAAGCGATTTTTGTCACTGAAGTGAAAGGAATTTCATTATTTGGTGAAATAGTAAATGTCAAAGGCCATTTCTGTTAGAGAACATAAAAACTAGAGGTAGGAAAAGAAGAAAATAAGACTACGGTTCAAAGCCAGGGGTGGAGGTGCACACTTACAATCCCTGTACTTGGGAGGATTGTATGCAGCAAGTCTGGGCTACACATGAGACCCCATCTCAGAACCAAACAAACAGAACCCTACAACACCCCCAAAAGTGCTTAGGTTCACTTTAGGACATTAATAAACACATACCTTGTTTATTGCTAATCGTCCACTGTGTCCCTCTGAGGTTTCCACAGGATGGACATTACAGCACTATTGTCACTAACCTCTAGCTGTGTAAGCTGCATTTCTTAAATTATGCATGTAAGTAATATTAGCATGTACAGTACCTGTGATGTTGACACTAACAGAAATCACTGGTGTTTTCCAGCACACCTAAGGTGACATGGCAATTACAGATATTTCAAGTGCTAGCTACATTCTTTGCTATTTTAAAATGTTGGCCGTTGCTGGATCTGCTGCTAGGCCTCCCTATTGAAGGCATGGATAGAAAGGCATGCTTGTAGTAACCTCCAAACTTTAAACAATGTTTTTGATATTTTGATATTTAGACATTAGTAACTGGTTGACTCTGAATATTGTGCATTTTAGTTCACTCTTACAAGGATAAGAGGCTTCAGTGACCTGCGAAGCAAGCTCGCTCTCCCCTCAGCTGTTCAAGGTATAGTCACCGTGAAACGGACAAAGGCTTTGCTGCCTGGGGTTGAGAACAGATGGGACTCTTTTCTAGATGGGCCTACTTTGGGCTGTTTTCTGAAAATATGATCCGTTTTGGAACTATAAGTGATTTAATGTTGTCTGTTTGTTTAGATTTTTTTTTTAACCGACAATGTCAAACAAAAGCGATCCTTACATCTTGTCTTTCTTTGATGGAGAGCAAAATAAAAAACAAAGTGAAGAGCCTAGGTCCCGGAGAGTCGCTTCACACACATGCCCCAAGGATCTTAGGCAGTCATTAGAATTTTATGACACCAGGTTATTGGCTGTATTTGTGGCAAAGGTACTGTGAAATAAGAATCAGTGGCTGTAAATCTTGTCTCTCAGCCGTTAAGAAGAAAACTGATTCAATCATCAGCTGGTTAATACTTCCTTACATCTCACTAGTCCTGAGACATTCAAAATGTGCCTTCTCGCAGCGGCTGGCAAATAATACTGCAACTAAGATTATATTTCTTGGTTCCTTCTGGGATACTTTTATCCAGATTTCAGGAATAGTCTAACCAATTATCTTTTTAAAAAAACCTATGCTAATATTCTGACCAGATGTATCACCAGTTTTGTTACTGGACAATTTATATTGCCACATTCGCTTTCTTTAGTAGATATGGGCAGCAGATGTGTTATGTGACTCTCATATGCAAGAGAGCCAGCTAGACCTCCACGACACAGCCTGTGGAAGTTTGAACATACTTTTTCCTAAGAGACAGGTTTTTCTCCTACTCCCCCGTGCATTGCCTTACGAACGGATGAGACAGCATCCCAGTTGCTCCAGTCTCCTCACAGCGCCATTGACTTTAAAGGAAGGGCAGAGGACACTAAGGCTGTGAGAACTCGCTTTAAGTGGTGCCTACGTAACCAGAAATGCCCTTGGATGCACTGGAGAGGCAGAGTTCCATCTGTACTTACTTTGCAAAAAGAGTCTGAGGCAGGAGACTTTAAAAACCCAAGCAACCTCCTTTCATCCCTCAGTCGTTGTGTTGAGCACTGCTCTGAGCTGTAGGAGGTAGGTGCTCAGGAAAGCTGTTTCCTCCTCCGGGTTTCAATGTCACCTTTAGTTTTGTCCCAACTTGATCTGCTTTATACAGCGAAGCATAGAAAGGCCCCTTTGAATGTTTCCTTCTAACGGAAACAACTTCGTGTTGAAAGAACCATCTGATCGTCCACACGGAGTCCTTTCTTCTCGAATCACCTGAGGAGAGTTTGGGTAAAATGTTCAAGTATGGTGGCTACTAGAGATCAAAACCCTAGAGACCCAACTTCTGTTAACAACGTGTTCTTCTTGCCATGCTATCATTCATTCATCCGTTCATTCATTCATTCCCTTAGCATCCAGATGAGCAGGCACACTTGTTGCCGCTCTGCCTATTGGACGGCATTTTTCTCTCTCCTGTCCTTCAGGTCACCGAATGTGACTCTAAGCAGCTGCCACTTACTTCTGGCTTTTTCTCAAGTAATCAAATCAGGTTTTTTCCCTTCTCCCAGAGCTGGTGGTTTAAGACCTTCTGCCCTCTTGCAGCTGTGGATACAAGAAAGAAAGAAAGTGGGCTTTGTGTGACTCTTGTGAGTGGCAAGGGGCCTGGGCCACTGTCCTCACTACTCATGCGGGAGGTGCCCTTTCCAACAATTGCTGTACCTGGCCCAGTCTGACTTCTTGAGCTGGTGGACCTGACAGAACAGCTGAGATCTAGATGCATACTCAATTGATTTTCGTGGCTAAGTGTTTCTTCACCAGGGCATTATTTGCAGGAGTGGTTTATCAAAACTTGTATAACTTTCTGCTGCAGTTGTTACAGTCTTGTTTCAGATTCCCAGGAGCCTGTAATACAAGTTTTCCCACGGGTCTTGTCACATTGAACATTCAGAGATGCCTTCATCCCCGCCCCTCCCCCCCCCCACCAGCTCACTCCTAATGACCTTGGCAAGTGGTGTGTCCTCTGGGCCCTCTCATGAACGGACCTTCTAGTAAGGCTTTGACTGGTCATAAGATATCCATTCCAGCATGACTAGTCCTCTTAGGCTCTGTCCCGCCCTGCATCCTCTGCTGGGACAGCCCAGCATTACCAGTGCACTCAGCATTTGCCATCCTTTTCTTACGCCTTTAAGAACCGCACTAGCCACAAACATACCTATCCCCTGGAGTTCTTTCCAACGTCTTAAATCTTGTGCCTTGAAACCAACGGATTCTTGTTTCTTCAGTTACATATGCTGCCCTTGATTAAATGTTTATGTTAGCTAGTTTGTACAGACTCTTCAATGTGTAATCTTTCTCTTCCTTTATCAGGCTAGCATATCTCTAGCTGATTATGCTAAAATTTCACTCCAGTTATTTCCTGGGAATGTGACAAGGAGATGGAGGCAGCTTCCAAGACAGATGCTTTTTGCCTTTCTGGGAAGAAGTCTTGCCACAGCTCCAGCCTGCTAGGCTCCGCCTCTTAACCCACAGCTTGAGAGAGGCTCATGCCTATTACTAGGAAAAAGTAGGTACCTCTACAGTCACTGAGAGTGTGGGAAGGATTCGGAATTAACGTTCCCAAGGGGATTCACCCATATGTCCCTGTCCGTTCCTCCCATGAAATATTTGGGGCCTGCGAAATCGTGATCAGAGAGAGCTTATGGAACAGATCGCCTGTGCCAAGCATTCAGCCCTCGCACACCCCTGGGTCCACCAGCAGCTCCGTCTATCAGAGCTCCTATCTGCCTATCTCAGTTATGACAACTATGCCACTGAAGAAGATTAAGTACTTCTCTGTTCCTAAAAGAGGCCTCTGGCTCTCAGACTTAGCCTTTTACTCCAGTAGCAGCCTTCAGATTCTGTTAACCCCAAGGAGGGGGTCAGGGAAGTTTGGCCATAAGCGGTCACCTCCGTTGTGTATCTAGGCATGACTCCCTTTCTCTCCTAACATTTGCCAAATTCAGCATTCCACTCCTTCATCCGGACATGCCTCAGTGTGCCACTAGTGAACTGTTTAGAAACTGAGCCACCACCTGGTCTAGAAATGACCTGCATCTGGGCTACTGCTTAGGATGGATGATCTTCTTTCTATCCAAGGGTGACCATGCACCCCATCTTGCAGGCTATCTTTCAGGTGACTCAGGATAACACTTGATACCTCATGCCCATTACGATGCAGAAACAGAAAATTAGTTGGGAAAAGATATTTGTGAACGATAAAGGGAAGGGCGCTAGAGATGACAGCAAGAGCCTCAGGTATGGTATGCGCTCTGGCTCCTGTGAGGGAAAAGAAGAAAGAGGGTGGGTGGTTGGGTAGGAAGAGCCTCAGGCTTCAGTGAGATTCATTTGAGCTGATGAAGATCTTCAAAGTTAAACAAGTATCCTATTAATGGACTTTGTCTCGGGGGTGGGGGCGGGGCGGGCAGGGGAGATGGCTTGGGCATAAAGTGCTTGCCACCCAGGCACCAGGAGCTGGGTACAAACCCCTGGACTCATGGGAAAAGCTGGAACCAGAAACTCCAGTGCTCTGGGGGCAGGGGAATCAGAGAAAGACCCTGAATCAAATATAAAACCGAATTAAGAGTTGATTGAACAAAACATCCAACATTGATCTTTGGCCTCCACATGCACATCCAAAGGTAGGAGTCATACAAAATGTGCACATGCGCAGGTTTGCACACGCACGCACACATGTACACACGCACACACGCACGCACGCACGCACGCACACATGCACGCACACCCCTTTGCATAATAAGCAAGAAAGAAGTTGTTCTGCTACCCTAAACAAAGAGTATTGAAATCAACACCACAACGTGCCTTGAGTCTACTCATCTTGGGAGAATGAGGGTCTATCCACATCAGTCATGAGGAAGAGGCATAGTTCAGAGCCGGTAGTCCAGGGAGCCTGCACTGGTCCAACTGTCACCCCAACTCTGTACCCCGACTCCCCATGAGTGTCACTTCTTTTGTATACAGGTCTCTCCTCTCATTCCCACTCAGAGTCTGTTCTAAAGAAAGGAGCTGCTAAGCTGTTATTATTACCGGGGTGGTGGTGCAGGCCTGTAAACCCAGCCCTTAGGGAGGCAGAGGCAGGCGGATCTCTGTGAGTTCGAGGCCAGCCTGGTCTACAGAGCAAGTCCAGGATAGCCAAGTCTATACAGAGAAATCTTTTCTTGAAAAATCAAAACAAAGAAAAGAAAAAGAAAGGGAGTTAAATTTTGTTTTGGTTCATTTGTTTGAGACAGGTCTCACTTTTTTTTTTCTTTTTTTAAAATTGTTTTTATTTTATGTACGTTTAGCCTGCATGTATGGTAGTGTGAGGGTGTTAGAACTCTGGAACTGGGGTTATAGACAGGTGTGAGCTGCCATGTGGGTGCGGGGAATTGGACCCTGGTCCTCTGAAAGAGCAGCCAGGGCTCTTAACCGCTGAGCCATCCCTCCTGCCCCGTGATAATTCTTACTACATAGCCTTGGCTGGCCTAGAATTCACTTTGTAGACCAGGCTGATCTCAAGCTCAGAGATCTGTCTGCCTCTGCCTCCAAAGTCCGGGGATTAAATGTTAATTTTAATGATTCTAAGAATAGAAGACTTACAGCTAAGCAAATGTGAAAAATGGATGCCAGTAGGGTGAAAATTCTACAATAACTTTTTCTGATGCAGAGGCGGAATGGGGTAATGGCGGATCTGGGAGCAGAAGGAGATGCCACGAGTCACACCCTGCAGCCGCTTTGTAACCCGTGGTGATGGTGACGCTCTGCGTTCTCCGGGAAGGCAGCTAACTTAGAAATCTAATCACATTTTCTCCTCGAATACATAAACTTTCAAAGTAGGAGAGGGAGCCGGTGGAATACGTACATCCGCAAAAAGCAGAGGTCCACAGTTTTAAATGTGGACGGGAGTGAAACAAGACCAAGAGCTATAGGATATCAAAGCTCTGAATGTGCTGAGGAAGCTCTTTACCTAGACGGCTGTAATCTTTGGCTCGTAGCCGCAGCAAGAACCCCACAAAGAGTGTCCTTTATTGCAGTGTTTACCACAGAATTCACGTCAAGACAAACGTTGTTACTCACGCTGCGATTTATGCACGTAATGCGCGGAGACGTATGTAGCTCAGCGATAGAGCACGTAGCTTGCGTGCATCTAATACACCGTGCTCTAATTATTTGTTTTTCTCCAAGACAGGCATTCCTAAGGGCTGGACTCTAATTTGTATTTCTGTTTCCAGCGTCTAGGTTAATGGGCGGCATAGAGGTATTTAGCAAATATTTATTAAATTTTTGAATGAAAGATGAGTAGAGAGACAGACATCTGAGATCTTGCTCTCTTGACCAAAACGCAATTATCCTATGTATTAGACATGGGCAAAGAGTTGAGTCCGGTTTCTCCTCCATGCTGCCAAGCTCTTTAATTCACCGCCATCTCTCCCTCTGCGTTCTACTTGGTAGGATTGGCTTGTGCTAGGTAATACATATGTAATAAAAACTCTAATTACCGGTTAGACTCGGCTGCTTATTATGACACTACTCTTTTATTAAAACTAGATTTCACTCCACCACGAACTCAGCTATAAAATAGAGCTCTTTTGCTTTCCACCAATTCTATTGGCGCTCCTTTTTAATTCAAATACTGCTCTGGGATCAACAACGCAATAAGACGTAATTATGTTTTAAGATCCATGAACTGGTTGTGAAAATGCAGGTATTTTCTCTCTGGGTAGTTGCTCCAGGAGATACACTGAGAAGTGTATTTTAATCTTGATGTATGGGGATTTACAAAGAAACATACCCCTCAGAGTTGGAAGTAGTATTTTGTAGAAATGCCGAAACAAATACCACCCATCACCACTTTATTATGTTCACAATGTACTCCATTATCATCAGCATGTGAGCATAAATCCTCGTAAGAAACCTCCCAGTATTAAAAACCATAATTATAACATGTATTTATTCCAAACATATGTACCACCGTCTGAAACTACCCACCAGCTGAATGTATTTTGCAGCTTTCAAAATTTGACTAGTGCGAAGATGGCTTTTATAAATGTGATTTATGACAATTTAGGTGCCGAAAACCATCGTAATTACAAGTACTGTAAATGTTTTCTCTCTGCTTAAGTAGCCTCGCTGAGGAGGACAACGTTCATTTCCTGTGGGCTGGGCCTTTTGGCTCCAGCCTTCTCCACAGCCAACAGGCTGCTGTGTTCCCAGCTCTGCCTCACCAGTGAAAGATTAACAAAACTTTTCAGCGCTCGGCTTGCTTTTCCCACTGGAGCTATCCGTTTTCCCATCGCCAAAGAGGGCAGCCTCTCCTAACATATGTTGGAAATTGTTGTTCAACTTCGCAGAGTACACAAACACGAGACTTTTCTCCGTTCTCGGTGCCAGAGCAGACGTTTCAATGGAATATTTCATTCTAATGCAGAGCCTGTGTGCCAGAAGAACGGCTTTGCAAATGAAATTCAGGAGGGTTTTTTTTTTTTAACTTTGTGGTATCTGGGGTTTCTATAAAGCACAAGAGACCCGCCTTTCAGTATAAAAAGTTTAAACTTTTAACCTACCTGGGTTTGAACGGGATAATAAATTGTCAAGTAATGATTCTTTGCCAAATGTTAATAATCTTCATGAAAAGTAAAACCAGGGAGTCATGGAAAAGGCTGTGATATTCTGCACCTTTCTAGCACCTTCCATCTCATTAGTTTCCTCCTTCTCCCCCTACACACACACACACACACACACACACACACACACACACACACACACACACACCCTGCCTCTGTTTCTATGCCAATGGAAAGTCAAGCTTTGAGGAAAGGAACCAGGACTTCCCTAAGGTTACTGAGGGAGTGAGAACACAGCTCCAGTTTCCCCTTTGTGCTGTCGTCCCCAAAGCCCCCAAGGCCACTTTGTAAATTATACTGTCAGCAGCACTCTCCTGTTGCGCTTTCTCTTCTGTAAGTATATACTTACTACTTTAAAAAATGGCTTTGGGGAAAAAAAAACTGTAGCCACCAACTTTCCTGCTTCCAGTCAATTATTTCTAAAAGGCGATTTAAAGATCTGTAGTTCAGCTGCTTGAGGCCAGTAGACATGGCAAAAGCCAAAGGTCACTTGGTAAACCCTCGAGTTTGAAGGGAAGTTAGCTGAGAGGATTCATTAATGCTGCATGTTAATTGGCGGGTTTTGATTTTATTAACAAATCAATATGAAAGGAAAGTCTAAGTCTTTAAAATATAATATAATCCAATAACTGCTCTTTCCCAGTTTATAGGAGTTTCACTCCTGATTTATCCCATAAGTGAACACAGAGAGCTTTACATACAGGCATTGATGCAAACTCACCATACAGCTGCTGTTTACAGAGAACAAGAGATGGGATTTGCATGCATGCATGCATGCGTGTGTGCAGGCTTTCCTTTCCTGCCAGCTTGAAGGGCTCTGCAAGCCAACTCAACCAGCTCTGTGAATCAAATCTTGGCCACCAGTGAAGCAACTTGCGTTTCTGACAGTCAGATTGTCCTGGCATGCTATTATGCCTTGACATTTGACTCCACAAATATCTAGAGGCCCATGCCTCTAGAATCAATAGAAAAGCAGGAATAGCACAGAAAATAGCAGACTTACAGATACTGAAAACAAAACAAAAACAAAAACAAAAAACAGCAGCCACAATATGTTGACAAATAGGAAAGGGAAAGAAATGAAAACAGAACGTTGTCTGAGGCTGATGGAGTCTGCAGTTTGCAATTCCTTGAAGGAGTGCTCCTTGCAATAAGTGAGTTCTTGAAGATGCAACTCACAACCTCTTTGGCTTTGTTGCTGCCTTTATAGAAGAAGTTCAGATGCCACACACCTCTGGGCTGAGCTCAGACAGAAAGGCCCATGGTTCTCTACCCACCCCTTCTGTAGTTTGTTTTTCTGTGATTGCAAAAAAAAATTGTTAGTACTTACTTATTTTTATTGTAAAACCACCTCTACTTAAAAATGAGAATTTAGACTGATGACAAGATGGAACATCAAATATTATGATTTTAGTGGAAAAGAGAAAGCAGAATTGAGAGTGTTTAGGTAACAAAGCCATATTTCACTAATATATTCTTACAGAGAACAAGTGTGAATCATATTTTTTTAGTTAGTAAGCCACAGTGAACATTAAAGGGGGCTTAATTTCTTGTAGTATATAAACCCAATGACTGTTCTAGTTTATACATCAGGATTAAGCCTTTTTTTATTATTATTTCTTTCTATAAGATTTCCTTGAATTTCAATTTCTCTACTGATTTACAAAAGAGATTTGAACCATTCCAGGTTGTCTGAAAAGTATATTGTTTCTCCATGTAAACATGAGATGGTTATTCTAGGCTTAAAGAAGTCTATACTGTCTGCGAATGGAGTTTAAAGACAAGAGGAACACAGCCAAACTCAACAGATTCCATTCAAATGAACATGGGTATAAAAGTGAGTACGTTTATACAGTCAATTACACAGTCTTCTAAAATCTATAGAAGAATGAGGGCATCAAGGAAAATCACAACTGAATGAAGAGTTATCACAAGTAAGCTGGCATACAGAAAATTTAAAAAACGCATGCATTCTAATCAGGCTCTGCAATGTGCAATGCTCACGAGTATATATTTACTTTTCTACCTATTATTCTCCCCTTCCTTTGCCTCCCACCTTCACCCTGAAACATTTGTTCAAAGTACTATTCAGGATGAGTAAGATCCGTGTGCGGGTTGCTGTTTGCTTGGGGGTACAGGAACTCAGGAGAAACCCTGAAGAGATCATGCAGGGCCCCCTTTTCCTCCCATTCCCACCTTCCTCATTTTCCACATTTAATTCATTCTGTCCTACCCAAACCCTGCCATTGGGTTAGGGCTCTATTCAGCCTGCCCACCTGCCCCATCACAATCCCCACGGCATTACGGAGAATGTTTGTATGGAGAGCAAGGCATGCTTCGCTAGAAGATGCTACTCCTTGTCTCCTCCCTGAACATTCTAGTCCCTTCTGTCAGAGTTCCAAGTCTTCATCGTTGACATCTACTGCATGTCTGTCTGCCTCGTCTTCTCCAACCCTGTTTCTACAAGCTTTGGATCCACCCTAGCAAGCTCCCTTTTGCAGCATGCCTAACTCATGGCCCTCCATCAGCTGAGCAGAAGGTGGACAGCTGACCCAAGTTGAGCCAATCAAATTTGCTTCCCAGAGAAGCAGAACTGGCAGCAAATCTAACAGCATAGGCACTTGTGTAAAATCCATACCATGGCAGTTAGGAGCTGTCAAGGCAGTTCTCCACACTTGGGTGGGGAGGGAAGTAGGGAAGGCCAGGGATGGAGAATGAAGCAAAACCTCGGAAACAGAGACAAAAGAGAGAGAGAGAGAGAGAGAGAGAGAGAGAGAGAGAGAGAGAGAGAGAGAGAGAAGGAAGCGCTCCAGTGGTCTCTCCAGGTCTTCCCACTAGAAACTTCCTGAGTCTTGAATACAGTTATGCTCCTAGATTCTGTCCTGTATCTCCACACTACTTCTAATAAATCCCTGGAAGTTCAAGGCCAGCCTGAAGGAGGAGAAATGATTTGACTACATCATGAGCTAATCCTCCTAGTTCTCTTAATTTTTTAAAAGGGATTTATTCATTTTTATTCTGTGTATATGTGTGTACATGTGCATCTGGTGATGATGGAAGCCGGAAGAGGGCGTCAGACCCCTTGGAAATGGAGTTACAGGTGCTTACAAGCTGCCTGTCGTGGGAACTAGAAACTGAACGCGGGTCCTCTGGAAGATCTATATAAAACAAATATACAAATAAATCTACAGATGGCTCCATAGTCGGGGTGGGGACTGGAAGAGTGGGGTGGAAGCCAGCCAAGTGGAAATAAACTCTCTCTTCCCTCACTGGGCAATTGAAATGTTACTGAAGGCCACTATCTTTGGCCTTGAGCTAAACATTGAGAGAGCAGAAGAGACAAACAAATGTGTTCCCTGTCCTCAACAAACTTAGAGATTAAGTAGAGAAGACGTACAATAAGAGAGAAATCATTGAGGAATGTAAAAATATTCAGAGAGATGTTTTCATGCTTGGGAACGGGATAAATGACTGAAGTTTCAGGGAGACCAGCAGAGAGACTTATTAAAGGAAATCACACAAATGTATTTATACAAAGGGAAAGAGCTAAACATGACAATAGAGAAGCCTGTGAGAGCCCCATGCCCTAACTAGAGAAGCCTTTTTTGAAGCTCACTCCAAAGAATGGAGGAAAACTCCAGAGAAAAAAAGTATTCTTACCCAAGAAGAAATAGGATACATCCAACACACAGAAAGAGGCCAGAACAGTCAGAAGTGGGGAGAATCATGGAGAAGGAAGTGAGAGAGAGGGCCCTAGGCATGAGGTCATTAGAGCCCGGGGGCTTCTGTGACTGTCAACTTCCTAGAACGAGCACTGGCTCACATGAGACTCCATTTCTACAGATGACACCCATTTGCAGCTCACATCTCTGTGGACCAAAAGTGCAGCATCTGGGGTGGCTCACCCCACAGTCTCACAAGACCAGAATCATGGTGACAGCTTTCTGGGGACTGTAAGTCTGAGAGTCCTGTATCCTTGCTGCCTGTCAGCTGGGTGTCATCATCCAATCTGCATTGTTGTGATTGCTTTTGCAAACAGCCAGAGGAAACACTCGTGTCTGGCTTGTGTGACTACATCTGTCCCACCTAAAGAATCTTTCTTTATGCTGGCAAAGTTCCTGATACCAGAACATGGACTCCATGTTTTGTTGTTGTTGTTGTTGTTGTTGTAGGTGTTGTGTTTTGTTTTATTTTTTTACTACTTTGTCTTATAGCTTTTGTTTTGATTTTCATTTTTGTTTGTTTGTTTGTTTCCTTTTTGTTTAGAGAAAGAGAGAATATAAAGTTGGGCGAGTAGGAAAGTGGGGAGGAGCTGTGGTGAGTTGGGAGATGGAAAAAAAATATGATCAGAATATATTGTGTAAACAATGTAAATAAAGTTTCCGTTCCTTGTTTTCCAGTTTGCTTTCCTGCCAGTGCGATAAACACCATGGCCAAAGACAGCGTGGGGAGCACGGGTTTATTTACCTTACACTCCATGTCATAATCCATCATTGAAGGAAGTCAGGACAGGAACTCAAGCAGAAACAGAGGCAGGGGCCGTGGAGGAGCACTGGGGGCCGTGGAGGAGCACTGCCTACTGACTTGCTTTCGGCTGTCTTCCTTATACGTCCCAGGACCATCTGCTCCAGGGTGGCACTGCCCACAGTGGGCTAGACCCTCCCACATCAATCATTAATCAAGAAAATGCCCCCACAGGCTTGCCTACGGGCCATCTGACAGAGGCGACCCCTCAGTTAAGGGCCTTTCTTCCAAGATAACTCTAGCTTGTGTCAAGGTGACAAAAAAAAAAAAAAAAAAAAAAAGACTAACCATGTGATATATTACAGTCCTGGGAGTAGCACTAGAGGGCAAAGGTCAGAAGCCATCTAAGAATCTGTCTAGCACAGGAGTCTAGAGATAGACTGAGTTTGCAATGCTGACAGGACTATTAACTGTCTCAGGAGCTGGAGCGCGTCAAACAGATGTCCTCGTCACCAACAGGATGACGACAGGGGTGCTCACTTCATGTTTGCTGCCTCTCATGAAGTAATGTCTGCCTAGCGCCCGGCAGAACACCAATTGCTTCAGAGCTTGACAATGTTAACTGTTTTTTTGGGAAGAAATTTGGACTATTTTCTATGAACAAAAGAGGTATTTTGCATGGGAGGGGGCATGATATTCAGCTTAGAGATGGAATATGATCACCGTAGGGACGGCATGTGTCAACTATGCATGATTACATCTTTTAAACCTTACTAGCAATCTCTTCTTACAAGTGAGCTTTAAAGTGTCACCCTCCCTTAGTAAATACGATCCTGTTTCACCCGGAGATATGAGGGGCGTGTAGTATTACATATATCCAATGTGCATAATGAGGGGGCGGCGGTAAGTGCAATGACCAAAGGAGGGTCCTATCTGCTTCCCTGGGTTCAAGTCCCCCTGAAACCTCTACGGCTTAGATGTCCAGACAGCTTTTGACAAGTGTCTCTCTGCCACGATTTCCTTATCAGTCACCGAAAACAACACTGGACCTGTAGGAATTAGTGTGAGGATTTCAAAAGCGATAACTGTAAAGCGATTAACTGTAAAGTACTTGAAACAGCTACCTGGCTCATAGCTTGCACTCCATCAATGTCAGCTGTTATTATATAGAAAGCGAGACAGGCCTAACCTCAGTTATTAATGTCAGGCTCTCCTCCGCACACGCTTTTCACAGGCATGATCACTGTCTTCTGAGAGTTCTAGGTTTGCCAGCATCCTAAGTAGGGCTAATGAGGCCTTGCCTAGACACAGTCTGCAATTTCTGCAGTGAATCCGGTTTAGCAAGTGTATTTCATCCGGACAGTGGAAACACAAACTGAATTTAGAAACTGATGCTGATCAGTATGTTTAAAGCTGAAGCTGGTAGGCTTTGGTTATAAGCATTATGCCCCTTTTCTTCCTCAATTCTCCAGGAAAATGCTTTGCAAACGCTGCTGCTAATCCTTTAGCTACTTAATAGCAGTGAGGTCCCCTCGTACAGAACAGTGTTAAGTTCACAAGCACATTTCCAGGATTCTTGCTGGATCCATCCACTCAGTGTGAGGGAGGAGGAAACACCAAGCTTCAGAGGGTGGAGTGTCCTGGCTCATAAAGAATCCCTTCCTCCACTAAAGGGGCCTGACAGAGGCTGAGGAGGAAGGCCCTAGGAGAGGAAAGAGGTGGGCAAAGATAAAAAGGAAGAACACGGGAACACTTTCAGCTAAAGCACCTTCCATCCTAAGTCCCAAAGCCAGTCTGTGCAGGAGACCACGAAGAGAAATAGTGCCACCGAGGTGCAAAGTTGAGAACAGAAAAATATGAACTGGAACAGTGTGGGGACAGCTAACCAAACAGAATAGAGGCAAGATCTGTTCCATAGGGGAAAGATCGTGGAAGGTGTGGGACCAGTGACCCCTAATCTCTGCACAGAGGCTGAGAGGAGATACAGAAGGCCCGGCCATCGTGCAGACTTATGGAATAGAGAGACCCACTCAAGAGCCTGAGCTCAGGAAGGGCTACCCGAGAGCCAGACTGTAGAGAAAAGGGCAGCCCCGTGTTCCAAACAGCTGAGTCCTTCATTTGCATAGGAAGGACCACCAGCCACTGAGGAAATCTAACAGAATGAAAAACAACACTGAGTGAGCAGAACCAGTGACCCGACAGGAGTCAGGAAATAGGAAACAAGGAATTGCTGGGACAACCTCGACCGTCTGTCTAAAAAGAGACTGATGTATTTTTTTGAAGCCAGATAAAAAGACAGTACCAAATAGTAGAGTGGACACCCTTGACATCTCGATTAATTGGAAAAGGAGAGAATGACACTGGCTTAGGGACAAGTGAAAAAGTGAGGAGACGCCACTAGGCATGTCCATCGAGAAGGAGCTTCTTAGCTATGAAACAGATGGCCCTGAAGGAGCAAAATACAATGAGTGGGAGAAATAGTCCAAATAGAAACAAGAGTTTCTATTAAAGGTTATCCCCAGGAACTGAGGAAAAGATGGCAGCATCTGACTGCGAAGAGAGGGGTGTCACTAGTGAGGCACCATCCTTGTCTGACGACACTAGCACAAAGAGAAAAGTGGGGGAGCTGTCACCCCCCCACACACACTAATAAGTATAACTTTTGGTTGAAACTAAAACCCTAAACCCTCCATGACTCTAAAGCTTTTCATAAGCTAAACATGGGAGATAATTTTAAGGCAGCCAAGTGTTTGTTTTGAAGCATTGTTCACTAAAATTAAACAGTTCCTTTTATTTTCACCTTATTAAATTCCAATAAGTGTAAAATGGCTTTTAAAGTTGATGGTAGGCTGAGGGATCATTAGAGCTTGGGCCGCCATAACTGCGGTGAGAGCATCCGGAGTTGAAGCATGGATCGACAGAGCAGAGAAGGGAGGGGCGCATGGAAAGCAAATCTGCCTGTATTGCTGTGAGGGCAGCATGTGAGGCTCTGGGCATCCCCCAGGAATATCTCTTCATTGAGTGAAGCTCACCATGGGTTATAAATTCCATGATGTTAAGCATGGCCAGTTCCCAGTGTTTGCCTTTTGAAATATAAATATTGTACTGTACTCCTGGCAGGATTAATCCATTAAATCCCTCACACCTTAGCCGAACGCTTGTCCTCAGCAAAAGAAAACTGGCCTCAAATTCCACCCAACATTGTAGTCACCATGGGAACTTAAAACATATATACACATTCATACGGCCCCCAGTAGACATATAAAAGAGGCGGTGCCGTTAGAGTGAAGCCGGGAAGTGTTGGATAGAGAGCTTTGGGTAAAGTTATCCTTCCACCTTTAACAAGATTAACTCACCTAAGTTTCTTGTACTTTGCTTCCTTATAAAACAGAATAGTGGTACCAAGTCTGTGGAAATTGGGAGGATGCAATGAGATAAGGACTATCGGATACGCTGGTATGCTTTAGTTGTTCAAAACCGACAGCCATGATTTTGTTTAGTGAAGCATCAGAAAACTTTCAGAGCACCCACTATTTCATCCATCTCGCCTTCTGTGTAAAATGACTGTAAAAGCTCAGCCAAGATGCTCAGAATGCATCGGCCGTCATCAATCCTCTTGCTAGCCACTCCTCCGGGGACATTAACTGCTAATCCTTACTCTTCTGAGAGTTGGAGCTGCTTGAAGTGGTAAGTGTCTTTGTTCCAGTGTGTCATGGTTACAGAGGGACTCAGCCCCAGCCTCGCAAGGGCTGCTCCTTTTGAAGTTCGTCCAGAGAGAGAGAAGCCACACCCAAAAAAGAGTGCTCCAATTTAGTCATGCCCTGAGGATGAATGAGGCAGATCTGGGGTAAGGCACAGTGGGAACAAGAAACTCACAAACCAGTGAATGAAAACACATTAAACCACATCCAACCGCGTCGTGCAGAAACAGCCATTGAGAGTTTTAGAACTTATTTTTGAGAAAAGCATTATGCCTAGATAAGACGAGCTGAATGCAATGCTCCTCGAGAAGGGCCTTAACTTGGGGGCAGGCGTCCCCCAGACACGTGCAAGCTACAATCCTGTCTTCTTTACTAGCCCTTGCGCTACTGATTTTCCATTATCTTCATGGGGGGTTTTTATGCTCCAGAATGAGTGATTTTGGAGTCTATGAACATTACTCTTCTAAATACCTCTAGTCAACTCACAAGGCCCCTTTCAGAGAGCGACCTATAATAGGGCTTTGCCACAGCACACAGGTCCATCTGCTTTACCAAGGAGCCACGATTTGGAACGACAGTTTAGGGCCCTCTAAGAAGTATCTTCAAATCCTCCCTGTGGATGAGGATAGAGAACAGCAGTAGAGTGTGTGCTTAGCTTGCCCAGGCCCAGTCAGAGAAAAATAACTTTGAAGATAACACACAAACACACACGCACACACACGCACGCGTGCACATACACACACACACCGGCACCGACCAACTGGTGGGTGGTTCAGGCTTTCACATAGTCCCAGCTACTCAGGAGGCTGAGGCAGAAAGGGTTGCCTGGGTTACAAAGTGAGATCAAGGGTAGTTTGGACAATTTAGTGAGATCCTGCCTCAAAATAAAATGTAAAACTGAGTCCTCAGAAATGACTCATCGATAGAATGCTGACCCAGCATGCGTGTGGCTCTAGGTTCAGTGGCAAGTTCCACAAAGCAAAAACTTTTAGAGGAAATAAAAGTTTCTAAACACCCCATCACCTCCCCCCCTCCATCTCCCCAACTTCCCTGTTCTTCCCCCCCCCCCCACTCCCGCCCAGGGCACATAGCCTTTTATTAGAGAAGAGTGTTAAATTGTATTCAATTTAGTATAGACTTCTTTAAATTCCATAAATACAGCGTTGACTCAGAAATATACTTTGTAGCATTCTGTAAAGGTTTACTACAACCGCAGCCTCTTGTCTAACAACATCAGTCACTCAGCTAAAGATGTTTGTGGAGGAGGAACTGTCTCTGCTGGGTTAGAACCTGGATGAAGTGAACAGGGTGTGGGCAGGGCAGGGGGGGGGAGGATTCCTAGTGGAAGGAAGAAGATTTGCAAAATACTAAGAAGTTACTAGCTAGGAAACTGCTTGGAGCAGACAGCATGGCCCTTGGGTAGGAGGGCGGAGCTTGTGGGTGGAGGAACAGAGCCTTTGCATGGTAGAGTAGTGGAGTAGTAATGTGGGGGAGTGTAGTCGAGGCTGGTGACATAGAGAAACAGAACAGGAGCTGGCTACAATTTTAAAAGACCACAGAAAGACCAGAAGCCAATGTTGTTCAGGTTTTACTTTGATTTTCATCCTTTTTTTTTTTAAATCTGTTAGTTCTTTACTAGCCTCTGGGCATTTATTATTTTATATTTTTAAATATTCTATAAAATCCTACCATTGATTTTCTATTTGTTTTCACCTGGCATTCTTGGTACAACCTTAGAGCATCTGGGGCTACCTTAGCAAACTGATATAAGCTCAAACAAGGACTTCAAGCCAAGTGACTGTAAACATTAGTTTCAAAGATGCTTAGCATTCCTTCTGTATCTATAGGGAGTCATTATATCTTTAATTTCATTTCTGTTGCTTTATTGTAGTGAAATCTACACAGCACAGTATTTACCATCTGGAGGTCTCAGTGCACAGCTCTGTAGGGTTCTGTATCCTCCTTGGCTTATTGTGTATCCACAGTGACCCCCCAGGACATTTTCCACCTTGCAGGACTGCAGAACCACCTATTCTATCCCCTAACCTGCCTGCTAAATAACAACATTCCACCTTCTGTATCCAAGAATCTGACCAAACAACGGAGCCCACACAAGTGGAATAATATCTCTTTCTTTATGAGTGGGCTGTCATGATTCATCCATACCTTAGCATATTTTTTTCCATTTTAAGACTGAAGAATATTCCATTGTATATATTGTCTACATTTAAAAACTATTTTATTTTTAATTATGTATATGTAAAGATGAACAGAATGAAATATTTGTGAAGAAGGGCATTACATATGAGCCAGGCATCCCCCAAATAAATTCAGTCTTCAGTCCTGTCTTCTTTAGGGGCCCCTGCTCTTCTGATTCCACTACCTTCATGGGGTTTCACTGTGCCCCTCTACAGTCCACAAAAACCACTCTACCTCCCCCATCGTTCTAATGCACTGCTGATGGAAAGACAAAATGGGGCAACCACTCTGGCATGGTGTGTCAGTTTTCTAAAAGCCAAACTTGTCTATTCTGTGGTCTGGTTATTCTGCTTCTACACAAGCAATAAATAAACATATGTGAATGCACATGTTGCCATGCATATTCTGGGGCTGTATTAATTATGCTCAAAGGGGGGACAAAGGTCCGTCAACATCTGGATGGATAAACAAACGTATTAACAAACTGTGGTTTATCCACAGAATGAAATAATTATTCATCTATTTATAAAGTAAAATACTGGTACAGGTGGAAGGACTGTAGACATCACCCCAGGTGAAGGCATTCTAGGTGGGTCTTGCCTCGGGCTAAGCTGTTTGGAAACACCACCGATACCCCACTGAGATGGACGTTGTTCAAGACTGGGAGGAACCATCCTGGGTCCGGAATTCAGGAAATGGACCGGAGACTCCAGCCAGGCGATTGTGTTTCTAATGGAACATCAATGGGAGACTAGGCATTGCTTGGTAGAGAGAGAGAGAGAGAGAGAGGCAGGTGGAGAGGACAGGAGATAGCTACACGTTTTGGAGCAGGAGTGTACTTGGATTGGGGAGAGACCAGCAAACAGGCCAGAGACACCTGGGGATCCGTTCCGTGGAACAGTCATCAGAAGGTTTATTCTTGTTTCCCTTTAACCTTTTCCCCCAGGATAGGTTTTTCCAGGATAACCTTTTTTATAGGATAGTTGGGTTGTATAATTAAGTCTAATTGTTAAGAAACAGAGCCAAGAGGTATATGCTATATCAAGACCAAATCACAAACTAATTATGGTTAGTGAAAGAAACCAGACCCCCCCCACACACACACACAATGTGTGTGATTCTGTTTCTATAGAACTCAGATAACTATAGTCTTTAATGCATAGTAGTGGAAATCATGTCGGTGGGTGATAAAGAAACACAGGCAAAGGAGAAGGACCATAATGCGGAAGGACCAAAATTCAAAGGTTCTCGGCGTGTTTTTTATCTTTATGTGCCAATGGTGTCATAGTGTCTGATCATTTCAAAATTTTATAAAATTTAAAATTTTATGTATATACAGTTTACTTCATATAAATTGTATCTTAAACCTAAAATTGTATTTGTGGTCAATAATAAGTATGAAATAAAAAGTATCAAAATGTGCTACAAAAGTATATTGTTGAGTAAAAACACTTGGGTAAGTAGCACTGAGTGGGACTGTGACTTCACATCATGTTGCTTATAAAAAGGTAGAGCAGTAAGGATCTGCTTTATTGGAGCTGGACTGGGGCCGGACGCTGTGGAGAAGAAATGATGTTCAAGTAACTATGATCTCACAAGGAGGGTCAAGAGAAATAACTTGTCAAAGATCAACACTATCCGGAAGTGTCACAATTTTGAGCTGAAATGACTCCCAAAAGGCTCAGGTCGAAGGCTTCATTTTGATCCAAAATGCAGCTGTGTTCACAGGCTGGGCCTTTGGCACGTGATTGGGTCCAGGGGAGTTCCACCCTCAGCACAGGATTCATATCATAACCATTACTTGGAATTTGTAGGATCTTTAGACAATGGCTTTAGTTGGAGGAAGGTGGGAGCCTTAGCTGTGACCTTAAAGGGTATTTTTTCATCCCTCCTCCTTCATGCTCTTTTCTCTTTCTGCTTCTTGGCCTCTAAGAGATGAGCAGGTTTTCTCCAAGCTACAGTGTTCTACCTTGCACAGATCTGTGGCAACAGAGAAGATCATCCATGGTTGAAACCACGCACCAAGATAGGAAAGATATTTTCTTCAAAGCTGCCAAATACAAATAGCCAAAACACTAAGAATGTAACATTTGTATAATTCCTAATTATTTCATGGTTCTTCTTGCTGTAGGTAGTATGTATGTGTATATATAAAGAAAGAGAATGGAAGAAGAAAAAAATATCTTCCCAAAATCTTTACAAGCTGTTTATTTTCAGTATCTTGCCTCAGCGCTGAGAACCTGACTAACACAAAAGATGACACAGTTGGATGACAGATCTAACTCTGGTCTCTCCTGATACCTGTCTGCCCTGCCTAGGCTATGGTAATCTGACCTATACAGATCATTATATTGATCTGTATTATTTATTAGTGGATTATGATAGGCTGTGTCCAATAAAAAACAAAAGCAAGGTATGAGAAGAAGGGAGGAGAGTCATTGAGTCTACTCTCCCTTCCTACTTCTGGACTCACCTGTCTACTCACTGCCCTCCCCCACCCCACCCCCACACACTGAAGGTAATATCTCTCACTGGGTGCAGTCACCTTCCTATAGGTTGGTAGCCACTCCCTCCCCTTTGCTCAGGTCAGAGTCCCTTCTGTGGACTGTAATCACCCCAGGATGCTGTTCTGTCCCTTGCAGTTGCTTTATAATGCGCAAATGCCTTTGCAAAATAGTCCTTTCATCAAACTTTTCTCCTGTTGCTTAAACTCAGTATGTCACCTGTCCCCATCTGGTCCTTAACTCAAACAAATCATAATAGAAACTCATTTTATCTACTGTACTTTGATAAAGAGCCATAATTTTCCCAAATAAAGATGGGGCCAATTTTAGTGTCGGGTGCTTAACAAAGAAGGGAGGGAGTTGGGGGTACCATTCTAAAGCTGTGTTTGCACAGGAACAGTGTCCTCCCTTGACTAAGTGCTTATTTGATGGTTTCGCATATGTGCTTCATGCCCCAATTGGCTAAGATTCTCTGATGCAAACTAGCCCACCACATTACCCCACTTGGTCCCACAGCTGACTTTCAATGGCTGTCAACAAGGCACGATGGCATGTTTGTACCACTACCAGAGAAATTACTCATACCCTGTTATCGGTTTACCATTGGATGCCAAACAATTCAGCTTCCCTTATTTAGGCTACCTGGGGCCAGCATGTTTTGGGGACATTGTGTGTGTGCAACGATTGATGAAGAATGGGCTGGAAAGTCTGTTCTTTTGTGGTAGGTATCAATCTACAAAATGCTGTATTTGTGTGCCATTCAGCTCTTCTGAGGGCCACCAGGGTAGTGCATCTTGCCTGCCCCATTCCACACTCCTACCCATCACAGAGCGTGCTCCCAAGGGCACTCGCATTTCTGTATTTGTGCTGAGCATTTCATCAACAAAGATTTGCCTTTTGGGGGAGGGAGAAATAGTCATTGACAACATGCTTTCCTTCACCCTCCCCACCACCACACACATTTTGTTTCTATGAGTAAAAAATGTCATATTCCTGTCCACTACTCATGGTCTCAAACACAGTGGGAGGAACATAAGAGGCCAGGCTTTGAGTGTTCCATCCGAGGGCCTCCCTTTACGTAGCTTCCTTCTACCCTTAAGGAACTTGTTCAAAGGAAATGTGCATCTGCAAATGTTGGCTTCCTGTTGTCAGTGAGACTTTTACCCCCCAGGGAAATCCTGCTTATAACAATGATCTGGCACACTATATTTAAAGCTCAGCCGACATTTCCAACTGTTCTGTGTGTTTCTCACCATGAAGCCAAGCCAGCGCCACTTTTAGGTAGCCCGAGTTTAAGGAGAGGGTAGAAGATCAAATGTCTTTTGTTCCTAATAGGCTAACATCTCAAACAGCAACACTGTGGACCTGCATGCTCAGGCACTGACACAAGCCACAACTGTGCTTCTTCAACTGAAGCCAGGAATTAAAAGGATACACACACACACACACACACACACACACACACACACACACACACACACACACAGCTCTATAGTGTAACAGTACAGAGATGATTGACTCTAGAGATGTTTTATCTTTATTGTATCCAGTTTGCACATCTGTATATTAGTTTCCTCTCCTAACATGTTCCTGATAGTGTGTACATTCTCCATACTTGTGTGCACATGTGCATGTGTGTGCGTGTATGTGTGTGTGTGTGTGTGTGTGTGTGCATGTGTGTGTGTGTATGTACACACTCATGTCCTACTCAAACCCATTGCTTTCTGGGACTATAATAATTTGGTTTGCAATATTCGTATAGCATCTTCTGGATTTTTCTTTTTTTGTAGAAATGATTCCATTGTTTCATTAGCTGGAAAATCTGGATCTGATCTTTGGAAGCCAGATTTGGAACATAACGACCTTGCCTTTTAATGAAAAGATTAACAACGCTTCAGAGCTGAATAGTCCTGTATTTGTTTAAAATGGGCCTTGCATTTTACTCTCTCGAGAACATACAATACCAACTCTTGTCCTGCGTTTATATGCCATTCCAGGCTCCTCGCCTGTGTTCTAAATAAAGGTGGTATGACTATATGTTTAAAATAAGAAATAACTCCAGTGTGCTACAGCTTTGTTTATAAAAATGAATGCTAGACGTTTTCTTGGATCTTGAAAGCAATGACATCCTATACTGATGCCCTTTCTGTAATCACAGCACTAACCACTTCCAGCCCCTGGTATTGTGTTGCAGCACGCTGATGATGTTTAGTTTTACACTTATTAAAGAACCATGTCTCGCTTGATTATCCTCTTTCCTGCATTGCTGGCAGAGCACAGACCATCTAGTCTACACAGGATTCCACACACTTCCACTGATTTTGCTGGCTGAGCGTCGGTGATGTAGTTTGGCCAGGGATCCTCAGTCGGCCTTTTCCTAATTTGGTACTACTGTCAGCCTGTCCCTGACAACACCATGACACCCCACTCTCTCTTCTGGTTGCTCACCAGGGGAGGGGACATACACGACCTCGTCTTGTTGCTGAGGAAATGAAGCACATTCATTTACACGTTGTCACACACAGACGAAAAGGCCAAGACAAACAGTGACAGAGCATTCTGAGCCTTGTGGGACACGGAAGGCATTCTTCCAGTCTAGGACTGAAGCCCAGCAGAACCAGAAGCAATAGGGTGGCTTTCTCCTAGCTCCCTTCCACTTTCATTCCCCTAGCAAATTTGCCAGTTACGAGCATGAGAACCTTAGAAGGAAGGCATTCAAATGACACTTGATGACAGCTAAGACCTCAGCGACCACCTAGTCTAACGATATTCAAATAGCTCTGAGAAGCCCCAGGAGATCTCTGATGGACCAGAAACTCCCTGGCAACCCCTCTCCCCTCTTCAGAGTAAAGGGAGGTGTTGGGTTCCAAACCCAGACCATAGGCTGAGGTGCCTATTTAACACAGCGAAGCAAACCTGACTGCCAGGATCCCTCAGTTTACAGGACCCTCCAGGCTGGCATACCCTGCCCCCTACCCTGAACTGGGCTGTTATGCCCCCAGCGGCTCTTCCCTAGATAATCCAACTATTTGGATTACCTGACCTCTTCTACTATCTCTTGGGCCTCCTGGCTGCCTCACCTGGCTCTCCTCTCCCCTCTGCCTTTTTGTCACCTCTTCCCTCTCCTTTCACAAGGCAGAGCTCAGTCTGATTATGCCGACTCCTGACTCTCCCAGATGTCCTGCCTCTGGCTATGTCTTTCTTTTATCTACAATAACTTTCTTCTCCACCATACCTAGGGCTAGTCATGTACTTTTCCTTTTCTTTCTTTTTCTTTTTCTTTTTTCCATTCCATAAGTTCCACAGTCTCCCAACGTAACCTCCTCCACTGCAACCGTTCCGCTTTTTTTCTGTTCCACTGAAATTTCCCTAAGAGAGATCTTTGCCAAAGAATGCTGTACCTTAAAAGCAGTGGCTGGGGAGGGTGGAGGAGACAGCCTAGTCAGTAAAGCGCTTGTTATCAAAGCCTAAGGTCCCAACTTTGATTCAGAGGGCCCATGGGGAAAGTCCAGGTGTGGAAGTTCATGCTGGCAATTTCAGCGCATAGGAGGCAGAGAGAGGCTGATTGCCGAGCACATGGCTGGCCAGCCATCCTAGCCTGCTTGGTGGGCTCCTGTTCAGGGACATGGCAGCTGAGAAACAACACCTAAAGTTGCCCTCTGGGTGCATGAAAACACACACACACACACACACACACACACACATACACACACACACACACACACGCACACGCCATGCGCACACACACATACTTAGAGATGCGAGTTGTTCCAAGATGCTGGTCAGCCGGAAGTATAAAACGTCACAGCCACACACTCCTCCCCACCACAGCTCTTCCACTTCTGAAGAGAAATCAGATTCATCAATACCCTGGTTCTGTTGCCATAGCACAGAAATCTCCCGCCCCTCCCCCGGCTCCCCACCTGCACACTTTATAAAATAACTCTTGCCTTTCTCAGGAAAAGTGTCCAGTGGGCACACTATTCTCATCCCTATGGGAGCCGGAACACTAGGATATGACAGCCACATTCCCACCTTCAGATAGTTGGCCCTAGAGTAAAAGAGAAGGCTAGGGTTTGGGCAGCATTGACAAATGAGGTTCTGTGCATGCGCTGTTAGATGCCAGAGCTAAACTCTATTCCCCCAACAGCATCTGCCACCAACTTTCTCTAAGGCAGAGCCCTTGGTACGGGTTCCCATTGTCACTCTTCCCTGGAGAAGAAGCAGGTGGCCAAATTCCTTCCGTGCCCCCTGAGGTCCCTCCTCATCCTTCGTCCCTCCAGCCCGGGGGGTTTTTGGCTACCTACAATGCTGCAGCTATCTGCTCCACTCTATGCTGCAGATAGGCAAGCATCTCTCTCGGCTTGCTTTCATACTGCTCGTTACTATGCGTGGAGCCCCCTGCTGTTGCCTCAAGTCCCAGAGCTGGGTGGAAGGGTACATGAAGACGATTTCTGCCATCATTTGCCTTAGATGCGGCCTAGTCCTGCTTCATTTGGGGCAGGGGCATCCAGAACGTCAGACCATTAAGTAGCAAGAACTGGAAGGCTGCACGGAGAGAGAGCCAAGGCTGTGCTACTGGGATGTGTTGGGTGCTATGAGGGGACTCATGGCCGAGGGAGTCCTGGAGTCTTGCCTATATATACTCTTACTCAGTCTGGTCTCCAAGGCGGGAAGAACGGAGCCCTACAGGCATTTTACTCTCCAGGGAAGGAGATCATGGGGGAAGGAAAGTAAGAGGGGGTGGGGTAGGGGGGTGGACTGGGAAGCGAGTCAAACACCCCACTCCTGTGCACACCTTACACCCAAGATGTAGAAAAATCCGACGCTGAGAGGCGCCGCCGAGATCAGAGTGAGTAGAGCTGTGGCCTTCAGACACCCATGAGCAACAGCCCTGCTGCTACCTTGCACTTCTGGGCATGGCGGGAATCCTTCCCGGACTGGGGGATGGGGAAAGACTCGCCCCTGAGTCATCAGTGGCACCTGTTTTGTGTCACGGTGTCTTCCCCTTCATGCATGAACAGCGCAGAGCGTGATTTACAAATAGGGCGCTGTTCGCTTTCGCCCCTACCCCTGCCTTTAGACTGCTCTGCCTTTCTTCTTCACCATAAATAACCTTCTTACCTTAATGCCCTGTGTTAGAGCTGCCAAACTGGAGTTTAAGAGGTTTACTGCTCCGCTCTTGTTCCATTTGGGGATCTTAAGATGATTCTTCAGATGAAAAGTTATCTTCTTTGCGCTTTCATTTGGACAAAGATGGAGTTCAAGGCTCTCTTAATGGCCCCACAAAGTGGCTGGGTGATGATTGGTTTCCTGGCATCCCTGTACAGGGAGAATGAGAAACTTGCGCTTAATTCTTCCTCAATCAAGCAGCAAGGTCAGGTGATGGGTTGGCAAGGCTTCTCTGTGTCGTCCTTAGCCTGCCTGTCTTGGCTTCAGACATCCATTCCTTTGTTACCTGACCAGCCACTATGAGTCATCAAAGCATCACACTTTTACAGAAAAGTGTATTTCCTAAAGACATTAAATTGATGACAGTACTTTTGTCTGGTCATTCCTTTCAGAGGCATTGTGAGTCGTTTCCATTCAAAAGGCTCTTTAACCTGTCATACTGTCAAATGGTGGCTATGAAGAAAGACATGTGTTTGCATTTGTGTGTCAGCTCCTGACATTTGTATTTATTTGTACATATGTATTTTGTTTGTTCAAATAAATGTTTCATCAGATGTGGAGTGCAGTCAGGAAGCTCAGAGAAGGAGCTGGTATAATTCAAGAGCAAGTGAAATATTTCTCAACAAGACTTGGAATTCTAACTTCTGGTTAATTGTGAACATGGTCTGGAAGAAGAAGCACCACCTTGGGGAGCCAGGATCTGTATTTATCTTTTAATGTTATTGTTATATTATGCAGTTTACTGCATAAATAATTGAAATGATAGTAATAACAATTTAGGGACCATTCAACTGTTGTATGTGCTATATTTCATTGGTACTCACTTTTCTGAACTGTGCATACACTCACAACAATTCCCTATTTAATGAACATACAGTGGTAAATTAAAATAAAAGGCTTTTCAAATGGATACATTTGTTCTTAATTCATCTCATTTAAAGGCACTCTTCATTGTCTGTTTATTAAAAAAAAATAACATCCAACCATCTTTAGAACAAACTTCTTTCCATATAGCTTTTGTTAAGCCAGGAGTGGTGGCACATGCCTTTAATTCTATCACTAGGGAAGCAAAAGCAGGTGGAATGCTGTGAGTTCGAGGCCAGCCTGGTCTACAAAGCAAGTCCAGGACAGCCAAGGCTACACAGAGAGAAACTCTGTCTCAAAAAAACAAAACAAAACAAAAAAACACAAACAAACAAACAAACAAAAAACAAACAAAAAACCAAACCAAACCAAAACAAAAACAGATAGCTTTTGTTTTAAAACTAAAATTTTAATATGCTATTACTAGGAATCTAATGATTTTATTAAACCTGAATAGTTGTATATTGTGTTTTTCTGAATATTTGACTATGTATTTAAGGTATAACCAAAAATGTATAAATTAGTATAATGTGATATATTAGAGTAATGATGTTATTTTACTTTTATTTTTTGAGATTATAATAAATTACATTTCTTTTTGCTCTCTCCTCCTTCCAAACCATGCCTCTGAACTCCACGAACTCAACTGCCACCAAATGAACTGCCATAAATTCAGCTCCACTGTACTGACTCTCAACTGACTGACTCAACTCCGTTGAACTGAATTCAACTGAACTCCACTGTGAACTGACTCTCTCCCTGCACCGCTCTTAAGTAGCCTCTCTTTCTTGACTGTTCACATGAGAGTTGGGCATATCCTGTCTCTGACTCATTCTGTCAAATCTCGTTACTTTGTCTGGGCCCTCAATTAGACATCACTTCCAACGTGGCTGGTTCCTTCTACCAACTAACCTTACCTACATTGTTAGGAATTAAAAGTGTGCATTAAGGGCAGGCCATGTCTGCACTCACACCAGACCATATATATCTAGAAAGTCTTTGGATGTGATTAGAACAGCCACGTTGTTGGATTAAAATTCCTCTGCAATAACCTGTTGAATCCGTATAACGTTGCTTGTATGTATGCTTTCAAGGCTGGTCATTTGATATTGAATAACCACTTGGTGTGCTGTTCCCTAAGGAAAACTATTTCTCCTGCTCCCCCATTCCTCAGATGCCTGTTGCCCTTTGGTCTGTTGCCTCATGGTCTTTTCCCTGTCCACTTTGGCATGCCCATTGGTGCTATCCTTCTTCAGAATACAATAGTAAAACTTTACGGGTGTAGCTTCTGACATTCCTAGGAAACAATCTCACAGCAAAGTCCTGATCCTCTGCCTGCACCTATGGTCTTTCTGCCCCAGCCCCCTTTTCTGCAATGTTCCTGGAGCCTTAGCCTTAAGTGTGGGAATATTTTGTAGATGTATCCACTGTGACTGGGCCTTACAATTTTACATTTTGATTGGTTGAGGTTTTCTGTAGTCATCTCTGTCTGTTAAAAAAAAAAAGTTCCCTGATGAGAGGTAAAAACCACACTCACCTGTGAGTATAAGTACACATGTTTAGGTGGTAGGGATTATGTTGGTTTTGTCAATTAGTATTTATAGATTCTCCTCTAATATCCATGGCTTCACTAGCCCTGGGTAGCCAGCTAGGTTTCCAGCACGAGGAATGGTTTTCTTCTCATTGAGCAAATCTTAAGTCCAATTAGAGAGCTGTTGGTTGCTGCAAAGGTATGCATGCCACTACTGCACCCTTTAGGGTTATCATACTGTTGCTGATAAATAATGTGGTTCGTGCACATCAAAGCTGGAGAGGACTGTTGGTTGTTTCCCTCCTCTGGAAGACTGCATGGTACCCTCTGGAACCATGAAAACTAGTCCTTGGGGTTGAGGAACTCAGGTCAGTTCCAGTTCAGGGGTCTCTGGGTCCTGTTTCTGAAGTGCACTGTCTTCAGTAATAGGTCCTTCCACTCCTGAGGGGCAAACAAGAACAACAGCAATTGGCCATGTGTTTGGGGAATCTCCTGGATAGCCCTGGAAAACAACCCAAAACAGGGCTTCTCATGTCTGGCATTGGGGCTTTTGTGAGATGCTCTTAGCCCAGGTGAGAAAACTTTATTAATACTATATATACATATATAAACAAGTATATTAAGGTTCTTTCTAGGTAAATAGTAGTATGATTCTTTATGGCTTTTTCATACATCCTTATTGTTATTTAGGGTAATAATTTTTATTAGTATAAAAGACAATGGTCAATGCTGTATTAATAGTTTCTTTTTATATTATTTATTTATTTATATTTTATGTGTTTGAGTATTTTAGCTACAATATATCCGTGTACCACGTGCATGCCTGGTGTCTTCAGAGGTCAAAAGAGGGTGCTGGAGCCCAGGAATTGAAATTTAAAATGTCTGAAAGTTGTGTGGATGCTGAGAATAGAGCATGGGTCCTCTGGAAGAGCAGCAATGCTCTTATCAGCTGTGCCATCTCTACAGTCACCAGTGTTAATATTTTCATAGTCTATGAGGACAACTTCTTATAGATGCCTATTCTATTGTTCTTGGCTTAATAAATGAAACACTGTAATAAAATGAGTTCCTTGAGGATATTAGATAATAATGCATTTATCTTCCTATCTCCAGTATCTACAACATAGAATATGCTTAAGAAATACTCATTGTATAATTTCAGTGAACACCAATTTGCCTTATTTCTTTCCCTCCATACCTTTTCTTTTTTGAAGAAAAGTTGGGAAAATAAAAAAAAGAGACTAGAACTTATGAACCCCTCTTTATTTATGTACTATGTCCAGCATTTGTGAAGAAGTCAGAAGACACAACTTAAGGAGCTTTTTTTTTTCTTCCACCAGGTGGGTTCTAGAGAGATCAAAAGCAGGGATTGTTGGCACAGTGGGGGCACATGCCTGTATTTAGTGGGCTACTTTATTGGCCTCTGAACCATTACTTTATATCAAGTACTTGACACCAATGAGATCACAAGAGAACATTACGATCTCTAGTGCAATTGTGTATAAGGTGAAACTAATATTCAAAAAGGGGAAATTATAGGAAGATGTACATGATACTTGACAAAACAGGACAATAAACTCAGATTCTCAAGTCTATAGTTTAAAGTTTTCAATCTCTTTTCTAATCATTCCAATAAATGTCACTAAACACACACCATGTACCAGCATGGTACTAGAAACCAGAAGCAGCATCAAGTAAAACAATGTCTGACTCATTGACATTCATGTTCTTATTGAAGAGAAGTAAATTCATAGTCTCTATTTAAATACTGAAGTTATTTTAGCACATTGCTAAAGCACACGCCATCTGCATTGTTGTGGAATGGAAGGACGTTCATTGTGCAAACTCGGTCTCTATTTAAATACTGAAGTTACTCAAGTACATCGCTGAAACATATGTTACACACATCACATGAAAGACATGTTTTCTAAAACTCGGAAACTGGGGGTTGGGAATGCAGTGTCAATAAACAAGGTGAACGGGACAGCAATCTGCATTTCATGAGACTGTAGAGCTTCTAGCGGCGTCACAGTGGCCTTACTTGTCCTTAGATAAGATGAGGAGCAGAACAATCATCGGCCCCAACTCATGTTTGAATACTGAAAGAAGGGAGCAAGGGATAAGAAAGAGACCCACAATCCTTCCTTTGTGGTAGCCTAGACAACACAGGGAACAGGCACTAGAGTTAGGGTTCAGGGTGTGAGAGTGAGAGATGTTTGGATCCTGCACAATGCGTGCTCCTCGGTTGACTGGAGAGCCTTAAGAGCATCTGTAGTTACAGCTCTCTTGTGCCTGAGAATCCATCTTGAGAAAAGTTCTGATCTAATATCTTACTCATATTTAAGAAAAACTACCAACAGTACCTGTCCAGCAAAAGACAGGGAGCAAACAAGAGTATGGACACTGCAGACCACATTTGATGCTAGCCCAGGACCCTGTGGTCTGAGAAGGCCATAATGACCAGTGCATCAACACACCAAGCCTCTCCTTCTGTGCTTGAGGCTGTGGGCGGGGCTTGGGAATAAGAAGTAGAGGGACAGAAAAGAGAAGGGAGAATGTGAAACGCAAGGTTTCTGAGAAGCCATGTGTGCTCTGAAGAACAAGTGTTAGGGCTGCTGTGGATCTGGTCAGTTCCATGTAGACACAGTTGACCCAGCCATGGGAGCTGAGGAAAACTCAGATACCCAGTCCACTCCCAGAAGTTTCACCAGGGAAGAATCAGAAGAGTCATTTATAAGAGGCCAGAAATGAAGGACCAGAGGACAGCTTATATGGAGGACAATGCTTGTAGAACACTTTGGGGTAGACTGTTGAACCTGGCTTTACCACGAGGGGGTTTTGTTTGGTTGCTGTTTGTTTTTGTTTGTTTTTCAAGACAGGGCTTCCTCTGTGTAGCAGTACAGACTGGCCTCAAATTCACAGAGATTTATCTGCCTTTGCCTCCCAAGTGCTGGGAGTAAAGATATGCACCACCACTGTTTTAAAACTACAATATTGGTTTTGGTGAAATGCTTGGTTTCTTATTTACTCTGTACAATTTTATATCCAAATGACAAAATAATCTTCACCAATGACTGAAAGCATTTATTGATAGAATTCTAAAATTCAATTTTTAGTCTGTTAATTCATTAGACAGATTTTAAATTATAAAAGTAATATAACTTATGCCAAAAGGCCAAAAATTATGCAAATAAATAATTGTAGAGTGTAAATACTGGCTTGATCTTGCAAGCCCTACTCAATATTTCTCTTGAATTACTGCTATTTGTTTTGCCTATCAAGATTCTTCTATGTACACACATATGTGAATGTAATTTTAAAAATTTTACCCAAACAGAAGGAAACAACTTGACAGTGTATTACAGTTTACTTATAACAATAGGCTTGAGGAAAGGTGTCTTAAAGTTAAGACTAAGGCCAACTTAAAATTTAAAATCAGATCTGTATTTGTTAGGATGTAGTCTTAAAAAGAAAGCAATACTCTTGAAAATTCTCTTTTTTCCTTTTAAGTATGATTTGGCTTTTAGTTATGCACACATGGGTTTCCTAGAAGGAGAACTCAGCCTTACTGGCAGCTAGGGGCTGGATGCTTACCCCTCTAAGTCACATGACACTCAATAAGTAGCTTTCTGCATGTAATTCCCACAGCTTTCTCTTTTTGGTTGTGGTTTTGCCATGCTTGACATTAAAGCTGATGCTTTTGTGTGAGTTAGGAGAGCACTGAGTCCAGTGGCCTTAGCAGAACCTTATAAAGAGCTATCTGTGCAAAGTGCACCCTGCCTTATCCAAACTATCAGATTCCAGTTGGAGATGCCTCTAATATTCCTGGGATTGAACCTGGGAACTCCCCGATTGCTAGGCCAAGTACTCTACTGCCACTGAGCCACAGCCATGCTCTCTTACATTTTAAGACAGAGTTTTCCAAAGTCTCTCAGGCTGGCCTTGAACTTGCATCCTCTGGAGGATCGGGTGTTACAGGCCTGCACCACCAGGGCTGGCTTCAAGTTATTTTCTTGTCATCGGTGCCACCATCTTAGTCTTAACTATTGACTAGTCTAAGACCACCAATCACATACATGCTGTAAACTGGACAAGCAAAGTGGGACATTTACTAGTAGAGTTGCTAGTCAACATTCTCATTTTTGCCTATTTAACAGCTGGAAATAAATCTTGTATTTCCGACCCTTGTTTCTTGAATTATAACTGTTATAACCTGTTTTCTCCTAGCTTTCCTTCTTTTATCTGTTGTGTTAATCTTTCTGTAAAGTTCCTGGTTATGTTCTTGATTATTTTTATAAGTGAATTATTCATCTTTTGACATTCATTTACATGGTCCCACACCTCTTACCCCACCCCACCCCACCCCCATCCTGCTTTGTGAAATATGCTTCCTTTTCTTTAGTTTGTCTTTTGTCTTTGACTTTGTTTGAGATGTTATTTTCATTCCTACATATATATTTTTTTAATCCTTTATTTGAACTGCTGGGGATTGAACCTGGGCCTTGCTTGCACACAGTAGGAAAGAGCTCTAACTCTGTGCTATGTCCCTAGGCCAATGTTAACCCTTTCTGTTGTCACTTTTAGCCATGGTCCATTTGCGGCTTCTAGATTTTAAGTAAGGCCTTTTTTAATTTCGTGAAGCATTGTAAATTGGCTTAGAATGAGAAACCTTCAAAAACAAAGGGGTTTGTTTGTTTTTTTTTCTTCTATTACCTGTAGGTTTGATCACAGCCTTAGATTGGGGTGGGCCATCATGATGTCCGCACATCCAAAGATAAGTGTGACAAATGGTGTAAACACTATCAATGTGCATTCCTCTGTTAACCTGGAGAACATATGTGCCCGCTAAACTTGTCTGATTATAAATTACAACTACAGGACTATGGGAAGGGTTTTTGTAGAAGTCACCAGATGTTTTATAATGACTCTGTTAATGCGAGTCTCAGGATTAGCCTAGAACCAGTGTTATAGGTCAAGACTGAAGCTCATTGACCAGGTTATGTGGGGAAGCTTGTGCAGCTCCTGCTGGCACAATACATAAATATCCAGATTTATTACTCTCTGTCTCCAGCACTGAATTTGCCCACAGATTTATGAAAGGGAAAACATGAAATTGAGATTTGTAAATATTTGAAGTTTACTTCTGAGATCTAAAAAAGGCAGTGAGAGCGTAGCAATAAATCCAAAATAGAGGTTGGGGAATGTGGTAAGTTTGCAATTATAGGAATATAACTTAAGGAGGAATCACAAACAATAAAATTTAATAATTTCACCCTTGGTTCATAAACTAGTGAGCTCCAACTGACATAAATTATTAGCCTAAGGAAATAAATGGAGGTAAATGAACACAGATTGTCACAAAGGAGGCCACTGGCACACTTGGTAACTAGAGCTTGGATTACTGTTTATTTGGACAGGGTAGTGTTCACCTTTGTAAACCAACAAAGACCAAAAGCCTTTAGGAGGCTTTTTAGGTTGGGGTTTTAATTTTTTTTTTTAACTTAATTTGCTTTTTCAACATGTGTCTGTGTATGGGTATGTGCGTGTGAATATGGGTGCCTGCAGAGGCCACAAGAGGCTGCCGGGTCCCCTGGAGATGAGTTACAAATGGTTGTGAGTTGTGTGATACAGGTGGAAGGAACCAAACTCGGGCCCTCTATAAGAGCAGTTCAAGCTGTTAACTGCTGAGCTGTCTCTCCAGACCTCGTTAAGAGTGTTCATCAATATGGCTAACATGAGGACCTTCTCTGTTGTCTAGCTGGTGACATCTGGGGAGCCCCAAAGGTCATCACCTCAGTTGCTTCCTCCATTTTTGTTGTTGTTGCTGCTGTTTTTGTTTGTTTGTTTGCTTCTTTGTTTTCATTTCTTGTTCACCTGGAATCTAGTTCCTCCAGGAATGAATTTTTATAGCTAATATTTAGAAAAGGGGGAGTATTCCAAATTTGCAGGGCTAATAGCAGACGGTCTTTAAGAAAGGTGGGTAAAAAATAAAATAAAATAAAATAAAATAAATAAAAAGAAAGGTGGGTAGATTTGTGATGTTTGTTTTAACCTTGGGCTCAGTGAATTTACAAGTTCCACTTTTCTAGTTAGCAACTTTGAAACTTTGGCAAACTGTTTAATTTCCACAGCTTTGATGTTCTCATTTTAAGACAGGGTTGTTAATACCTTACAGTAACATAATCATTTCATGCCACACTCCTCCAGGTCTTTCTTATTGCCAAGCAAGGTTGGACTTCCCTAAGATGAAAAAATAAAAACAAAAACAAACAAACAAACAAACAAACAAAAAAACAAACCACCACCAACAATCCAACAGGCACAAAAATTACAAGCACCCGCCCTCCCCGCCCCCACCATTAAACAGAGAAGAGAGGGAGCATGCAGCTTGGTGTATGGATGGTTGGGAAGGGGCTGGACTCTGGATTCTGCTGGACACTTTGGTGTAGCAAGGAACCTAGGTGCGCTGCTGGCGGTGCTCCCTCAGGGGCAGAGATTGTCCTTTTTACATCCCAAGAGATAGATTCAGTGTAAGAATGTTTGAGATGACGATTAACCAAGAAAGAAAGTTAGCAGAGGAGGAGCTTTCTCAACAAATGAAGGCCCAGGGCAACACTAGTTCCCTCCTTCCTCCCAGCGCTGAACACTGTGCTGGGACTGCACGGGGCTCTAGGCTTCTGGGGTCATGCATAAACTTGTGTGGAGGACCAAGACACCTGACCAAGAGCTCTGGAAGTACTATGTGACTGAGCAAATGCCAGGACTCTACTGCTTCTGAGCTTTTCGTGAGGATAACATGATCAAGAAAATCATGAGGAGCAGGACGCAGTGGCTCCCGCCTTTAATCCCAGCACTTGGGAGGTGGAGGCAGGCGGATCGCTGTGAGTTCGAGGCCAGCCTGGTACACAAAGGGAGTCCAGGACAGCCAAGGCTACACAGCGAGACTCTGTCTCAAGAACAAAACAAAAAAGTCATGAGGACCTTTTAAAGATATGAGATGATGTAATTAACGTTCCTTGTCAGGAACACAGTAAGAATTGATGACGGCAGTAAGTAATGATGCGACAATTATAATCAGATTAGGCAGGGTAGGCAGGGCGATAGAGAAAGTTTGTGACTAAGATAAAACTTTATCAGGTTGAGTTTGCATCCTGGGCAAATTCTCTTATTCATGAATGCAATTCCAGGGCTGGAGAGATGGCTCAGGGGCTAAAAGTGCTTTAGGTTTCTTGCCGAAGACTGGCACCCATGTAGGGCAATTCACAACTGATCCACAATTTGAACTATAGGGGATCCAATGCCCCCTTCTGACCTCTCAGCACCACCCACACATATGACATATTCAGACACACACATACACACAAGACACACAAAAATAAAAACCCTCAATTTGCTAAAAAGACTAAATTATAACAAGTGAAGCATTAATAATAAAAATACTTTTGTCATAAGGAAACTGTGGCAAACCAAAGAGAAGGTATGTGACGAGCCTTTTATAGTTTGTATTCTATGACACAGCAATGAGAGTCTGTGATTAAACTTTGAGTAGCAAAGAGTTAGAGAACCCTGTTGATTACAAGAAAAATTTCTCTTGACCACCTTAAGAAAATATTTTGGAAGACTGAGAATTATCAGGCCACTATAGATGCCACAACTCCCCTGACAAGAGAGTCATGAATGTTCCATTTTTCTTTCAAACCAAACTCTCTGTGTATGCATTCTCCAGCTCAAGATCTGACAGATACCAGGCTGCACTAATCTCATTCCTTTCTGTGGTGTGACAACTCCGGATTTAGGGGAGGAAAGGATTATTTTGTCATCAAGTGTAGAGAATACCTTCCCCCATAGAGTACCTTCCCCCACTGAGTACCTCCCCCCACTGAGTACCTCCCCCACTGAGTACCTCCCCCACTGAGTACCTCCCCCCACTGAGTACCTCCCCCACTGAGTACCTCCCCCACTGAGTACCTCCCGCCATTGAGTATCTCACCCCACTGAGCTTACCTCCCCCCCACTGAGTACCTCCCCTCATTGAGTACCGCCCCCCACTGAGTACCTCCCCCCACTGAGTACCGCCCACCACTGAGTACCTCCCCCCACTGAGTACCGCCCACCACTGAGTACCGCCCACCACTGAGTACCTCCCACCACTGAAGACCTCCCACCACTGAATACCTCCCACTACTGAGTACCTCCCACCACTGAGCACCGCCCACCACTGAGTACTTCCCACCACTGAGTACCATCTACCACTGAGTACAGCCCACTACTGAGTACAGCTTATATCAATAAGCCAGTAAATGTAAACCCCCGATTTCAGATCTAGCCAATGGACAACTCATTCTCCATGGTTGTGGGAAGAGAGTGGACTGCCTCTGACATGAACTCTGGTGCCCCCTATTTGACCACTTCCTCTTGGTGGGGAGGCCTGGTGGCACTCAGAGGAAGGGAAAGCAGGCTACCCAGATGAGACCTGATAGGCTGTGATCATATGGTGGGGGAGGAAGTCTCCTTCTGTCACAGGTCTAGGGGAGGGGAATAGGGTGAAAGAGGAAGGGAGGGAGGGAATAGGAATATACAAATGAGAGGATAGCAGTCTCGATGTAATCTGAATAAATTATTTAAAAATTAAATTAAATTTAATTTAAAAAGGAAGGTTAAAAAAAAAAAAAGCTAGGTCTCATGTTCCAAAAGGTTCCTCAGGCTCAAAATAATGCTAGCCACTAGACCCATACATAGAACACACAGTGCACTTCAGGTTAAAATTACAATGGGGTCCTCCTCAATCCATGTACTATGGGGTCATCTGAATGACTGCAGGGAGACAACCCTTAATTCACTCAGTTGTCACGTCAGCACAAACAGCCTGACACAGCTTCCCCGCACAGGGAGTGTGTCAGCTTACACTCGGCAGTGCAGAAGCCTTATCCACCTGTCTGTCTGGGTGTAGCAGCTAAACAAAACATCTGAATGTGATGCTTCAAAGATGGAAAGCGAGAATCACAAATTGAGGCAGATTTACATGCTGATATAAAGCCATAAAATACCGCAAAGAAGACACTCACTGTTTTCTCTGGTTGAAGTGATACATGGATATTGTTAGTACCGAGAAGCATAAAGAAATGGGGCGCAGAAATAGATCTAGGTACACATAGCTAAAGGAACTTGTACAAGGGTCCCCCAGGTGTACAATGGAGAAAGGGTAGTCCCTCAACAAATGATACGGGGGTGGCGGGAGTGATTATTCATACCTAAAACTGCACAGAACTCAACCCAAAATGGATTAAAGATTCAGACAAGGGGTCCTGGGGAGATGGCTCAGTCAGTAAAGTGCCTGCCCTGCAAGAATGAAGACCTGAGTTCAAATCCCCAAATGCACACAAAAAGCCGGTGTGGCAGTGCCTATAATCTGAGCATGGGGGAGGCAGAGGCAGGTAGGTACTGGGCCTGGGCATCCACTCCTACTGTGTTAGCCATCTCCAGATGAGAGAGCCCAACTTAAAAAATAACGGGGAAAAAAGCCGAGGAGAAGAGCGTTCACTTTCTTCCTCCTACAGATACATGTACATCCCCCATAAACACACACGCAGCACTGTATCTAGGACCTAACATTATAAACTTCTAGAAGAAAATGTGAGGTGCTGTCACTGGTAACAATTCCATGGATAAGACACCAGAAATACAAGAAGAGAAGCAAACATAAGCAAGTGGGATTAGATCAAGCTGAAACACTTCCGCACAACCAAAGAAAGGATCAAAAAAGTCATCACCAACCTACAGAAGGGGAGAAAATATTTGTAAGGGATTGATGCCTAAACATAAATAAAGAACACATAAAGTGCATAATAAAAATAAACTAGAGCAGAAAATGGGCAAAAAAGACTTGAAAAGATATTTATCAGAGATATGAATAGCTAACAGGAACACAATAGAAGCATTCATCATTACTAATCAATATGTAAATGCCAAACAAGGCTTCAAGACATGTAATCTCACACCAGAGATGTTACTAACAACAATGACAGAAACATAACAATGCCATGTGCTGCCAAGGATATAGAGAGAGTGAGTGAACCCTTTCACCTTGTTGGAACAAAAATGGCACAGCACCATGGAAAGCAGTATGGAGGACCCTAAAACAGTACAAACAGAGCTGCCATATGGTCCGGTAGTGCTGGAAATATTTCCAAAATAAATCCAGTAACGCCAGATTTATAAGAGACATTATCACTCGTATCTTCATTTTGCATTATGTATGGTAGCTAAGATGTGAAAACAGCTTCAAGATCCATAAAAGTGGAGCAGTGGCAGGCTTAGTGGTACAGCCGTGTAACCACTGTTAACAACGGGGAAGGTGAGGTGGTAAGAGTGCTATTCAAGGTCCCCCTGGGTTTCAGGGCATGTTCACGGTCACTTTGGGCACCTTAAAGAGCCTCTGTCTCAAAACACCAAGCAAAAAGAAGACTGGCTTATAAATCAATAGTAGAGCACTTACGTAGCAAGTGGTCAAGCCCTGGTAGTGCCATCACAAACAACCAGTAGCGTATATGTGTGTGTGTGTGTGTGTGCGTGTGTGTGTGTATGTGTGTGCACGTGTGTGTGTATGATGAGATAGTCTCAAACCTTAACAAAGAGGCTGTTCATTTTGTGACAACCTCGAGGACCTATACTAAGTAAAGTAATCCAGATGCAAATGACATGTATCCATGAGCACTCGAATACAGGAAACTAAAGGCTAGACCGATGTCCACCAAGGGATGAGGGGATGGAGCCGTTATTCATGGGCACAAACCATGGGTTAAGTGGTGTTCATAATCCATGGATAGGTGCTCTGCAATATTCTATCTGTCAGCAACGATACTGTAATTGTACAACTAAAACTGAAAAAATGTAGATAGAGCCCAGTTTAATATTCTTACCATAGTAAAATTAAAAATCCATTAAAATATTAAAGTCTGAGGTCTTGGGAGATGGCTCAGTTGGTTAAATGCTTGTCGTGCAAGTACAAGGACCAGGGTCTGGACTCCCAGCATCCCCATAACAGGTCATATGTGGCAGCCCATACCTGTAGTCCAAGTGTGTGGATGGTGAAGACACATGGGTCCCTGATGCTCACTGGCAAACAGCCTCGCTGAGTTAATGAGCTCCAGGTTCAGCGAGAGAGCTTGACTGAAAAAATTAAGGTGAGAATGATTGAGAAAGCCATCGGCATTGATCTCTGGCTATGCATGTGTGCACGCATGCCCCTGTACATTTGCATACACACAAACACCTCAACACATACATACACACATACAAAAGTAAGTAAAACTTTTAAAAAATTAAGTATAAGAAAATTTATGATTTTAGCTTCAGTTAATATACATTTCCCCAAAGTGATTTTAAAACATAGTTAAACAATAGCTGGTTGTTTTAAAGGGAGAAGAATTTAAATAGAAAAGGCTCACCTCATATAACCAGCCGTGCCTTGTGTTCCAAGCTGAGAGCGCTTCAGTCTGTCCAATGCTGCGTTTATATTTAACTCTAGCTTGTTTTAAGCTACTCAGCAGGAATCTTCTCTGATTCTCAGAGTGCCCAGACTCTCCTCACACTTGTTTTAGCTTGTGGAGAATCCCCATCTCCCTGGAAGGCTTCCTTTTTGTTTTTTTTTCAGATCCTGTCTTTCCCTTGCCCTTTACTAGGAGAGTGAATGCAAGTATGATTAGATGCAGCTGTTTTTAATTAACCCCTTCAGCTGTGTTCCAGATGTATGACTCAATATGACTAGGCCAGCTGATGGTGTCTAAGGAGTCATACATATTTACGACATGCCAATATGTTTAACGAAGTTAACTCCTCTTACCCCAACCCTGCAAGATGAAACCAAAGCTTCTGTCCTGCTCACACAATCCAGTCAGGTGACTCATCAAGTCTGAGCGTTACTGTGACGAGCTGAGCCCTAACAGTGGGGATTTAGGGTTCCAGTAGGTTTGTCTTTTGAATCAGTGAGTCAGCACCACACAAGACAGAGATGAATCCCCAAGGGCCACAGTGTGGCATTTTGAAAAGGGCTTCTCTTACATGTGGCTTCATTCTGAGGCTGAACGACATCACGTGTTAGGTAGGGTCAATGCCAGCGTGGAAAAACCTGGAGACCCTGCCTCATAAGAAATTAAAATAAAAGGCTGTGGCTGTAGCCCAATGATCCTAGGTTCAGTACCTAATGGAGGAAGAGGATGAGAGGGACAAAGAGAACGCAGCAGCCCAGCTGTGGAAAGCTGGAGCAGGGGCCAGCAAGGAAGAAACGCCAAGGAAAGTGAAATAGTAAAACAAATAGAAGTGGTGGACAGAAAGTTCAGGGATCAAGACAGAACTCAGCCAGACCTCCTCCTCCTCCTCCTCCTCCTCCTCCTTCTCCTCTTCCTCCTCCTCCTCTTCCTCATCCTCTTCCTCCTCCTCCTCCTCCTCCTCTTTCTCCTCCTCCTCCTGTTTCTCCTCCTCCTCCTCTTCCTACCCCCGTTACTTTTAAAATGCTTCTCTCTCCAGTGTCAAAGAGTGTAGCTTGTTAGGTAGAAAAGTCACAAGAGGAAAAAGTGGGATCAAAATCTGTCTTTCCCCTGAAGCAGAGAGGCCAGTGCGCTGCCAGCTGTGCTTCACTGGCTGTTTCGGTGTGTGTGTGTGTGTGTGCATGTGTGTGTGTGTGTGTGTGTGTGTGTGTGTGTGTATGACTATTTCTCCTACTTCCTAGCATACCTAGCCTGAGCCTACGAGTTGTTGTTTATTGACTCTGAAGACCGTTATTATGTCCATATAAAGAGCAGAAACATCCAGGCAGGAAAGATGGCTCAGAGGTCAAGGGTGCTTGCTGCTTTTATACTCAGACTTTGGTCCTCAGCACCCACAACAGTGATTCACAACTCCATGCAACTGCAGCCGAGAGGATCTGATGCCTTGCTCTGGCCTCCACAGTCACCAGCCCCCACACAGCTAAAATAATCTTCTTCTTCTTTTTTTTTTTTAAAGAGGAAGAGTACAAGCATGAATTAGACATACTCCCTAACTTCAAAGACTTATCATAATCTTGTTAGGACTTGAAAGAAGTCTCTAAATATAATACAATGCACAATAGGTCTCAAACCTTGCATTGGGCATCAAATGCCACTGAAGCAAAGTCTAAGGGGAAGAGAAGAGGAGATCAGTTCTTTAAGATGGGCACCCAAGAGAGATCAGTAAGTTGTTCAGGAACTTCTTGATATATGAGCTATTTGCTGATTTGGTTTTTGAAATAAATTCCCACTGTTAGCCCAGGCTGGCCTAGAACTGACTATGTGCCTTGGCTGGTCTCAAGGCCTCCCAAGAGCTGAGGTTACAGGTATGAGTCAAATATTCCTCCTGCCAGAAGACGGCCTAACTAGAAGGTCATTTAGAACAGCCCCATGGTAAACAGCAAGGTGTGATGCAGACTGAGTTAAACTACGATTAACAAAGGAAAGGGATTGTTGATCTTACAGCTTTAACAAAAACACCAAAGACTTAATCAAGAAAAGTACAGCCTCCAGAAATATTGTTGCTGTGGTGTCAGGGTAACTGTGTCATCCTGTAAGCTTGAATAATGAGATACTAGCAATGAATGAAGATCTAGGCAAAGCAATACAGCTGGCCAGGAATAATGTAATAATAATAATAATAATAATAATAATAATAATAATAATAATAATAATAAAAAGCAAGCAAGCAATCAGACCCCCAATCCCCACAGCTTTGTATTTCTAAAAAAATATTCTATACTAAACACTTATTTTATGCAGGTCCTGCTACAGGTGGGGAGGCCAGTGTCACCCAGGCAGGTAAGGACAGGTAGGGAGGTTGTAGACTGACCTTCCTTCCACTTGCATCACAATGAGATTTTTGTTGTTCCTGTCTTGTTTCTGTCTCTTGAGAGTTCCCACAGAAGCCTGAAATGTCCTCTTAGATGCACATGCCCACCATAAAGCCAAGGTGGTGTGCAGGAAGAATTCAGGTTCATCCATGTACTTGGAGCTGCCAACAACCTGTGGAGCAGTAGGGTGACACTGAGCACTCTTACCTGATGCCACTCCGTCTATTTGGGAGATTAAAGGGTCCAGCCTAGTTTAGGCATTCTGTGCCTGGGTTGTGGGGCTGGACAGGAGCCTGCTGCATGGGGGGAAGGGTGCGAAGATAAATAAAGAAGACAGCAGAGAGTAACCAGTCCCAGTGGACTCTACTGATTTCAGTTTTGTTTAGGGCTTCTTGGCTTTGTTCTTCTAATACAGAATCCAGAGTAGATAATATATGGGCAGAAATATAGCTATCCTGCTAAAAAAAAAAACTTTGCATAGCTTATGTTTCTTAGCCAGCAATAATATAAATCATGTTAATGATGTCACATCAAACTTTAAAAACAAGGGCTCTATCATTTATTTATCTCTTTATCTATCTACCATCCACTTATCTCTATCACCTATCTATCTACCTGTCTATCTATCTATATAATCTATGTATCTAATCTATCTATCTATCTATCTATCTATCTATCTATCTATCTATCATCTATCTATCTATATATCTATCTAATTAATCTATCTATCTATCTATCATCTATCTATCTATCTATCTATCTATCTATCTATCATCTATCTATCTATCTATCTATCTATCTATCTATCACCTATCTATCTACCTGTCTGTCTATCTATCTATATAATCTATGTATCTAATCTATCTATCTATCTATCTATCTAATCTATCTAATCTATCTATCTATCATCTATCTATCTATATATCTATCTAATTAATCTATCTATCTATCTATCATCTATCTATCTATCTATCATCTATCTATCTATCTATCTATCATCTATCTATCTATCTATCTATCTATCATCTATCTATCTATCTATCTATCTATCTATCACCTAGCATCTATTTATATTCACCTATCCCCCAGCACACATGCCGAGGGCAGAAGATAACCCACACAGTCAGTTCTCTTCTAGAGAGTCCACATGGGTCCTGGGGATTGACCTCAGACTGTAAGGCTCAGGGCAAGAACCCTTACTTCCTGGGCCTTCTCAGGGACCCACCTCAAGCTTTTAGGGAAAGGGATATAAATCTTTCTGCAAGATGATGGGATGCAGACACCCGTACTTCTTTGAAAGAAGAGCCAAGCGTGCTTTTCCATCAGTCACTGAAAGGGAAGCAGGGAGGTGCCTCTGCCCAGTTGCTTATGTTTTCGGATGCAGCGCTCCATGTGGGGTTGTGGGACAAAGGCAGTTGAGCCAAGGTAGAGCCATTACTAAAACTCACGTCTGTCTCTTATTCTTGATGCTTTTGTGATATCCCAGTCAGTCAAATACTTCTCCTAGCAGAAAATTGTTCAGATAGAATATAGTTTCATTAAAGTCTCATGGTGAAGAGGCAGCTTGGCTAAACTAGGGTTAATTATGGATGCCTATGCTTACCACTAGGAACACTAAGGCAGAAAAAAAAAAATCAATGCAGATTCACTTAGCTGATTAAACCAAACCTGTGTTTGATTTTATTGTTGTTTACTCCTTCATGGAAATTCTTTCATTCATCCCAGATTCCCAAAACTCAATCTTTTTTTTTTTTAATTTCAAATGATCCCATAGATCAAGGACTCTGAGGATTAAATGTGAGTAGATAGAGAGACAGTCACTGTCATTGATAATCAAGAGGCCCTGTCGAAATAGCTAAATGTCTAACTAGGAAACTGTCACAACAGTATAAAGCAAGCAGGGAGAAATCCCACTAGGGGAGTAGATCAAATAAAACAGAGGAGTATTTTATCCAAGCCTATTAAAATAGACAATTAAAAACAATACAGTTGTCCCTGCAGGAAAGCCACGGTGCATCGACTCACTTACATATGCAGAGCATGGTGCTCCTGTGGTACCCTGCAGACAGGCCCTTCCCAGGCTCCTGCAGCACACTTTCAGCATCACTAAGTACATTAGCCCAGGTCAAATGATATGTGGGCTAGAGGACCATGCTATGCAGTGCCTGGATCTGGCAGAAAAGTTTTTGCATCATCCAAGTGGTAATTTTCACAACTGTAATACGAACAAGAGATTCCATAGAAGAAAAGTCATTGAGCCAAGATTCCTCTAAAAGGTGAAGCAAGGTTCCTGGCATTGAAGGGCATTTATAGCCAGATGGATGGTAATACCAGTGAGCTCTCAGTAACTGTCGGGAGCGGGGGTAAGGGGTGGGTGGGGTGTGTGAAGGCAAGCATCATGCACTCCCTCCCAGGACCCCATCACTCATCGAGATGAACCTTCACCATTTAGCAGATGTTTCTTGGATACCGAGCCTGTGCACAATGCCACCCTAAGCATAGGACAACAGGGCCTGGCACAGAGGGAGGAGCTCCCTTTCTGAGTCCACTTTCCCGTAGAAAATGTCCAAATTGCTCTTCCTTATTTCGGTGCTACTTCTCTTAGCAAGACTCCTCTTACACGTGAGCAAGAAAAGCTCCTCTGCTGGAGCTAATGTTTCCTAAACATACATGCACACCAATACAAATAAATATATTCAGATAGGAGCGGAGCTGATGGCTGGTTTGGTGATAGAGTACTTTGTAGCATGTTCAAGGCCTTGGGTTTGAGTCCCAACACAAGAGGAAAAAAAAAGAAAAGAAAAGAAAACCAAACAAAACTTTAAGTGTTTCTGTCCTTGAGGACCTGGTTCTCATCCCTGACTCTGCCTGGTCTGAAACCATCGCTGTCATCTCCTCCTGGCGACCAGTTCCTGTTAGTCCCAAGGGTGAGCCGCTCCCTGTCTCTCCTACGTTTCTGGAACAAAAGCTGCCAGTGCCCTAATACCACGCAAGCTTGTTGTGCTCCATGACATCACAGAGGGCCCCTGGACTGAGGGATGAGTGTGTTTAAGAGAAAGGGCAACTGGTTAAGCAGTCTGACACCGGGCTAGCGAAAATGCAATGCTTTGTAATACTGGAATTATCTTTGCCCTGCTGCCAAGCATTTCAAGCTGCTGTTTCCACTGAGTTCTGTGGCTAACAAACACACTAACAAATGTAACCTGCAGTGTTTTCAATGATTGAGCTTAACAGCTGTAAAATAAAAAAAGAATTTTTTAAAAAATTAAATAATTACTTTGATATTTGTGCACTAATAAAGTCTAGATGTCACATGTGTGAAATATGGTACTAACTACATTGACAGCCAAAATGACATTGAATTTTATATTGTTTTATGGTCTTTTCTTGGGAAGTCTTGAAAAAAAATTTGTTTTCCCTGTGGGGCAACGATGATAAACCAAAGCAATGATTTCATCCACATCTACCCTGGTAAACAGTGAGTTTCCTGGGCTTCCATACAGTGTGTGGATGAAGGGAGTGTGGGTGACCCTGAAATAGCTGCATCACCCCACAGCCTCACCCCGGTATAGATGGCAACTTCCTCACGGTGACATAAACAGAGTTTTCTGTTAACCTTCCACCCTCCATACACACAATCACTTCCTGAGTCCACATTCAGCTGGGTCCAAACTGCATATAGCTAGCATGTCATTGCATGGAGTCTCAGGGGGCACTGGCTGGAATATCAGGTGAGCATACACTCTCCTCATATGAGGGCATGTCAACAGTCCTGGATTCTCAAGTCTGTCTCTTGCCAGTGACCACAGCTAGGCTGACTAATGCAGCAATGGTTGTTGGGTTTGGAGGAGAGCTGCTATGAGAGCTAAGACCAAAAAAAAAAAAAAAAGCTATTTCTTGACCACATATTTAAAATACATTTAAAATTAAAATGTTAACTTAAATCTTTAGGTGAAATTTACAACTTCGTTATATAGATACCTGTGATATAAATCTCCATTTATCATCTTGCTCCAACCCCTACAAATGACAGGAGTGAGCCTGCTTCCTCCCCACACGCATAGGAATATAACCTACACACCGAAAGAAAAATAATTAATAAATGCCTACTGTTTTGGAAGTTTTGAATATGACCATGGCCCAAACAACACAGCAAAAGCAACACAGCAAAAGTACAACTGCAGATGCAATTAAAATAAACACTTCAAGTGTACCTCCGCAGGCCCACTTTAATTGACAATATGAGGAACCCTCTCTTGAGAGCTTCAGGTGTGTGCTGACTGAGTTTCCTGTCCAGCCCTACAGGGCTTATTTTATAACATGCTTTTTTTATTTTCCAAACTCTTCTTTCAAATGCTCCTCTTTGTAACCAGTTGATGAACCGGTTTCCTACTCCTTCTAGCCCTTATGGCCAAAATGTATATTGCCATATTCACTTTAAGTTCTTCATAAATAAAAGGCTAATCGACAACAAAGCTTAAAGTATTGGCCCAACATCATATCACACAAAGACATAGCACTTGCTATCACCGTATTCTAAATAATACATCCTCAAAGACATTACCACGAGATTTAGACCCCATTTCATGGTTACAGAAAAATTTTCATTGTCACACAGATGTACTATAAGAAGCCAGAGAGTGCGATTCACTAAAGACCCTGTTAGTAAGAAAATCACAACAGCTGGTGTGATGGAGAACATTAAGAATGCTTATTGGAGAAATAATCCCAGATCAACTCTGAGGTGCGGGAGGCTGAATCTCACTAGGGCACTTCCACTCCTTCTACTTATCGCATCCAGAAATGAGTGAATCTGAAAATTCCGCAAATGATTTATGATTTCCCTTATATCTGGAAAGGGAATATAAATGGATAAAAAGTTGAGCCCAAGAGGCCATGCACATAAGTGTGAACATGACAGACGAAAGGCAATTAAGAGACTAAACACCACCATACTGACGAATCTCGACCTTACGCACAGTTCTGAAGGGGACCAGATACTCATCTGTCAAATGGTGATTTTTTTTTTTCTATAACTCACAACACACCACCCAAGCAGTACGGTAAACAAACAACAACGTGTGTGTTTGGTTTATGTGATGCATTTTAAGAGAACCGGCCTCATTTATTTATAGGGAGCTCTAGGTTACTTGTCATAAACGACCGGGGCCAGGGCCAACTCCTTGATCCAAACTACATGTATTAATTATTTTCACAGATATCCACAACATGAGTAAGATGGAATAAACTGAGGAACTCTGGGGTGAGCCTCTTCTACCACGAACCCACAGAACCAGACAGAGCTGTCCTGTGACACAGAGTGAACTGGCTGGGGAGTATGGAAACCATGTGCCTGAGTGAGTAAGCACCAGTGCCGGTCCTGGTTCTGGTGTCTGTCCCTAGGCAGGCCATTTCCAATTGAATTCTTTGAGAGCCTTCCATGTCCCTCTAACCAATTCCCTTTACTACTTGAGCAGTTTGTTAAGAAATAGGAAGCACGCGCACACACACACACACACACACACACACACACACACACACACACACACAGAGAGAGAGAGAGAGAGAGAGAGAGAGAGAGAGAGAGAGAGAGAGGACATTTGTAACTTGGCTGACACCTTCTAGGATGTAAAACTTTGGGCCCATGTCCCTAGTAAACTCTGTAGCAAATGTGAGAAAGAGAAAGACATAGGCTTGGAATTAAATATTAAATCATTTTACCTTAAGATCTAAAAATTGAAGAATGGTAGAGTTTAGGGGAGGAAGATATTGTGTGTTTAGTGAATTCTTTTTTTGTGAAACCTAAGGGATTTTAACAGAGAGAGAGAGAGAGAGAGAGAGAGAGAGAGAGAGAGAGAGAGAGAGAGAGAGAAACATGAGTATGGAGTGGGACAAGTAAATAGTTACAAGAAAAATTCCAAACTTTAACCTTTTTTCCTGCTTACATTGACAATGTTTCTTATGTAATTCATGTGGTATCTTGCCCTAAGATGAATGTAAATTCACTCACAGGAGAGCTGGAGATAATGTCACTGTGAATTTTAAATCAACCAGCAAGAGGTGGGAAGGTTGTGACACTAAAGATAGGATCAAATACAAATCCAGTGAACTATTCAATACAAAAACAAGTGATCCCAGCAGGGCAGTAAACAACACCACAGTGAAAGGCAATAAAAGACTGCAAAGAAGACAGTCAAACGTAATGAAACAAGACTTATACTGACTGGTGTCTACAGTGCCACGTAAGTAACACCAGCTTCTGCAACCAGTGTGATTGAAGAATAAATTTACCTAGTTGCTTAAACTTCCACTGGAGTCAACTTGTAAGAAATATGTCTCATGTTATTATAAGGTGATGTTCCCACCCCTAATACAAAGGACAGGCAAGAAGCCAATGACTTGGATCTACTTCGTTTAAAATGTTCTTTGTGCTCCCATGGGTGCTCAACGACAACATCACAGGTTTCATCAAGAAATGAGTCTTTCTCAATCAAGGGAATATATCAAGAGCTGGGCTGTGGTGGCACACTCCTTTAATCCCAGCACTTGAGAGGCAGAGGCAAGTGAATCTCTGTGAGTTCGAGGCCAGCCTGGTCTACAAAGCGAGTCCAGTACAGCCAAGGCTACCTGAGAGACCCTGTCTCAAAAAACCGAAGGAAAAATAAATCAAGAGAAGGCTGAGCTCTAAGGCAGAAGGCAAGATGTACAATGCAGCTGTGCCACACCTGCAGCTTAGGCCCACATTGGACATGCATTTCAGGTGCCTCAACTCATTGGCAATTTTTTTTAGTATGCAAACAAGATTAAATGGTAGTAGATATGTACATTTCTGTGAAAAATGAATCCAGAAGAGCTGTAATGAATATATGAAATCTCTTACTTATGACAACCATGACACCAGACTATACCAAATGTTTATTCGTGTTTTTTTCTGAGCCATAAATCCTTCACTATATTTTGTTAATCATAACTAAAAAAAAATACTGAGCTTGTTTGTAAACAGATTTTTATCTTCCTTCTTAAGGAAGATTCTATTTGGTATGGAAGCATTAGGCAAGCTGGACCATCATTTCTCAGCAAATGCTAAACTATAGTCAAACCCAGGAAACTACATTCTGTTGTGGCTAAGACTGATCTGAAATCAATATTGTAAACTCATATATTTTTAACAACTCTAAGTAATCATTAAATCTTTTATTTAAAAACAATCCTGCCAGCGGGTGTGATGGCACATGCCTGTAATCCCAGCACTTGGGGAGATAGAGGCAGGCAGATTTCTGCAATTTTGAGGTCAGCCTGGTCTAAAAGGGAGTCCAGAATAGCCAAGACTACATAGATAAACCCTGTCTTGAAAATAATAATAATAATAATAATAATAATAATAATAATAATAACAACAACAATAAAACAATAAAGTGAACCTTAACATATATTTATGCAGGGCCTTCTGTGAACAAAGCTATATAATATCTCATGTGCTACTAGAAAAAGGCATGCATTGGCGTTTTTCCCTCAAGGAAAACAATGCAACATTATGTATAAAAAGCTTTGATTTATATCTTTTATGCAATAATCCTACCATATGTATATACAAACATCTAAATCAATAAATGCCTTCATAGGTGAGTGCGACCAATTAAAGAGGAAATATAAATTCTTTATTAATGCTCCAAAAAATTTGATGAAGAGACAATAATACCTTCCAACCCATTCCATGAGAAGACCAAAATATATCTTGATGGCAAAACCAGAGAAGACATTATGGAAAGGAAACTAAAGACTAGTTTATCTTATAACACAAATCTAAAAATTTTAAATAAAGTTCTATTAAACTGAGCTCAACAATATACACAATAACTATATACTCCATCACCATCTGGGAAATATTGCCAGAATGCAAGGTTGGTTTAATGTTTGAAAATAAATTAAAATAATATTATATTAATACAATAGAAACAGACCTATATGATCCCCTTGGATGTAGATGCCAGCATTATTTCATGGTAAAAAAAAAACACACACTCAACAAACTAGGAAGAGAAGAAATGTATTCTAATAAGAAGAATATATAAAAATGTACAACTAATATCACAGTGTTAGAATCCAACACCAGGAAAACCACAAAGGTATTGTTGCAACTTCTGCTCAACATTGCACTAGAAGTACTAGCTATGGTATCAGCCAAGAAAATTAAACAGAAAGGCATGTGGACTGGGAAGGAGGTATGAGGACCATCTCTACTTAAAGGATTCATGATTTATATGTGTATAAAGTTCTGAAGAATCAAAATTAAGTAGAACTAATGAAGGGTTTTGCAAGCCAACAAGGGGAAATATCATCATACGAAATTATATCGTATTTCCATACACTTGCAATGAAGAAAATGACTCTATTCATCTTGGCATCAAAAGAATAAAGTATTTAAGAATAAAGTAAACTAAAGAATTACATAACTTAAACTTTGATGTGACAAAGCATTAGGATACTGTACTTAAGAACTCAGTCTATATTTATTTATACATTACAAGACTTGAACTTGGTAGGATGGCAATCGTTTCCCAAATTGATCCACAGATTCCAAATGCCAATTGCCAGAATGCCACGTGGCTTCTTTGTATAAATTAAGCTTACCCAGACACTAACAAGGACTTGTAAGAGGTCCAGAGTGTTCCAGACAATCCTGAAAATAAAGTGGAACTTTTGCAAGGTTCGTTCTTCCCTGCTGACATCCCTGGGCAGGCACACTTTATGGTTTTCAAACCTACCACACAGCAATAATAATTAAGATTATGTCAGTGGCCTAAGAACGGTGTAGAAATCAATGGACTAGACTGGAGGGCCCAGGAATAAATCCAAGCATCTATGGTTCGATCAAATGTTTTCAGACAAGAATATCAGCACAACTCAGTAGGCAAAGAATGGCTTCATTGAGTGAGACTAGGACAACTAGACACACAAAACTGTGTGGCTGGCTCTCCCCGTCTCCCACTATATGCAACAATTAACTCAAAATGGCCCAAATGAGCTAAAGTAATATTCCAAACTTTAAAGACTTCCTTCAAAGACTACTGTCAAGGAAGGAAAAAAGCAGCCCCATTAGATGGGTGAAAATACCTAAAGTCCATGCATCTGATAAGGGAATTGCCTAAGGAACGCATAAGGACTTCTTACAACTCAACACTACACAGATACACATACCGATTTTTAAAATGGAAAAAGCATCTAAACAAACATTTCTCCAAAGGCAAGGTATCAGAGGCCAAGATACAGTCAACAAAGTGAACAAATCATTATATGCTCTCCACGGCAGTATTTACAGCATGGCCAAATAGGAAGCCAGCCAGATGTCTAAAAATGAGGGGGATATTTACATGAGTTACAGTACACCCAAACACTGAAATATGATATAGCCATTAAAAAGACTGAGCAGTACAGGGAAATGATTAAACCAAGCAGTGGAGACAGACTGCTTGCATGCGAGTGCCAGCCCCACCAGTTGCTAGATTCATGGCCGTGGGCAAGTTCCTTAACAAGTCGAAACTTCCCTTTTTTTCATCTGTAGGGTTTTGCTAGGATTAAAGGTAATTATCCATGGGAAGCTCATAGTAGCTTGCATGGCACATAATGAACGTTAAGTAAATGTTTGAAAAATGATTATGTGCTGTTATTAAAATGTTGACATCCTTAAGATATAGTGTCATGTAAAAACACAAGTAAATGTGTACATAAAATATTCTTTAAAAACTCTGAATGAGTGTCAGGTGGATGTGTAGGCAGATGAATTCATAAGCTGGCTAAACAGATACAAGCAAGAGAATGAAATATTGCCATCTGTTTATGTTCTTTCTTATAGTGGAATGCATATTTGTTTTTATCATTGTTGATCATCTATCTTTCATATACCACTCTTCTTTGATAATTCTTCTAAATTTAATATATTCTTTTGTTTTCTTTTGCCTGGGTTTTCTACAAAGGCTTGTTAAAAAGGATACCATTACTAGAAGCCTTCATGGTCCCTAGAAAGACTAGAACATTTTATCACTCCTCAATCTCCATAGTCACAACCACATGCAGACATGTATGTTTCTGTACTGGGGATTGAACCCAGGCCCTCACAGAGCGGCACGGTGCCCCTGAGGTCCACCCCAGCCCAGCCGCTGTGCTTACCCTTGCTGTCCCTGCTGGAGAGCTGCTTGCACATATTACAGAGCATCCCTTACTTAACGTACTCATTTTTTTTTTTAATACTCTCCCTTTGTTGGTAATTAGCAATCAAATTCTTAATTAGCTTAAACCCACCTGGCTATTTTGCACCTAATAAATCAATTAACTCAATTCACATGGAGAGGATGGTCGTTAGTGGCATATTTCAGTCACCACTGACCATCATTCTGTGGGCGGCTGCATACGCGGTGAAGACATGACATCCAAGCAGAATGGTTATTCTCCGCTGCTTTGCAGGCCGTCAGGTAATTGCAGAGCGTGGTGAGTGTTTTTAATGTAGAAAGGGATTTAGCAACAGGCCTCGGAAGACAAAGCAGAAATTAAGAATCTTGTACCTGTTACAAGCAGGTTCGCGTGTAGGCTGTGGCCTTCTCACATGTTCCCGACGCTGCGTGGTGCCACTCATTTCAGACTCAAATTGCATTTGCTTCATAGAAAAATTGTGAGATTTCTATCCTCAGTTGTTGCAATAAGGGTTGCTGACCAGACAGACAGAGGTTGCAGGAACATGTCAAAAATGAAGTTCACGTAATTACTCTTTGCCCCCAAATCTCCTGGTGAGCTCATAGTTTGAGAAAAGAGGAAAAACTCAAGGTTTCATTTTAAATAGCAACTTGAAGAGAGAATTTTATATAGAGATAAGCTCCTTTCCATCATTTAATGGAATTTTGTTTTGAAAGAGAAACTTCTCTGGGGGGTGTGGGTAGTGGTGAGGCAGCAGTGTGCAGAGAATTTCAATGTTCAAAATAAAAAAATTTAAAGCAGCTTGCCTCATACAAACTATCATATGTCAGCATTTAAATTTTTCCAGATATCTGACCTAGTAACCTTGATTATTAAAAAAAAGAACCAGCCGGGCGTGGTGGCGCACGCCTTTAGTCCCAGCACTCGGGAGGCAGAGCCAGGCGAATCGCTGTGAGTTCGAGGCCAGCCTGGTCTACAAAGCGAGTCCAGGACAGCCAAGGCTACACAGAGAAACCCTGTCTCAAAAGACAAAAAAAAAAAAAAAAAAAAAAGAACCCATAAATCTTCCAAGTGTAATTAATAGATCAAAATGCTTAAGGGGTGGATGTGGGTCAGGGGGAGAGTGTTTGACTAGCCTGCATAGGGCTCTGGGATCCACCCAACATCATTTGAAAACACATGAATTTAAGTTTACTACTGTGCCTTAACAGTGTGTAATGCATTGAGAAGTTGAGGGTGCAAGGAATAGAAAGTGACTTCACTTTGGACCTGGCTTCACAGAGTTAAAGTCCTGATGTGGGCAAGAAAGTATAGCTTTCTTTTTTTTTTTTTTTTTTTTTTTTTGCTTTTAACTATTGGCTCTATTGGATTACATTCCTATAGCATAGATTTATCTTCTTAAAATTATCCTTTACAATATGGTGGTTTTTAAAAATATATTTACCAAATTGAAAAACTATTATTAATATTTATGTAATCTGGGAATAAAAGAAATCTCAAATCCATTAATGGTCATATACCATCTCCCTTCTCATCAGCTTTTAGCATCATTAATCGAATTTGTGACTCTGTGCATGTGGGTAATTCATACAAGCGTACTCATTCAGGATCAGACTTTTGTAACTTGCCTTTTTCATTTAGCATAATGCTTTCAAGGTCCATCCACAGGGTAATATGTGTCAGTAATTCCCTCCTTTTTGTTGTTAAAATAACATTTTCTTTTGTGGATTTATAGTGTTCATTTTATCTTGTTCATTAGTTGACTTGTGTAGGTTTTTTTTTTCAGTTGTAGACCACTGTGAAAACATCACTGTGAACACTTAAGTGAAGGTTTGTGTGGCTTGGGGACAGAGGAGTTTCCTTGTGTGACAAGTGTTTAGCTTTTCCAACATAGACATCTCTGTTGGGATTTCTATGGCTGTCATAAAACAGTAAAACCAAAAGTAACTTTGAGAGAAAAAAAAATCTAACTTACACTTATAGCCCATCATGAAGAGAAGTCAAGGTAGGAACTGGACAGGAATGACAGGAATCTGAAGGCAGGAACTGAAGCAAGGACCACGGAGGAACACTTCTTCCTGCTTGGCTTCTTATGGCTTGCTCAGCTGCTTTCCTATATAGCCCAGGACCACCTGCCCAGGACTGGCCCCACTCACAGTGGGCTGGGCCCTCCCACATCAATCACTAATTCAGAAAATTATAGAGGCATTTTCACAACTGTGGCTCCTTCTTCTCATTGGGTCAAATTGACAAAAAAACAAAAAACAAAAAACAAACAATTGTGACATGGGTGCTCTACTTTCCAAATCTATCACCAATGTATGAGCATTCTGGTTTCTTTCTATCCTGATTAACATTTATTATCGTCTTTTTAAAAGTTACATCCTATTAGTGGGTGTGGACTAGTTTTGAATGGTATGTAGGTTGAATTTTTTGGGTAATAGTGTTGAGTACTTACTGGCCATTTGGATAGATGCTATGAAGGAATTTCTATTATGGTAATTTGTTGTGGTCTTGTATTATTTTGTTTTGCTTGAGTTAGGGTCTCATATAGGTCAGGCTGGTCACCATATTGCGATGTAGCTGGTCATAAGGAACTGTAGGCTCCAATGCCAGTAAAGGAATGGACTTGCTTAGGACAGTAATCGCAGCAGACAAAGAACAAGCAATCCTTTCTTGGTGTCTTTTATGCAGGCTGCTGCCACCAGAAGGTGGGGTCCAGATTAAAGGCGGATCTTTCCACCTCAAAGATCCAGATTTAGGGTGGGTCTTCCCACTTCCAATAATTCAAACAAAAAGTCTCTCACGGTTGTACCCACCCACTTGGGTTTTAGTCAATTCCAGGTGTAGTCAAGTTGACAATCAAGAACAGTCATCACATATAGTGACATAGCATACAGTGATATCTTTAACTTATCCATCTCACATACCCGACATTGACTGAGCAACACCTTCCATCTCAGTCCTTTCTCCAGCCCCAGAAAACCACCATGCTAATCTCTGCGTTCAACGTTCAGTGAGTTTTCACAGAAGTGAGATCATGCAATATCTGTTTTTCTGTGCCTGGTTTATTTCATTTATCACAATGCGTGGCATGTTTCACTTCTCTTGATGGCTGCCACATACAAACATACCACCAATGACAAGAGTTCCTTCTTTTCAAGGCTGAGTAGTATTCCACTGTGTTATTTATCACATTTTTCTTTAACAATTCATCCAGCTATCAACTTACGTTGATTCTTTACCTTGCAATTGTGAAGAATGCTTATAATGAGCATAGGCTTGCAGATGTCTCTTTGATAAACTGATTTCACTTTCCTTGATCTACAACCAGTTGTGCCGTTATGGATGGAATAGCAGTTGTTATTTTGTTATTTGAGAAGCCTCTGTACCGTGTTTATCATGGCTATACTAATTTATATTTCCACCAACAGTGGTTAAGTGTTCCCTTTTCTCCATATCCTTTCCAACAGTTATCATCCATCTTTTTGAAAAAGCCTCCTGACAGATGTGAGATGTCAACTGTGGTTCCTTTGTGTGCATGAGTATGTGGAGTCAGAGGCCAATGGATATTTTTGTCAATCATTCACATCCTTATTTTTTGGGACAGGTTCTCTCACTGAACTTGGGATTTACCAGTCAGTGATACCAGCTGTCTTATTTTGGGGTTTCTATTGCTGTGAAGAGACACTGTGAACACAGCAACTCTTCCTATAAGGAAAACATTAGTTGGGGTTTGGAGTATAGTTCAGAGGTTTAGTCCATTGTCGTCATGGCTGGAGGCCTGGTAGCATGCTAGAGTTCCACATCTGGATCTGAAGGCAGTAGGAAGAAAGAACAACACTGGGTGTTGGTTTAAATGAAAATCCCAGCTGTTCTATTTTACCAATAAAGACTCAGGTGCTACAAACTGGGGTGAAAACCTGCCAGCTCAGAGAGGCAGAGAAAGCACTCAGCTGACCTTCCTACTCAGCTCATGTCCAGATGGGAAAGGCCCAAGAGGCTCATAGCTCAGCTGACAGCCCAGGAGGAAAAGGCAAAACACAACAACAAACAAACAAACAAACAAAAAACAAGGCCAAAGGCTTGCTAGCTCAAAGCTCAAAAAGCCCAAAAAGCCAAAGGCCAAGGAACTGAAGAGCTCAGGAGCTAAAGCCCTCTTCAATTTATACATGAGTCTTAAATACCCCTCAACTCAAAAATCCCTCCTACTCTTTAAACCCTATCAGCTGGTTTCTTGCTCCGCCTCTTGACCTAGGGTTAACTTTATTAAATCCTATGTACAGAAAGCTCTTGGATTAGGCATGTGCTGACTGAACCACATCTTAATCATCTTTTTACAATAAACACAAAGTTCATTGGATTAAAGGTGTGGTAGAGCTCAACCACAAGAGACAGGGATTTACAGTTCACAATCTCAGGGATCACAATGGGACCAAATATCCTGCGACAGCTGGGCCTGGCTTGAGCATTTGATACCTCAAAGGCCAAATCCAATGGCATACTTTCTTCAACAAGGCCAGACCCACTTCAAGAAAGTCACATCTTCTGGTAATACTGTGCCACGCCCTAGGATCTTATGGGGGCCATTTGTATTCAAACCACCACAGTAACTGACCAGCAAGCCTAGGGCTCTTCTACCTCCTCAGAGCTGGGATTACATACATGCTATGTCACTTCACTTTTATACTGGTGATGGAGATCTGGTCCCCAGAGCCTGGTGCTACCACTGCTACCTCCTCAGCTTCTCACTGCATGTAGCTGAATGTTGAGAAATTTTCCATATGCCTGTCCTTAATATGTAATACTTTGAAAAATATGTATCCTATTCAACTGTGCTTTTTTTTTTAAGTATGTGCATTCTCTTGCTATTGAGATACTTGAGTTCCTTGTATGCCTTGGATATTAATCCTTATCACATGTCTCATTTGCAAATATCTTCTCCCAATTCACAGATTGTCTCTTCATTGACTTGTTTTCTTTTTCTTTGCTGAGAGGAGATCCCCCCCACCCCAATGTTCTCATCTTGTGCTTTAACAGTGTCAGCTCTTACACTGAAGTATTTAAATAAAATTTTCCTTGATTTCATGTCTCTGATAAGAACCTATATTTATTCCTCTGCATGTGGTTATCTAGTTTGCAAGCAGTCTTCATCGAAAAAACTGTTCTTGCCCCATTTTGTGTTCTTGGCACCTTGGTAAATAATCTGTTGTCTATCAATGGGTTGTTTTGTTTTGTTCTTGCTTTGTTGACTTGTGTGTTTGTTTTTTGTTTGTTTGTTTGTCTGTCTGTCTGTTTCTTTGCCAGGATCATGTTGTTTTGATTATTATAGCTTTATTTGTAGTATGTTTTCAAGTTGGTTAGTATGATATTTTCATCTTTGCTTTTTTTGCTTTGGCTCTTCAGGTTTTAAAAATTACATATGAATCTTATGACTATTGTTTTCTTTAATAAAATCATTACAAATTTTGAAGATTATTTTTATTTTATGCATATGGATTTTTTCTGCATATATATGTCTGTAAGTAGTGTCTGTGTAGGCCAGAAGGTGTCAGTTTGCTGAAACTGGAGTTACAGATACTTATGAATGTGGGTGCTACGAATCACACCTGAGTCTTCTGGCTGGACTGGCAATCAGTGCTTTTAGCCATTGGGCTATCTCTCCAGTACCATAGGAAGCCATTAAAATTTGATAGAGGCTTCATTGACTCTATGAACTGTTTTAGGCAATATGGATATTTTGACAATATTAATTCCATCTATGAACAGGAGATAGTTTCCATTTATTTGTCTTCTTCAATTTACTTCATTAGTTTTTATACTTTTTCAACTCTAAATCTCTTATTACCTTGGTTGTATTTATTTTTAGGTACTTTTATAGCTACTGCAAATCAGATGATTTTCCAGCTTCTTTTTCTGTTAGTTTGTCGTTTGCATAGAAAAACACTAGATTTTTGTTTGTTGATATATTTTTTTAATCTAGCAGTTGTTGTCAGTTTGCTGATTGACTTTTTGTGAAGTCCTCAGGGTTTTTGCATACATATCTTCATGCCTTCTGGAAGCAGGGAACACTTAGGTTCTTTATTCACACTTGGTTGCCCTTATTCTTTCTCTTGCCCAACCTCATGGTAACAGAAATAGGGTGAGAAGCCATCTTGTCTTGATTTTACAGGAAAAGTGTTCAACTTTTGACCACGGACGATGATGTTAGCTATGGGTTTGTCATACACGTCTCGGGCTGGAGTGCATTCCTCTTCTACCTCATAGGTTACAGGTTTTCATGAAAAGTGTTAATTTTATCAAGTGCCTTTTCTGAGTCTTTCATGATGACCGCCATGCCTTTTGATTTTAGTTATCGGGTACAGGCATGCATACTTTGAATCAACCCTCTATTCTTGTAATGAGTCCCATATGACCACAAACCTTTTAATGTCTTCTTTGGTCATATTTTGTGAAGAAAACTTTTATATCTGTGTTTTTCAGAGATATTAGCCTATAATTGTCTTTTCTTCTAACGTCCTTGCTAGCTTTGCTGCTGGAAGGATGCTAGTCTTGGAAAATAAGTTTGAAGAAATGCTTCCTTTCTAAAGTCTTTACTTTTAGAAGCATTCGTACAGGATTGGCATCAGTTCTTTAAATAATTGAACTTAGTGAAGACATCAGATACTGGGATTTATTTGGTGGAAATGTTTTTATGACAGATTTGTCCTCCTTACTCAATGTCTGTCTGTTAAGATTTAGTATTACTTTATTTCCCAGTCTTGGTAGGTTGTTTGTGTTCAAACATTTATCTTTTGTTAATAGACTACCATATTTTAGAGTAAAAAATTGTTCATAGAACTACTCTCTAATGATGCTTTGTAGTTCCAAAATATCAGTGATAATGTCTCCTCTTTCTTTTCTGCTTTTTGTTGTTGTTGTTTTTTTTTAAATCAGAGTCTTATCATTGGTTTCCTTGACGTAGCTAACTAAAGCTTTGTCTGTTGTATTTTTGTTATTGTTTTCTACTGTTTCTCTAGTTTCTGTTTTATTTATTTTGTCCAGATCATTATTACTTCTTTTCTTTTAATACCTATAGGCTTATTTTGCTTGGTTTTTGTGTGTGTGTGTGTGTGTGTTCTGTGTGTTTTTACTTGTGTTGTTGGTTTGTTTAGTTGTTTTTTTATTAGCTGAGATATAATATTTAGCATTTATTTGACAGATTTTTTAAAACTACTTTTTCCATGAAGAATTTAAGATGTGGCCACACCATATACCTTAGGCAGGCCTGGAGCTGGTTTTGTATCTCAGGCCAGCCTTGAACTCACGATGCCTCCTCACTGAGCCTTCTGAGTGCTGAGCTTACAGTTGCATCCTATCGTAGCTGGCTGGCTTCTTTGATGCAGACAGTCACTGTGTCACGATTCCTGTCAGAGCATCTTCTGCTGATTCTCACACACTGTGCAAAAGTTTCACTTCCATTTCATTTGTCAACAATGTCTCCATGAAATAACCTTGCCTCACCATCCAGCTGTTCCCCCTATGGTAATGAAATATTTATAACTCTCCAAAGACACTCTGAAGTTTTAAAATATGGCAGAATAGAGTAAAGAAAGTTACCAAAGAATTTTAAGCAGTAAATGACTCAAACTTGTAGTAAAAAGTCCTGACATGTAACAACACAGCACCGTAGCTTGTTGTGGTTGCTACTATGACTGATCATTTTAATTGTCGACCTTACGAGAGCTGGAATCACCTGTGACACAGGCTAGCCACGGAACTTCAGGATTCGCTGTTCACTCTGCTGTAGCTTGCTCTTGCTTTTGTCCAACATTCCTTGCTGAGCACCAGTTCTTTCATTTTGGAATGGTAAGGTTCATTTTGTGCCACTGTACATTGCAAGTACGTAGCTTGGTTTTTATTTTTACTTTTTATTATTTATTTTATTTTTTTGAGATTATAATAGAATTACGTCATTTCCTCTTTTCCGCTCCTATCTTCAAACCCTTCCATATATCCTTCTTTGTTTTCTTTAAAATTCATGGCTTTTTTCTATCTATCTATCTATATCTATATCTATCTATCTATCTATCTATCTATCTATCTATCTACACACACACACACACACATACATACACACACACACATACACACACACACACACACACACACACACACACACACAATAGAGTACAACCTGCTCTGTCTTTGTAGTGTATGTATGTTTCTAGGGATGGCCTTTGGTATTTGGTAACTAATTGTTATATTCGTCCTGTGCTTGGCATTCCTTCGTGGTCTGAAGTTCTTTGTGTAGGGCTAAGGCCTCCTTTCCCTATTCACTGGGCATGTCTATTGCTTTTGTCTTTGTTTAGCTCGTATTCAGGCAGTCATTTGGCAAGACCTTATAGATATAGCTTCTAACATTCTAGGAGACAGAATCGCCTAGATACATTTTGAATATTTTCCCTTATACCCATTGGTAAGTACAGTCTTCCTATCTTATGAAGAAACGTCTCTTTGCAATATGTAGTGACCATTACAGAAAAACATAACCAATCAAAATGCAGAGTTGTAGTACCTAGTCCAAATGGACAGACATATCTACAAAATAACTCTGGTACCTAAGGCTCAGTGATCATTTCAGAAAAGAGGAAAGAACAATTCTGAGAGCCAGAGAACCATGGAGTTTTCCATGAGATTGTGATTCCTAAGAATGTCAGAAATGTGTTTTCTTTTATACTGTGTACTCACAGTGAGAAATTGACTTGAATCTCAGATGAAATATGACCTTTGGACTTTTAAAGTGCTGAAAGTGTCAAAAAAAATGGAAATATTGATGTTGAATTGTATTTTGCATTCTGAGATGAACGTGATTCTTTGAAGGCATGATTATGATTTAGAAGGCTGTATTTGGATATCAAGTTGACAAGGGCTAGTGTTATGGGTTTTTTTGTGCCATGCTTTTTAATCTGAACTATTTTTTAACCTGGGGATATCTAGCACCACCTGGGGGACAGGCCTGTAGGGGAATCCCCATGGTTGGGTTCGTTGAGGTGGAAGACCCACCCACTATCAGTGACACCATTCCCTGAGTTGGCATCCTAGATGGTTTGGGGAGAAAATGAGCTGGGATGGGACAAAGTGGCCAGATCCCTCAAGTTTCTGCTGCTATGACTTCCTGCCACGGTGGGCTGTAGCTGAGAACTGTGAGCCTGATGGTTGTTTTTGTCATGGTATTTCATCACAGCGATGGAAAGATGAACTAATACACTTAAGAGTAGTAGAGGATACAATTTGTGATGGTCAGTTTGATTGCCAACTTGACTGGATGGAGGTCACGTAGGATACACGTGTGTGTGTGTGTGTGTGTGTGTGTGTGTGTGTGTGTGTGTGTGGCCATTTCTGGATAGGATTAACAAATTGACAGAGGAGATAAAACCATCCTGAATGCAGGTGGTACTACCCCGTGAGCTACGGTGCTAAATCACATAAGCAGGGAGAAGGGGACAAGGCAGCAGTCCCTCCCCTAGATTATGACAATCCCACTGCCATACCTCCCCACTATGATGGGCTGCATTCTTCTGAACCACAAACATAGTAGGCTTCCTTCTCTTATGATGCTTTTTATTAATATTTCATGACAGTTACGAGTAAAATAACTAATACACAATTAAATCTGCCTTTAAAGGCCGGATGTGGTGGCTCACACATCTATATGTTGGCATTTACAGGGGTCTGGGCAGGAGGATTACTAACCATGCACATATCACTGTGGCCAACCGTGCTTCTCCTACACGGCTCATGCTACTACTCAGAGAGACCTTGGAACAGTCTTGGAACAGTATCCCTCTACATCTGGTTGAGGGTCCTTCTTTAACTGCGCTATTGCTTTTTTACCACCTGGCTTTTTAATTATATCTTTGTGTGCCACGTCTGTTCATTTTCATATTCAGCAACCTAACTAAGCCAGTACCTATACTGAAGATATGTCCAATGAAAGTTCATTGAATGAGTGATACATAGGGTAAATATTACATCTAATCAAAAGAAAATGAATTCACTAACCAAAGCATATAATTTTGGCTACTTAAGGCCATATTAAATTTTACTTCAATTTTATGGCAATTCTGGAAAATGATCTTCTTGAATCATCTAATTTACTTGTACTTAAAGGCTCAGCTTCATTTTTTTTTGTTGTTGTTAAGCACTCTAAGCCAGTAGTATTTTTATACTAAGTGCGTGTAAAGACACACAATGGCCCCTTAAGAGATTTAGGGGTTTTTTCCTGCCACACATTATCCTTAAAGGGTATCATCTACAGATAATTATTAGTTTTTCGTAGAGCAGTATATATCTGTACAAAGGTCATTCTTGTTGAGTTTCTGTCCCTTATTTCTAAAATGTGCCTTTTTATTTCTTCTAACTCTTTGACTAAATTTGGCAGCCTACTCTTCCTAGCCTACTGCTGCTGGAATATTCCACATGTTCAAAAGCAACCTTTGCTTTCCAAGGTGATATTTAGCAAGCAGACTTGCTTATCACTGATTTCAGTATGAAATTCATTTCAAAGGGAGAAATCTTTTTTTTTTCCTGTGTGACAATGTTACAGTTTTCTTTCTCTCCACTCCTTCTATACTAGAAACCACCCAGTGAAAATTAATCCCGTCATTTAAAAGCTTTAAAACATACAGATTAGCTCACCCATACCCCCATTACAGGGCCAGGTCCATCTTGGAATTGCATCCTCACACTCTTTGGACCAAGTGTCTCATCACATGCTAGCCCTCCCAACTCAGGTCCAGCTGGGAGCAACATCCATGGTGAATGTCAAATAGATTTTCAAACAAAATTAACCAATGGAGATAAAGGAAACTTTGTTCTGCTTAAGCATAGTGGTTTAAATGAGAAATGTACCCCAGAATCTTAGGTATTTGAATACTTGGTCCCCAGAAGGTGGTGCTGTTTAGGTGGGTTCAGGTACTATAGACTTCCTGAAGGAAGTACGTCATCAGAGGCAGGCATTGGGAATTAAAAAGTCTTTTCTTATTCCAGTTCACTCTCTGCTTTGTGCTTTCAGTTCAAGATGTTTCCCTTTCCCTCTCCCACGCTTGCTGACTGCCTGCTATGCTATCTTTGCCATTATGGACTCTAACTCTCTGAAACCACAATAAAAAATAAACTCTTCTATAAGTTGCCTTGGTCATGGTGTTTTATCAGAGCAACAGAAGAGTAGTAAAGGCAACAAGATAACAATTAATCAAGAAGGAATTACAATTCTAAGAACATATGCACCAAACTCCAGGACAGCTAATTTCATAAAAAGCGTTCTACTGGACTTCAAATGGCAGAATAACCTCAACTCACATACAGTGGATGATTTCAATACCTAGCCTTCATTTTCCAACAGCTAGCTCATTGGTCCAAAAAGTACCAGAGAACGTCAGAATTAAATGACATCACAAATCAAGTGGGCTTAACAGATCTCTACAGAATATTCCACTCAAACAGCAAACGATATACATTCTACTCCATAGCCCTTGGAAACTTCTCTAAAATGTACATCCTGAAACACAAAACAAATCTTAATGAATCCCGAAAGATTGAAGTAACTATTTATATCCTATCTGATCATAATACAATAAAACTTAAAACTGACAACAATCAAATCTCTAGTAAGTACACAAAGTCATTACTGAATGATGAATGAGTCGAAGAAAACAGAAGGAAAAAGAAAAAAAAATCCTGGTACTAAATAAATGAGAATAAAAACATAATACAACAAAAGCTCTGGGATATATTAAATACATTCCTGAGAGTAAAACTTATAACTATGTCTACAATAAAAAATCAGAAAGAACATAAATAAATGACTTAATGATACAACTCAAAAAAATTTGAAAAAGCAAGAAAAAAACAAATCCAGATTTAGTGGACAACAAGAAATAATAAAAATTACAGCAGGAATTAATGAAATAGAAACAAAGGAAACAATACAAAGAATTAATAAATCTAACAGTTGGTTCTCTCATAAGATAAACAAGGTTAACAGACACTTGGCCCAACTAACCAAAAGAAAGAAAGAGATGACCTAAATAAAGGATCAGAAATGAATAGGGAAACATTATGACAGACACCAAAGAATTTCAGAATATTATAAGGAAATACATTAATACTCTCCTAAGTTGGAAAAAGTAAAAGAAGTACATAAATTTCTAGATTCATACAAACCACCAAAATTGAACCATTAAGAGACCAATAACCTAAAAATCAAAACAAAACAAAGAGGCAAACAGCAACAACAAAACAGACCTAATAAAATAGAATTCCACTAGACTTTCAAAGAAGAGCTGCAGCAAATCCTTCTTAAATTACTTTAAAATATAGCAGCAGAAGAAGCACTCCTAAACTCCTTCTACAGAGCCAGTTTCATTCTAACACTAAGTCCAGGTATAGACACAAGAAAATAAACAAGAAAACTACAAACCGGTATCCTTGATGAACTTAAACTCAAAAATCCTTAATAAAATACAGACTGAATACAAACACACATCAAAAAGACTATTCACCATGACCAAGTTGGCTTTATCCAGGAGATGCAAGGAAAGCTCAGCATATGTAAGTCAATAAATGTAATAAATAACATAAATGGATTTAAAGACAAAGGTCACATGATCATCTCAATAGATGCAGAAAAGGTCTTTGAGAAAATCCAACATGCCTTCATAATAAAACTCTTAGAGAGACTAGGACTAGAGGAAACACACCTCAACACAATAAAAGCTATATATGAGAAACCTATAGCCAACCTCATTCTAAACAGAGAAGCACTTGACACAATCCCATAAAAACCAGGAACTAGCTGGAGCAATAAGGCAAGAGAAAGAAAGTAAAGAAATACAGATATGGAAAAAAAAATCTCATGCCTTGTACTGTAAATGTTGCCAGATGGAGAAAGTTGTAGACCTTAGAGGAGAACTCGCTACTAAAATGTAGATTGACTAAATTAATATAGTTCTCAACTGCCTTCAACCCTTACGGTCAGATCCATCATCAATATAGCAGACAAGCTATGACAGAGCTCTCCAACAGTGACTGGGTGACCATAGCATGCCCAGCCCCAAATGGGACGTCTGTAACACAATCCCCACACAAAAGGCTCTGGGAGCATTGCAGAAAAGGGGGTGGAAAGAATTGTAAGAACCTGAGGCCCTGAGGCCCACTGGGAGATAGTGTCTACAAGGCACGGCAGAGCACTATACCCATGCACTCCCAACCTTATGGTTGCCCCCACGAGACCTACAAAAACCACACCAGCTAAAATGTCAGCATAGACTGGAAACAATTTCACAAGGCCCAACCTCTAGATGAAGAACTAGAGGCCATAGATGGCTGAAGGTTGAGCCTCCCAGTCCTATTGGTCAGACAGGAGCACACGCACATAGAGCAATACTAACTGGGTGCGGTGGGTTGTTTTCCTTTGTCTGTCTTTCTGCAGTGTGTGTGTATGTGTGTGTGTGTGTGTGTGTGTGTGTGTGTGTGTGTCTGTCTGTCTGTCTGTCTGTCTGTCTGTCTGTATCCATCTCTTTATATAACACAGTAGTTATAGGAGAAGAGGAGGCTATGGATTTCAGAGGGACATGGGAGGCATTGGAGAGAGGAGAGCGGGAGAGTGAAAATGGTGCAAATCCAGTGGACTCATGTGTAAAATTCCCAAATAAAGTTTAAAAACAGACAAGATTATTTCTCTTTCATGGCGTGTTCCATTAGACTCTGTTTCTTTAAAGTTATTGTATATGTGGTTTTTTTTCTTACTAAAGTTTGCTTATTTACTCTTAAATTTTTTCCGTTTGTTAATTTTCATGGACAGGAGAGAGAAATCTACATGGAAGCTAAGAGAGAGTAAGAAACAGTTAAAGAGTTATATTTTTATAATCTTCTATATATCTTTTATATTTCTGTTAAAATTTTAGCAGGCAAGGTGATCTTTTACATTTATTTTACAGTTGAATTATTCTAACTGTTGGAATATGTTCTTTATAGAAAAATCTCTTGTGTAAGGTTGCAAGTTTTTACATTTGTATACATAGATTATACAACTATTTCTGGTTCAACCTTTGCCTGTCTTGTTTTTCATGGCTTCTCCAGAGTGTGGGTGAGCACAGCATGCACAACCAGCATACGCCTGGGAAAGCACGTTTCTTCCCCACTTTCCAGGCCCTTCAATTCACTCGTGTCATTGTCTTTCTAAGATATCTAAACAACCAAAGCCACCAAGATCACAAACCAAATGTATGTCCTCTTGGGGAAATTATGTTTTAATAGAAAATCAATATTATTATTTTAACTTATTACAGGACCTTTAAAAGTGTTCTTCATGATTTTTGCCTTAAAACACTTGAATTACTGTTAGTCAAGGAAATAATTTACAGCAATTACAAACTCTTATTTCGGAAAAAAAAATTACCTAAACTAAGTGATTGCAGTATCTCCAGAGGTTCCTTAGCTGGACAGCACTAAGAAGATGAACCCATATATTCACTAAAGCTATTGGTTCAATACATATCTTTATTGGTTAAACCAAGTTGTGTGTGATACTATATACCTTTAGCTGCCAAGGCCTTCAGGGGAGATGGCTTCCTAAGCTTATGTGTCACACAGCCACACAGGAAGCCTAGTTAGAGGGGCCTTGCACACCCATTGATACCCACAGCTGCTTCTCTACGTTTCTAACAATTTTTTTAACAAGGAGTTTCTACTTTCTATTTTATACTGAGACCTATAAATTATGTAGTTAGTATTGCTAGGAAATAGGATATAATAAGTACAGATTAAGATAGGGAAAAGTACATTTAATTATATACACATTCTTTTCACAGAATCAAGCCAACTGCATTCAAGAAAGCAAAGGGATCCCCCCGCCTTTCCTCACTGTGGTCTTAGCTTTAATCATTTTATATGTGGATATGCTATCTTAAAGAATATAAGAGAAGAATAAAGCAAAGGAACGATGAGGTGACATTTTTTATATTAGGAGACATTATATCAGTTAGGAGCCTATCACACTCAGTGACTTGAACACGGAAGAGCAGGTATCCCCCATGGCTTAGGGATCACAGTGCAAGAGGGTGTGCAGAGGTTTAAGAGGAGGGAGATGACTAGCAGCAAACAGTGTTTCCCAGACACGGCCATGCCACTGTGCACACTAACCCACAATGGCTGTGATAGGATCACAAGACCTGTCTAAGGCCAAGCCAGACAAAATCCCAGCATGGAGAGGGAAGGTAGGCATTCCGTTCCACACCTATATAAGGAGCTATTGGCAACTGATGGCTGCCAAGCAAGGGAGTCAGTTTAACCTAATGTTGCCATAATATTCACACCTAAGGAAAAGCTGTTAACCTAGCAGATCACGTGACAGGTAACAGGTGCTTGGTAAACACCGTGGAAACTGGGTTTCAAGGTTGAAGATGTGTTAGAGCTGTGGACCACACCAAGACATGCACAGTTAACTCCCAGGGAAAAGCCCTTTTCTCTTACTTCAGTGTGAATTGCATTTGAAATTCAAAAACAGTTAGTCTCCGAGCCCATGAATAAAAACTAACAACTGCTCTCCATGGAAGTTTCACTTGGCAGACGTGTCCATGTATTACATGTAACACGGCCCTGCCTCTGTCACAGGATGGAATGCGGTATCTTTATTCCAACACTGGTGCTGTTTCTTCTTCATTGCCTATGTGCCCTAGCAAGTATTTGAAGACACGTTATAATGTGTGCTTGGAAAATTTACTTGTTTACGATAGCTTATGAAAGATGGGTGAATAATAATGATCCAACATTGTCTTGTGCTTGGGTCCAAATTCTCCCCTCCCCAAACTGGGCTCTGTGCATTCTTAGATTGTCAAATGCATGAGAACAGAGTCCCAATTACAGACACAGAGAACCACACCCAGTGTGGATATGAACTCACTCGCAACCCAGTTCCATCTAAAATTAACCCCGAATTTATGCAAGAGTATTAAGTTCCCAATTTAAAGAATCACTATATACTTTGTCATCTGTATGCTCCCCCCCCAAAAAAAAACTATAGAAGCTCTTATCTACTAAGAAGTGGCCCTCCTGGGAGGCCTGCAGTGAGCTGTTCTTTGGATGTTCCCTCTTGCAGTCCAGCCACACAGAATTTCGTTTTTCCTTGGTGTACAACACTGTGCTCAGGTCTAACCTCACCTTGTTCAGGCTCACTGATCTTGGGCCCAGTCAGGCAGGGCCCAAGGTCCACTAGAGCTGCTGGCCTTAAGAGGTTTACTCTTTCCTGTGGACAATGGCCCACCCATCTCACACCTTTCCCGTCTCCATCAGGGTCCAGCTGCAATGAATCATAACCTAAGACAAGACGGCATTATTTTCTTGGTGGCTGGCTAGCAAGAGAAACTTAACTCTTCCTTTGCAGCCACTAAGTGAAGAGAAATAGCACAGTTTTTCCCCCCATCGGTTTAGCAATAGCTGGCCTCTGTTGTGTGCTGAGCTTTGGCACAGTTTTTACAACAGACACAAGTCAGGCAGGGAGAAAGCACGGGTACATATAGTGTGAGCACAGGTGCACATGGGAAGAGTCTCTGCTGAGTTGATCCTCTGGCTCTTGGAGTGGCCCGCTCTAGAAGGTTCCACAGGACAACTGCACCTGGGATTTATGAACAAGACTTCGACCTTCTCTAGTGGAAACAACAAGGGGGACATTAGTTTCCTTCTTTTCCTTGTAGCTGGGAAAGCTCAGAGACACTCAGGGAACCACAGTGATGTTGTGTTTAGCGAGCTTGCCTCTTCCTTTTCTTCATCCTGGCTTTCTGATTTACCATCTTTTTAAGTGGATTGCAATACTTTTAAAGAGATATAGAGTTAAAAAAAAACAAACAAACCACCATGTATGTATACAACTAATGCTGAAGAGTTTCCCACAAGTTTCAGAAATATGAGAAACAACAAAGTCCCAAATATTTCCTAGTGCCCTTGGACAATTAACAAGGCAGAGTCAGCTTACAGAATCTCACATCCTGGCCAGAAGTTATGGCTCCCAGCCTTCAAAGAGCACCAGAAGCACCCCACACATACACCTGGAGTGTGGAGAGATAATTCCTAGTCCCTCTCCCAGAATTTTGACCTGATAGATATGGGAGGGGGTGAATATTTACTCCTCTGCTTTGTTATGTATTCTTTTGTTATTCAGTGCTAGAAATGGAACACAGGGTCTTGTGCGTGTTAGACAAGGAGCTATATTTTCAACAGGTCCCAGGTAATGCTGCTTACTGGGGACCCAGGCTCAGAACTACTGCCCTGGAGGAAAAAATATATATTACACACACACACACACACACACACACACACACACACACACACACACACTATATTTTTTGTCTCCCTTCTGTTGAAGAAAGGAATACAGGATCCCATTAAGTTGAGTTCCTCCTGCCTCAGACTCCTGAGTGTTGAGATTACAAGGATGCATCCATTTCTCAGGTAGATGCATCAATGAAGAAGGTATTGGGGTGAAGTGTGCTTAAGAAGACGGACAAAATAAAAGGAGCAGATAGAATGCAGTGCCAAGGTATAATGTAGACACCAGAGGAAAGTGGGGTGAAGGAAAGCAGTCGAACAGAAGGGAGAGATCTGCAGTGGCCTGGGCATGGGGATGAGGTTTAACCTAAGCCTGAGATGAAAATCAGATGGGGGAAGGCACCGAAAGTGGGCCATGGAGTGAGATTTGAACAGTTAGGAAGCAGGAATCTGGTGAACATTGCTCTTAAAACTCACCACCCAAACTACTTAAGCACAGATAAGATAGAAAGAGACTTACTTGATGGGCTGGCGCGATAAATTCCCCCCAAAAACAGTGAGGGGATAGCAGAAATGGATTGTAATGGTTTTTAAAATATGAAATAAAAACAGTATGTCTGAAGATTTTTGGGTTTTTTTTTTCCTGTTTAGGGAATGGATCCCAGGACCTCATGTGGACACATTCTCTACCCCTGGGCTACAGCAAGGTCCTTAGCCATGAGAGCCCATTCAAGGTTTTGAATAGAGTATCAGCTTGAGCGAGCTGCCGTTTCAGCTATCTTTGGACCCACCACTTTATATGTGTTTAGCATTGTTGATTTCTGGTGGCATAGTGTCCATATACTCAGTGCAAAAGAAGGAAGGAGCCAATAAAATACATCAGTCAAAGGATGATAAGTGGGGAGCAGAAAACCAAGTTGAGACAACAGTTTCAAGGCGATAACAAGGAAAATTACTAGCAAACATGAGCAAGTGTGGACTAGGAGACAGGTCTTGGAGAAGAGGTAAGTTTGCCTTTAAAACAAGCCAGTGGGAAGAGAGGAAGGGAGAGGTCTCCAGAAAGCAATTCGTGCTGGGTTCAGCTAAGTGAGAAGAACAGAGCTGCAAGTGTAAAGGGAGACTCATTGCGATGGGACTACACCAAACATAAGAAAGGAATTTTCCCCTCTTGCCAGCCTGTCCTCTGCCTAGGCACCTCCGCACCAACCTTTCTACCTCGTTGCATCTAAAAGCCTCATGCAATGCTTTACCAGGAAAGCTGTTATCCAGGCCGAGGGGAGCTCCGTGTCAGCCCCACAGAACCAAACTTGATCACTGGCTGAATCCAGCCGATGTCTAGAGACCAGAGTATTTCCCCAGCCTACTGAAGGCCTGGAACTCAGACACCCAATTCTATGGTAACCCTGGCAGGCCTTGTTGGCAGCACTAGCGGTGGCAACAGTGAAGCCCTCTGTCACCACACCCTGGAGGCCGGTCCTGCCAAGAAGGGGAAAGGCCGGGCAGGGCTTGAGCCTAGCCAGGCAACCAGCTCCCTTTACAGTTTGGATGCAGCTCGGGGTGAAGCAGGAGAAGACACTGCCGTAACGACTAAGACCAACATTCTAAACTGAGGCCATACAGAGTTCACAAAGGAAAATCTGGAGCAGTCTCTCAGTGCCCCTGGTTAGGAGGGAGGACAGGGGCTGCTCAGAGCAAACAATAGTGATAGTTCCTTCTAGAATAGAGGAGAGAAGGAAGAGGGTGGGGCACGAAGATGAAAATTAAAAACACATTCATGTTGCGCATATGTGTGCATATACAGGCACGCGCGCGCACGCGCGTGTGTGTGTGTGTGTGTGTGTGTGTGTGTGTGTGTTTTCCTTGGTCACTTTTTCACTTTTTACCTTATTTTTTTAAGACAGGAGCTCTCATTAAAGCCCAGACTTCACAGGTTGCCTACGATTGCTAACCAGAGGGGGAAATCTACCTTTCTCACCCTACACACACACACACACACACACACACACACACACACACACACACACACTGTAGGGTTACAGGCATGGACCCCTATGCCTGGTTTTTATGTTGGTGCTAATGATCCAAACTGGAGTCTTCATACTTTCAAAGCAAGCACTTAATCAGTTGAACTCTCTCTCTCTCTCTCTCTCTCTCTCTCTCTCTCTCTCTCTCTCTCTCTCTCTCTCTCTGGCCCAAGAGCTGAGAGATACGAAACTGTGGAAACTCCAGGGAAAAGCTGAGAGCGTTAGAAGACTGAAACTATACACAGTGACTTAGAAGAAAGTGGGATTCACGTGAGACATACAGAGTGAAACAAAGGAGAAGTGTTCTTTATATCCCTGAGTTGGAGGGCATTTAGACTAACTAAACATGGGTGTGTCTTCTGCAGCCTTGATTTGCTACTGAGTAAAAACCGGCGTGTGTCTGCTAGCCCCAAGGTTTCCTGGATATTCCTGGTGTTTAGCTAATGTGGAGGGTCAGTCAAGAGTTCTGACTCAGGAGCTGCCGAGCTTTCTTGCCAAGAAACTTTGGATAACAAAGAAGCAGAGGCACAGGATGATATGCCCAAGGTCACCAAGGTCACAAGGGGCAGTATAAATGGAAGCCGAATCTTCCTGGAACTAGGAAGGTAGCCAGTCAGTGAGCTCTGAGGTCATCCAGCAGTAAGATCTACAATGGAGCGCCAAGCAAACAAAATGTGCCCCTGGAAAATTGCACCTGGAAAGTGAGTTGAAGCGGAGCATTTGGAGCCACACGCTTGTAATCTCAGCACAAGAAAAGACAGAAGCGGAGGACTCTCAAGGTCAAGGATAGCTTGCAGTGCAGTGTTGTCTCCAGAAGAAAACAACAAACAACAAACAAGCAAAAGCCTGGCCAGAGACTAGAGACCATCAACCTGCTAATTATACCAGTGTTATCTGTGGAAAGTGGTGAGGTACCTGCTGTGTGCAAAGAATAAAGGGAGGGCTTTTGTTTTGTTTTATTTTTTGTTGCTTTTTTTGTTTGGTTTTTGTTTGTTTGTTTGTTTGTTTTGAGGCAGGAATTCTCTATGTAGCCTTGGCTGTCCTGAACTTGATTTGTAGACCAGGCTGGCCTTGAATTCACAGAGATCTGCCTGCGTCTGCCTCCCTGAGTGCTGTGATCAAAGGCTGGTGCAGGTATGCCCAGCTATGGGAGTTGTTTTACAGGTATAGCTCCTTGCATAATGACGGAGATTGTAAGGCAGGCACAATTGCCACTTTACAGGGGAGGACTTGAGCTCCGAGACATCAAACATCCTAATCCAAAGCTACGCCCTTTGCAGGACACGGTTCTCTCTGCCACTATGGCCTATATGGGTGTTCCTGTGTAGGCGGTGTAGCACCGAGCTAGTGGAGAGTCACGAGAACAAAACTACACTGTGCAGTTGGGGGAGGCTGCAGAAACTCAGAGAAGATTGGGAGAAAAGAGCAAAGGGCTGGGGAGAGAGCTAGGCAGTGGCATTGAGGCCCTGGGCTCAACTCTTCAGCTCCACACAAACAAGTAGGGCAAGGCCTGGTACTACCTGTTTTCTCTCATAACAAAGGACGCCTTGCTCATCTCACTGAAATAAAAGCAAGAATTAAAGAAATGTATGGGTTACAGCATTCTTTTTTTTTTTCTGTCTAAGAAATATGGGAAAAATAAAAAGAGACTTTGAACTTTTCCCATGTTCTGTAAAGATGTATTACTTTAAAGTCAGAATGAGTCAGCCAAAAAGGAGGTTGTTCTTAGCTTTTCCTGAAGCACTGTTTTCTCAAGCATACTCCCAAATATTAGATCCTGAAAAAAAAAAAGAAAGAAAGAAAGAAAAAAAGAGTTTGTGATGTCCAAAGTAAACCAGCCAAAGGCAAGAGTAGCACTCGAATGTCTTTTTAATCATTTCTACTTTTCCTCCTGCTTCTCAGCATGGAACCCTAACTGCCAAGCCATAGGTGGTTGTGACCAGAACTTTAATAGCCTTAATATATGCAAGGACATCGTTAGCACCAGGGTATTAATATTTCTGACATTTGCCCAAAGGAACATAGGAGTGCAATGCATTTATGAAAGTTATATTCTCTTGATTTTTCCCGAGAAGTTTACTTTTAGGTTATGAATATGTGTATATTGGCATGAGAGGGGGGAGAGAGAGAGAGAGAGAGAGAGAGAGAGAGAGAGAGAGAGAGAGAGAGAGAGAGAGAGAGAGAGAGAGAGAGAATATTCGTGTAGGGTTTCTGGGTTTGGGTTTTGTTTTTTCGGGTTCTAACGCATAACTTAGCTTCTGCAGTGTTGTGGCCAATGGCAGTGGCCCAGAGGAAAAGAAGCCCTGCCGCAGGGTAAGGTATAGGTCCGAGTCGCTGTGATCTCTCAGGATCAGAACAAAGCTGTGCAGCGCGCCAGGCAGCTCTGGCTGTGTTAAGGAGCTCAAGTTCAGCATGCCCTGCCTTCAGATTCTTTGGAAGGAACAGAGCACCAGGTGTGATTCTCTGGTTCCCTGCCCAGGTTTGCAGGCAGAGAACCTGTCACTCTCACCCACGGCCAGAACACTTCGGATCTTGAGCATCCGGCAGATTTCAGACATCGACTGTGAGTCAGAGGAAGCGCGAGCTGGCCACAGGGCAGCGCAAGAGGAAGCGTTCAGAGTCTGTCTCAGGGATAAGGTAGACTACGATTAGATGCAAGGAGAAAGCCTTTCTTGTGGTTAATTTACCTCAACAACAACAAAAACAGAAGTTAATTTTTGTATTGGAAGTACGTGCGTTTGTATTTCTTCTAAGGATGAACTTAAAAAACGATCCTTTAAAGGCCTTTGCTCCTGCAGCCTCTACCTCTGCAAAGCCAACTGTTGAATTGGTCTTGTAAGTTCCTGAAGCGCAACCATCTCTCAAGGAAAAACAAAGGAAAGTAGTAACTCTCCATCATACTGATGTGATGTTAACAGTACAACAAAACAAGAGCAAAAAAAACCCAAAACAACAACGACAACAACAAAACCTGAGTGGTCCTGCCTCTCCTTGGTATTTGCTACTTCAAACACCTTTCACAATGTTCAAGTTTTTGTGCCAGTTGGGAATAATGAAAGAATGAGCCCACATCAAAGTGATCAGGCACTAGTGGAGTAGCTATTAACATACAGTGCCCCAGAGCCGAAGAAACGTAAAGAGTGGGACTCACTCACTGTGAAAGAATATCTGATGTTTTCATTCTGAAAGTATATTTCTACAAATGAACTTCTCAAAATATATTTTTAAATCCTCAAGAATGTATGACTATGGAAAGAAAACAATTACCTTTTCAACTGGAGAGAAAGAAAACTGTTGGAACTCTTTAGGCAAGGCCTATCAAAAAAAAAAAAAAAAAAAAAGGAAAAGAAAAAAAAAAAAACAGTTCCTTGGACCACGGCTCACTCTCTAAACCTTCAAAAGCCTATCATTTATCATTAATTTTGAAATAAAACAGGAAATACCTGTACTAAGAGAACCTTTGAAAACAAGCAGAATAATTGGCAAGGAATATTTTGGGAGGCACTGACAATAATGTAATGCCTGGATTAGTCTTTAAAAAAAAAAACATGGACTTGTAGCTGGGAGGCATATGTAGCTGGAGAGTCAGCGTTCCAGCACCGAGCGCTATAACTCAGCTCTCTTGATAGTCTGACATATTATTTAACAAAAAGCACACAGAAGATGTTCCCAGGGCCCAGCATTAGCGCTGTAATGGAGCTCATGGGTAAGCCTGGCAGAGAGATATGAACATAATTTTGTGATGGGCAGTTTCCAAGAATGAGGAAACTCAAATCTAAAAGACATCCTCTATGTCTGTGTGCATGAATATATTTATGTCTCTACGCATTCACGTATATAATACTAGAATGTTCCATTTTTTAAAAAGGATTCAGAGATGGCTGTATCGACTTGCCTCCCTCCCTTCTTAATTGTTCTCTTTGCCGTGGAGGAGATCAAATCCAGAGCCTTGCACACACTGCACACACACTCCAGCTCTGAGTCCAGCCCAGTCCTTTAGCTGTCTGATTTGCTTCACTGTTTCAATTACTGGAAATGTGTGTGATGATCACTAGGCTGTCCATCTACACTGTCTGCTCTGTTTCCTCAAGCAGACCTTGGATTTCCCCGCCTCATAGCCTAGCGTAGGCTATGTCCTTCACTTGCACTTTGCCCAGAGTTCATTCAAGTGGAACCTCTCCTGCTATCAACTACTATTTACTGTCCCTTTCTTATGGCACATTTAACTTGACTTTTAAATTAATGATTCAACTGTCTTCCATTCTTCCCTTCTCTTAAAGATATGCTCCCCCCCCCACCCCAATTTAGCTAATAGGTTTTTTTTTGAAAGATGATATTTATTTCTCCTTAGCTAAAAAAAAATAATAATAACTGGGAAACTATTAGGCTGCACTGGTGCCAGCATTCTGAGTTCCTGCATAAACAAAGACAGTTCAGAATAACTGACTCAATCAGCAATGAACTCTAAGTAGGGGCTTTCCCAGTTGGATGGCTAAGTAACTTTTGAGAGGTTTAACTGATCGGCTATTTTCTTTGTCTTGTCACCTGTGTACACCTTGTAGAACCTTTCCCTTTGAGACTTTCCAGTGGTATCTGAAACACCTATAGTCAGGTGAAGCCACGGTTTCATCTACCCCAAGGATTCCTTTGGAGCTTGTTGAGTCTAGGAGTCTGACCTGGAATTTGCTGTGGTCTCCTTGCTTCTGCCCCCATAGTGCCGGGATTGCTGGTGTGCACCCCCATGGCCAAACTGGTCAAGTAGAGTCTTCATACATCCCTATAGAATATCACTTAATATAGTGCCTTTTATTTTTTTTTTACTATAACGAGTCCTTTAAAATGTGTAACAAACTGTAAGGCGTTTTTCTGGATTGTATTGCCAAGACTTTATGTTCATCAAAGTAACAGAACTCACTTTTTAGTAGTTCTTTGAGTCTTGTTCACTCAGAGCTCGTTCTTTTAAAAACACATTTAAGGGCTGGAGATGAAGACCAATGACAGAGTGCTAGCTCAGTATGCACCAGTCTCTGGGCTCCATCACCAAAGCCACAGAACAAAACACCCATGCATAGTTCACATTAACTAGCTAATATTAGGACAATCAGCACTCGGGAGGCAGAGGCAGGTGGATTGCTGTGAGTTTGAGGCCAGCATGGTCTACAAAGTGAGTCCAGAATAGCCAAGGCTACAAAGAGAACCCCTGTCTCAAAAACAAAACAAACAAACAAAAAAAGAAGATTCAAAATGGAAATTTTTGTTTTATTAGCAAAGCCATAAAAAACATCCTGAGTGAGAACAAACACTGGTGCATTTATCTTAACAGAAAAAAAGATCTTATATATTTTTACTTAAAATAATCTGAGTTAACATTTTAATTCATCCCATGTCTTTTCACTATGTTGTATAAGCTAGTCTTAAACTTGTGGGATCCTACTGTCTCAGCCTGCCATGAAACCAGGACTACAGCACTTAGCAACATTGTAAATTCTTTTCTGAAATTAAAATAAAAACTATATTTTTCAGTTTTCATTCGTTGAAAATAATATCTGCACTCTTACCATTTTTCACAGTTTGTATTTTTATGCATTTACTTTTGCACGCACGTGCACGCGTGCATGTGTGTGTGTTACTTTTGCATGGTTCTTAATGCCTTCTGGTAGATGGCTGTAATGTGGTAAGATTTATTCTTCAATCAGGCAGATCTGGAGAGCACTGCTCAGGTTACCCAATAGCCATAATGCGCTCAAAGCAATAATTAACCTCTCAGAGACTCAATGCAGTCCTGTGGAAGCTATGTGCATGTGCACACATGTCTGGGAACACGCATGGGCATGTGATGGTGTGTGAAATGCTGATGGAATGGCATGTGGCGTACAGCACTCTGATAATTTGCTTTTCTAGATAATATAGTCATTTCAACTGAGAAGCCACTCAGTGGAGGAGGGGAGGGAGTGAGGGCGGTGGGAGTGGTGTCTGCTCTCCAGAAGTTGTACAACTTTCTTAGGTTTTCATGGCTGGGTGGTAGAAGAATTGGAATTTGAACCCAGAGTGGCCTTGACCCTTTTTTTTTCAGGACCACAGGGAGCCACTATTGACTCTCAACCACAGCTGGTTTGTACTGTATCATCCTCTCACTGTCTTCCATTGTCTGTCTGGTCAGGATGGGCCTTGGGATCTGTGCTCATAGCACAGAATCGGCATTTAGTAGGCATCAAAGCCGCAATACAGGAAAACCAAGAGCAGATACTGTTCATTATCAAAAGGAAACATTTCAAATGTTTGCAGATCAAAGGGTTTCACTGATACCAGTGTACATATGTTCACAAATTCAAGGAAATACATAATAATCTCTAAGTTTTATATTTCTGTAGCTTAAGAGTAAAAACATAGAAAACATAATGTTTAATTTTGTAGATGCTTCTTCAAAGGTTCAAGATGATGATGCCCAGAACACACAGTTCAGCTCAGGCCTCCCGGGCTGGAGGCTGTGGCCATGACTCAGTGGCTCACTACGTGCCTAGCTTGATGAGCGTGGCTCTGGGTTCTCTCCATGGCGTGGCTACTCCGTGTCAGTTGTCTGTCCCTCCTCTAAAGAGAAATGGCAGACAGAGGAGGGTTTTAGGGTTTGTCTGATCGATTGTTTGTGTTGTCTGTTTACTGTTTTGTGTGTTTTGCCCATCTAAATGACCACTCAGTTGGGCAGTGGTGGTGCATGCCTTTAATCTCTGCACTCTGGGGACAGGGGCAGGCAGCTCTCTGAGTTCGAGGCCAGTCTGGTCTACAGAGTGAGTTCCAGGTACACGGAGAAACCCTGTCTTGGAAGGCTACCCCAAAATAAAAATAAGTGGCAACCTAGTGAAAACTTGTTTAACTTTTAAATAATCTACCTTTTTTTTTTTTAATCCAGACAGAATATCATGTAGACCAGGCTAGCTTCCAGCTAGGGAGCTGAGAATGACCTTGAACTCCTGGCGCTTCTGCCTGTACCTCTCAAGTACTGGAAAGACAGCCATGCCCCATCAATTCTGCAAACAAACAGACAAGGGCCCATTTTTACCCCTCACCTTGCTCCACTACAGACAGCCCCAGGCATAAAATGAAACGTAAGCAGCTTTTAAAGGAACACATTTCACCAACAGTCAATTAAAATAACAGTTGCTTTTAATTTTTTTTTTCTCTCAAATGCTAGCCCTACTTTCTATATTAGTTTATACCATTACAGAAAACATTTTGGCTCCAAGATATTCAAATGTTCATTTTCCACAGAATATTTGAAACTTTTCTCAGTAGATCCCAGGAATTCATTTCAATGGAGTCTTTATTTGGTCACTCAATAATTTAACCAGGAGTTGTCGAGAGCCAGTTATGTGCTAGACACTGGCTTGGTGCTTAGAGACAGAAGACTCAAAAGACACAGTAGCTCTACTCAACAGTCTTTCGATGGACATTTCATGAAAAAAATCTTGTACTCCTGGTGTAAGCATCTATGAATTCCTCCAGGCCTCATTAAGTAATTTCTGTTACACATGGGTCACATGGGTCACCTGATGTAGTTCTCCCTATTTAGTGCATTGAATGGCTGCTTGAAGGTTTGTTTTGTTGTTGTTGCTGCTGCTGTTCTTTCTGTTGGTTTTGATATATTCTCAGATCAAACAGGCTGTATCAACTGGCTTTGATTCTTCTTCAAAGTCTGCATTATGCAGCCAGCCACGGTGACACAGAGACATAAATAAGTGACTTATGCTCTATGTCACACAGTCCTACGGCGTTCTCACTTGAATATCTAGAGTGTAATTAAAAGATTGGAAAACCTTATCAGCCAGAGTTAAAGGCAGCTTCCCATTCTCCAATGCCCCTCCCAAGTCTGAACACTCAAAATGGAAGACCTGGAACGTGTTCCAGATTGGGGAGAATTATTATCGTTTAGAATTTACTCACATGCCCACTCCTAGCTGGCACACATTTGTACTTTGTGCAAAGAGTCATGTGCCTCTTTTTTGACACATTTAATCTGCAGTGTGTGTCCCATGGTCTCCCTGAGGAGACAAAAGGAAAGGCTGTGCATGTGTGCCTGTGTATTTGCATGTTTGTGTGTGTGCATGATGAGCAGGGGGTACCGTACTCTCTTACTTACTGTTCTATTGCTATGAAGAAGGATCGTGACCAATGAAACCTATAAAAGGAAGCATTTGATTGGGGCCTTGTTTACCATTTCAGAAGTTAAGCTCATGACCATAATGACAAGAAGCATGGTAGAGGCAAATGGGCAGGCCTGGGGCTGAAGACAAGTTGGAGGCAGAGAGAGAGAGAGAGAGAGAGAGAGAGAGAGAGAGAGAGAGAGAGAGAGAGAGAGAGAGACAGACAGACAGACAGACAGACAGACAGAGAGACAGAGAGACAGAGAGACAGAGACAGAGAGACAGAAAGACAGACACAGAGACAGAGAGAGAGGGAGAGAGAGCAAGCCTGGTGTCGTGTGTGTGTGTGTGTGTGTGTGTGTGTACTTTTGAAACCTCAAAGCCCACCCCCAATGATGCACCTGCTCCACCAAGGCCACACCTCCTAATCCTTCCCCCAAACAGTTCCACCAGCTAAGGACCAAGCATTCAAATGTGTTAGCCCACAGGCCGCTCTCAGTCCAACCATCACAGGATCTTAGGCAGGTATTGGAACGGGATGGGAGATAACTAGGGGCCGCATGGACATGAGTGTACATAGGCGCCCAGAACAAGAGTGTCGAGGCTTGCCTGCACATCACATATCTCCATGGGGAGGCTCTCAGTGCTTCATTCTGCTCATCCCAGTCATGCCTCTTAAAGCTGGTGGTGAGGGATGACTGGCTACAAGCTTTCCGAAGATACACGTTACCAGCCAGATGAGGCGAAAACTCCGTGCATCCTTATATAGCCTGCTGTCTTCTGTAACCAGGTTTTGACAAATAGATGCAGTTTCTTATTAACATTCTATGTTATCCACATGCTGGTTATGCTACATGAGAAAACTGAGGCTTGTTTGTTTGTTTGTTTGTCTAGGATGCCTGACTGAGGTCCTACCCCTAAAATGTGGGAAAACCACACAGAACAGTTGCCCTTTCTTCCCAGCTGTAGAGCCAACTGGGATCTACAGAAATCCTAGCAGCAGCCTGACATATATACCATAACTAGAGTGTGGACGCCGCCTTTGGACTTTACCTTCAGCACTGACCGACACACTCGATTACACAGAGCTGTCTCAAGTCATGTGCTCTGGTTGCCTGAGATTCTGGGATGAAAAAAAAGCTAAGCAACATCTCTAACCGCCTCTAAGAATAGACACATGTATGTAGTTTGCAGTTCAGGTTAGTGCGCTGTGAGCACCTATGAACATTCTGTCGGTCAAATGCGTTAGTGTCCCATTATAGAATAAGAGTTGGTGGCATGCCACATGTCTTCCACTTTGACATCGAAGTGGAAATGATAGCTAACCAGTGTTCACAAAGCCTCTCATCACAGTGTTAACTGATCTTATATCGATATTTTCAGTTTCCTCATTTGCTTTTCTTCCTTCCTGGGCAGCGTATTTATAGTTGTTACTTCGGATCAGTTTTTGTAATCTTGGTATCAAGCAAGACAGCTATGTAAACAAGATGTAAGGCATTATTGGTTTACCAGTAGAAGGATGGCTGGTCCATTGCCAAGATTCATTGATCTGTTTATTATGACCCTATCCAGTACAATTTTAGTGGCAATTTAAAAAATTGTCTCAGGGTTTCACTTACACAAGTCCACTGTTTGTTTATTAACCACCATTTGAGGGCTTGCTCACCGTATAATCTTACCAGCATTATTATGACAGTTGTTATAATCTAGTGCAGCCAGGGAGCCATATCCCAATTATACGTTCCATTGTTTCACATGTGATATGAGAGCGATACAAATTGTTGATGATAATTATGTTGATTTTTCAGCAGTTTGCAAATTAGTAAATTAGTACATTTAGAAATATAAATATACCCGAAGGCTAATACGTGTGTTGGGAGTAGTCAAAGGGTATTTATTGAGTGCCTACAGAGTGTGTGGTGGACTTTAAAAGACACAGTGGTAGGGAATACCAGTGACGGCATAAAACAAACAAGGAATCCGCTCTGGCACACGCTGTAGTTTGTGCTAGATAGGGATAAACGTGCCTTACTAATCCTGTCTGCTTTTTCTGGTGACCAAGCATCCTGAAACAATGGCACATAGACATAATTTACACTTGCTACTGTCCTGTGGGTTGCCTGGCTATTCGCCACTGGTCATACCTGGCCTCAGTTATGCCAGATAAGCATCTGTCTAAGAAGTCATTTGGGCAGGAAGGAAAGCTAGCCTCCAGGTGTGGCAGTTGGTGCTACCTGTGAGCTGGGCCCCTCTCTTCCTTTCCAGGGATCTCTCATCCTCACAGAGGCTGGAGTCACTTCCTGATGGGTCTTCTGGGTAATGTTCCAAAAGGAAGAAGAGGCTGCAAGGCTCACTGAGAGATCTAGGCGTGCAATCTGCATCATCTCAGCTCTGTCACATTCTACTGATCAGGACTTCTCCCAAGGACAGGATAGACTCTCAAGGTTGAGAGACAGATGGCCTTTCTTATGACACAAACAGCAAGGCGGCAGGCACACGCATTTATATACATACCAAGAAGATGGTATCTTAGTGTTTCTCTTATGAGGAAACCAAACACAATTTAGGGAGGAAAGGGTTTATTTTCACCTATGGCTGTAATTCATGGAAGCCAGGGCAAGAAGTCAGTGTTGGGAGCAGGCACTAGAGCAGAGGCCATGGAGGAGCACTGCTTACCAGTTTGCCCCTCATGGCTTGCTCCGCCTACTTTCTTACCACCAGCCCAGGCATGACAGCGGTTGGGGCCTTCCCACATCAATCATCAATGCAGAAAATAAAATGCACCACAGGCTTGCCCCAGAGGCCAATCTAGTGGGGCATTTTCTTAATCAAGGTTCCCTTCCCAAATGGCTTGATTTTGTGTGGAGCTGACACAGAACTAGTTAGCACAGTGGAATATGTGTGTGTGTGTGTGTGTGTGTGTGTGTGTGTGTGTGTGTGTGTGTGTGTGTGTCTCTGTGTGTCTGTGTGAACACACACAGACACACAGAGACACACACACATTCATGTATACATATGTATACATATATGCATATGTATACATATATATGCATATATATGTATATATAATGTTTATAATCTATAACATTCATATGAAAAATGAGCCTTTCTTTTGGTTTTTTTGAGACAGGGTCTCTCTGTGTAGCCTTGGCTGTCTTAGACTCACTTTGTAGACTAAGCTGGCCTCAAACTCACAGCAATCCGCCTGCCTCTGCCTCTGCTGGAATTAAAGGCGTGCACCACCACGCCCAGCTGAAAAATGAGCCCTTTACAAGAGTTATTTTTATACTTCAAAATTCCTGTCCTACCTGAAGTTCATATAGATGCATTATCCAATGTTACTTCAAGTTCTTTAAGTGTGGAAAGGCTGTGACACACAATTTTCTTGCCATCGTATTTGGTTGAGTGCTCTGGAAGCAGAGGCCTGTTGTTTGACTTAGCATTTGTTCAAACAGTGGTGGACTGCCAGGGATGGCTGTAGAGCCTTGGAAACAAAGCGACCAATTAAGTGTGTGTTCCTAGTATTAAGGTCAGTTTATCTTCAGTGGCTTTTAATTTTCTGAGCCTAGAGGCACTGTATTACTTAAACTTTTAAGAAAATCTTCCAATAAAAAATAATGGGTTCTAAAATATTGCAGCACTCTAGAAAACATGTTATTAATTGTACGGTAGTTCGGATGTGTTTTGTGCAGAGAATACTCTACCTTCTGTAGTTGAACACTGTTCATGCATTAAAATCCTAAGATCTCATTTAAGGGTCTTCTTGAAAGAGATCTTGGCTGAGTTTTATTGACTGTGTAATTTTTTGGGGATTTAATCCATTTTTGGAATCAGTTTTCCATTCTATTGCTTGAAAAGTCAAAAGATGCAAAAAGCTGCATCCAGTCCAAATCTCACTATCCGTCAGCTCTCCCTGCCTGACAATTGCATTTGCAATTCCCTATGTGTTCTCTTAGAGATAATTTGCCTCACAGGTTACCCATGCATGCTAATGCACAAAAGGCAGCATGCTCTACATGGGGTTCTCCACTCTGCTTTTTTCCTCTCTGAGAGAGAGCTGGGTATCCCAGCGCTGTGCTTCCTCCAGGAAAGTCTCCATGGTCCCCACAAACTGCAGCTGGATGATACCTGACCCACTGCCCAGATGGACCGGTTTACACTTTCCACAACACCACGTGCCTGCTCTCCACACCTTTGTGCAGGGAACTGTTAAAATAGTAACTGTTGCCTACAGTAACTATTATTGCTGGTTGCTTTTCTTTAATGCCTTGGGTAGAAAGCAAGCTGAGTTCAAACAACAGTGGGTTACGTTTTACTATCATAATTTCCTTAGTTATGGCCTGAAAGATCACATATATTATCCGTCTAAATGCCATGTAGCAAATAAATAAAGTTAGCCCTTGGTCTGGAGCTCAGGTCTCCAGCTCTGAACCAGAGCGTTTCTTAGTCAAGTAAAGCAGCTGTAACATTGGCCAGATGCTAAACTTCTTGCACCCAGGACTGGCTTCATTTTGAGAGTGAGGGACAACGTTGGCCGTTCTCAAAGTCCTGGATTTAAAATGGCTTCCCGACTCAGCAACGCCCCGTAGCTGTAAGTACATGGATGTGCCAACATGGCTTTACATTTTAAGGCTTTTAAGCACCAGATTTCCCCCAAAGTGCAATATGGTACTTACATCTATAGGGTAACCAAAAGCTATCTACCTGGACTTAAGGTCCATTCAGTAATATGGAACTCGTGCCTGACACTATAAAGCGATCCAACTGCCCATGACTGGAGGAGTCAATAAAGCTAGAGGAGACCGTGACTACTGCCATGTTCCCAGAACAGCCTAATTTCTAACTGCATTCTAAATACTTATCCCTCTGTCCACAGATCGGCCATGGATGACACAGTGACGTACACTGGATTTGAACACGAACTCCACATCAGGTGGAGACTGTCTAGTTGTCCTTCTCTCATTATCTTATTCTGTATGTGGCGCCCCTGTTGTGGGGTGACCTCTGTTTCCTAGAAGCAAGGAAGAGCAAGGAACAGCACCCAGTACTTCACTCACGAAGATTCATGCTCATGTGGAAACAGAAACCAACAGGAATGTCAGAGGTCACAGATGCTAACAGAAGGGAGGAAGCAGGCAGAGCAGGGAGGAGGGGCTGCTGCCCTTAACAGCCCGGTTGGCTGCCCCCATTAGCAAGAGCCTGGTTGGCTGCCTCCCAATTAGCAAGAGGTTTAAACCCTTTCTATCCTTTCTCCCACACCTCAGCCTATTCCTTCCCGATGCAGACAACTTTGTTCTCTATTTTTGGAACAATCTTTTAAAGTCTTAGCATTAGTTACGATTTACTGATGTCTGTCTTAATGTGCGGGGTGGTAAGCTGTTTTCTTTGACTTACCCTCTGGCTCTCTCAAGGGCTCTATGAAGTGGCTGTGGCTACTACTTTGTTTCAGATAAACTACAGCACACAGAAAGTAAATACCCATTCTATAGCAAACCACTTCATTATACTTGCATAAGTCACCAAGTGAGGCTGGAACCCCAGGAGTCTGATTCCAAAGGATGCACTCTGAATTAGCAGGGGCAAATTTCCACATTGTCTTTTTTTTTTTTTTTTTTTGCACCTGAGGATAAAGTTTGTCCCAGTTTTAAAAATGAGATATAGTTCACATGTAAAATTCACCCTTTCAAGTCCCTCCTGTACAATTTGGTTTCTTTTAAGATTCATTTTAGCCAGGTGTGATGGCTTAGCCAGGTGTGATATGCTTATGAAGCAGAGACTGGCAGCTCTCTCTGAGTTCCAGCTAGCCTGGTCTCCATAAGAAGTTATAGGCCAGCCAGACCTATACAGTGGACATACATAAAAATTAAAACAAGTTGGGTGTGGTGACACACACCTTTAATCCCCTCACTCAGGAGGAGGCAGGGGCATGTGTATCTCTGTGAATTTGAGGCCAGCCTTGTATACATAGAGAGTTCTAGGACAGCTGGGGCTGTTATACAGAGAAACCCTGTCTCAAAAAAGGAAGGTAGTTAGGAAGGAAGGAAGGAAGGAAGGAAGGAAGGAAGGAAGGAAGGAAGGGGTAGGGAGGAAGGAAGAAGACAGGACTCCAAATAATAAGAATTAAAAATTTAAGTGTGTGTGTGTGTGTGTGTGTGTGTGTGTGTGTGTGTGCGTGTGCATGCACGCTTATGTGGAGGAATGTTCAAGAATGAGTGCAGGTGCTCAGGGAGGCCAGAAGAGGGCATCAAATCCCCTGGAGCTGGAGTTACTGGCCATCCTGGCCTGCCTGACAAGGATGCTGGGAACTGAACTGGTTCTCTGCAAGAGCAGTTTGTGCTCTTCACCATTGATGCACCTCCCAGCCTTCAGGGTCTCTTAGTATATTGACACAGTTGTACAACTAACACCACGGTCTAATTCCAGAACAATTTCATCATCCAGATAAGAAACTTTATGCCCATGAGTAGTCACTGTCCTGCCTCTTCTCCTCCCAGTGCCAGGGAACTCATCTATTTTCTCTTTTTAGACTCTCTTATTTTGGATGGTTCATAGAAATGTACTTATAACATATAGTCTCTGGCATCCAGTTGCTTTCAGTCAGCATCATGATAGAGCTCATCCATATAGTAGCACAGACCCACCATTACTTTTTATGGCTGAACACTATCCAATTGTACTTTTAGGCCACTTTTTATGCACTTATTAGTTGAAGAATATTGGGGTTGTTTTGACCTTTTGAGTATTATGAAAAATGTCTTACAAGTATCCCCATGTAAGATTTTGTGGACACAGGTTTTTATTTCTCCTGAGCATACCTAAAAATGGACTCTATGTTTGACTTTTTGAGGAATTGACAAGTGGAATTCTAAAGTGGATTACTCTCATGTAAGCAGACCATACAGTATTCATCCTCTTTTTATTGGCTTATTCATTTGGCATAGTGTCTTCAAGTCTTACATATGTTGTAATACATTCTGTGTTTTGTTTTGTTTTGTTTTTTACTGACACTTCTCTGATGGCCTATGATGTGCATATGCTCGTTGGCCATTTGTATACAGCCCACCCCTGCCCCTGATCCCTGGAGCTCATATGTTAATATCTGCTGTGTGTGGTCACCTCCACCCCCACAATTCCAGCTAGCAGAGAGGCTGATGAGGAAGGGACCACTAGTGTCAGGGAGTTAGAGACCAGCCTAGGTAACATAACAAGAGTCAAGACTCTTTTGCAGAAACAACAAACACAGAACATAGTGGCCAAGGGATGATAAAAAGTTGTGGGGGGCCATTAAGAGGTTAGTAACTAATGAGGACAGAGTCCTCATGAATAGGATCAGCATCCTGTAAGGACAATATTTCTGCCTTTTTTTCCCCTTTTGGCCTTCTGTCCCTTCTATCTTGTGGAGACTCAGCAACAGTGTTCATATTACATAATACATTTCATGGCCTTGACTTTGGACTTCTCAGCCTTGACAACTGTAAGAAATAAATACCCAGCCAAACAACGTGGTGCATACCTGTAATTCCCTTGCTTGGAGAGGCAGAGACATGCAGATCTCTGTGAATTTGAGGCCAGCCTGCTCAGCAGAGGCTACAGAGAAACCTCACGCCCCACCCCCAGCCCCCGCAAAAAAAGAAAAAGATGAGAGAAAGAAAGATCTGCTCTTTATAAATTAGTTTGTGGTATTCTGTGATGGCAAGTCAGATAGACCAAGGCACTGTCCATAATATAATAATTATCCTGGGCCCAAATCTACATTTTAGGTCATCTATAGCATATCTCAATGTATTATCTCTTATTCTTCCCTTCTGGAACCAGTAAGGAAAAACATAACCTACGTGCTAACAGATGGAAGCAATGGCTTGTTCAACCTGCTATGCTTTCCAACATAACAGAGAAGGACATTGACTATAATTATCAATAATACAGATATTTTTTAGAAATTATTAATATTCTAATTACTCCAATTCTTAAAAATTGGTGATGGATATAGAGTCTCTTTGACTTCTCCATCCTGCTTTTCTTTTTTTAAATCTACCATATAAATTGTTGCCTACATATTTTTCAATATGTAGGCATATTGTAAATCTGATCATGTTGCATTCTAGCTCCAAATTACCAGAAAAGTAAATACCATCTTCAAGGTCCAGTGGTGGTGATGGTGGTGGTGGCAGTGGTGGCCCATGCCATAATCTCACCAATTGGGAGGCAGAGGCAGGCATATCTTTGTGAGTTCAAGGCCGTGGTCTACCAAATGAGTTCCAGGGCAACAAGGGCTACACAGAGAAACCCTGACTCAAAAAAACAAAACAGAAAAAAAAACCAATGTATATACATGTACGTGTATATGTATATGCATATATATATATATCATCTTCAAAGTATTTTCATTATTTTTACTGAAGAAATTAGTAAGAGTTTGTATGATAATGTGGAACATACATATATACACAAAAATTATATAGATAAAAACATATTCAACCAGAAACAAAAAAAGTTTCTTTCCTCATACATGTTTTTAAATCACTTCTCTTTGCTATTTGTCTGGGACCCAGGCCTTGTGCCTGCTCAGGATGTCTATATGATAAGATGCACTAAACTGAATTCCAAAAACTAGCGTTCCTCTATGCTGTGTGCAAATAGGGAGAGTTAGGGTTACTGTTGCTGCGATGAAACAACACAGTGAAAGCACCTGGGAAGGAACGGCTTTGATTAGCTCACAGTTCAATTAGTTCATCACCAAAGGCGCTGAGCACTGGTACTCACACAGGGCAGGAAGCTGGAGGCAGGAGAGGTGCTACTTACTGGCTCGCTCCCTACAACTTGTTCAGCTTGCTCTCTTACAGAATCCTGGTCCACCCGGTCAGCATGGTACCGCCCACAGTGGGCGGGGCCCTCTCCTACCAATCGCCTTACAGCTAGATCTCATGGAGGCATCTTCTCGGTTGAGGCTCTCTCCTTTCTGATGACTCTTGCTTGCGTCAAGTTAAAATAAAAAACCATCCTGTACAGAAAGTTTCTGCAAGTCCCACAAAACTTTCTGCAGTGTATTTCAAGCATGTTTGCATAAATCATTTGCAGAACTGAAATTATTTTTAAAAGTTTAAAAGGCATCAAAATCTAGATTTCCACCTTTGAAAATTCTTGTTCCTAAAATCTAGGGAAATGCCCAGAATCCTGTGTTTATATTAACTTCCCCAGGTTTGTTCTACAGCACAGGTTTAACTACAACTCTTGTTTCTTCCTTCCTGCCCTTCCTCCATCACAAATGTTCTAACTTCCTGAACCTCTCCTTTTCTAAAACACCTTTTCTTTTATCTAGATTCAGCATCTCCCTTACTGGCATCTTTCTGGGTCCCTCTACTTATTCCCCAAGCACGAGATGTCTCATTTTCCTGGATAGATCCTTGCATGGGCCTTTTGACATATCTCATGCTGTCCCAAACCATTATACATTATAAACAATCACATTATAGCACAGTAATTGACCCTTAATGGGGAGAGCGATGGTCCAGTTAAAGTCAGAACTTTTGTATTTGATTCATTTGAGATAGGGTCTCACTATACAGGCCCCCACTAGCCCTGACTTTGCCGTCCTCTCTCTTCTGCTCTCCAGATTTGTGGGATAATCTGTACGTACCACCAGGCCTAGCTCTAAACTCAGAATTCATTACAATGATGCCTTTCACTCTGGGTCTAGGTCAGTTAAGAGAGAGTTTAAGTGACAACAGATTGTTAAATTTTAACATGAGATAATGGGGATAAATAAGTGATTAGTAACCTTTCATGAGTGGCATTTATGCAACCTAGCCTTCGGTTGACTTTCTCAATATTCTTTCCATCCAGTGGAGATTTTCACTTTCCATCACTCCTTTCCAAAAGCAGGCATGATGTGAGATCTAAATGCTAATATTCAAAGTAGCTTAGGACCTCGGTTTTCTTTATCCTATTTCATGTTAGGTTCCCTCTAGTCTCCGTGGCCAGAGATATCCAGGTCATATCTTTGAGTTTGGAGCAAGTCAAATATGCCAACATTCTGTTCCCATTTTATTTGGCTGTGTATGTTCAGAGAACTATTACAGTATTATGTTTTCCATTTTGCATGGGTATAAATTAAAGCACAGAGAGGATTTGATTAGCTCGGGATCCCAGAGTGACTGGCAATGATGGGAATAAAGGCTGGCTCCCCAGATTCCTGGCCCAGCTCACTCTGTACCAAACCACAGGTATGTTGCTTTTTTGCTGCTGAGGCCACACAGTGTTCTTCGGAAAGGATGCCTATTAGCTTGGGGAGGGTGAAGGCACATGGGTCGGCTTCAGAGGACCCAGAGGCACAGTAAAGGCCAATGACTTCCTGGAAGGCAGAGTGAATGTTCTGAATACAGCTTAGAAAACATGTGTCTAGCTAACAGTTTATTGGGTTTGAGGATATTTATTTTAAATGTTGAGCTGCTTTGTGTTTATGGCAATATCTGGTTCTTCGTGTCCATTTCTTATGCTTAGAATCTTGAGAGGGAGAGGGAGAGGAAGAGGGAGAGAGAGAGAGAGAGAGAGAGAGAGAGAGAGAGAGAGAGAGACAGACAGACAGACAGACAGAGAGAGACAGAGACACAGAGAGAGACAAAGACACAGAGAGAGAAAGAGACAGAGACAGAGAGAAGAGAGAAGAGAGAGAGAGAGAGAGAGAGAGAGAGAGAGAGAGAGAGAGAGAGAGACTGAAAAGTCTTTAAAGAGACATTGAATGGTGGTGATGATTGAACCAGAATTGGAGATTTTCACTGACTGGAAATCTGGCCTTCAGGTACAGTTTAGAAGAAGGATGTACCCAAGGGTCCAGTGTAACTCTAATCCAATAGAGGTCTCTAGTTGGAGATCTGTACCTGCATATTTCTCAGAACACATCACTCCTCAAACAGGTGACCAGGGTTGTGTGACACCAACATCTCTGAGGTCATCAGAGTTCGCAGACTTTTATTTTCATAAAATAAGTTTGTGAAATGTACCATGATCTGACCTCTTAATCTGTTAACTTATTGTCTGTCTTCTCCACTGAACGGTAAGCCAGAAAAACTCAGTGCCTTCCTGAGGGGCTTCCCAGCAGCACTCAGGGCAGCATCTGGAGCCTAGCAAGTAAAAGCTGTGTGTACACCAATGGAACAATTGGTGACATCACTGGGGGAAATCCTCTTCCACACATGCATCCCCCTAAGAAATTGCCTAATCCTGAGCTTTGGAATGACTTCAGCAAGTACATTAGATAATGCCTCCGAAGAGTCCACTGGCTTCACAGAACACATCAGCAAGGCCTGCCTCACGGCTCCTTCAGGAGGATGAACTTAACCAGTGGGGCTAGTGTCCTACCAGACAATACTGTACATAAGCATTAAAGGCAGGAGGGGGTCAGGGAGCAGCTATATCGTAGCTCTGACGCCAGCTGCCAGCAGGAGAGTGCTGATGAAAAGCAGAGGAAATTACAGTTGTAGGGCCTTGTGGTCACAAGGGCATGTGTTGCCTTTGCAAGGTCATCATGGGATAATTGAGGGTGTAGCTCTCACACATTCTGCTGCTGAAAGGGAGATTCTTTTTCCTACCACATCCGACACATGGTTTGCCAGAGGAAGGGCACGAGATCAGGAGCGCTGATGAGCTGGCGTGGTATTTTCAGGCCACATCTCTAGTAAACCAATGACTCCCTTCTGACTCCCCTGAAAGCCAACAGAATTTATTCATTACCAAGTGTGAACAGCCATCACACAAGCCTCCAGATTGCTTTTGCCTGCCATGCCAGAAAGCACTTTAAAAAAAAAAAGACAACCTAAAACAAAACTGCCAAAGTTTGATGGGAGAGAAACATTTTATCCTACTTCTTAGATGCAGATAAATACAAGATTTATTTGCCTATTATAAATCTAGGAATTAAAAGCAAATAGGACACCATTATATAGAACTACATTTAGGAAACCACACGGTGTACTTAATATGTTGGAGAGGGAATAAAGAGCCAAGCAACTGCTATTAGCTGGCTGGGGGTATATGCTCATGCCCGTAACTAAGTGATCTGAGGTTCCCCAAAGCCCTTAGTGACATGAGTCATATGGTGTGAGACCATATGTCTAACTTGTTTGTTTGCCCATGAGTAGACAAAGCATGTATATAGAAATTAGTCACTTGTGATACACTCTTAGCTTATTTGCTGTGCCCTATGGACTTTGGAAAGTTACTTAAGCTCTCTGAAATCTAATGTCCTCATTCACGTAGAAGTATAATTTATCTCATAGGGTTGTTGAGAATATAAAGTAAGGTCATTCGAGTGAAGTACTTTGTGGGCATTTGGTTCGTATTAGCTCACCCCATGACCCAGTAGCTCAGTCTGCGTTAAATGCGATCACCCCAGGGCTGTGTCATAAACCCAGTCCTTAGCGTTGTTGTACCTCAAGCCCTGGAGCATTGCACTTTATCAATTTCAAACTTGATGATTACTTCCTGTGAGGTGAGGTCTTTGCTCCTACAAACGCAAACCCAATGAAGACGCTTGTAGTTTTAAATTTGTTAAGGATTTCAGTTTTCTGTGTCTCTGCACGTGCATGCACACGTGGGTGTAGATACACACAGAGAACAGAAGAGGGCATCAGATCCCATCCTGAGAACTGGGAACTGGATACTGGGAAGAGCAGCAAGTGTTCTTCTAACTGTTGAGCCATCCTGCGATATTTTAGACTACATAAGTTGAATTGAAGGGCTATTGAAATGAATAGCAATAACCAGCACAATAGAAAATGCCTTTGCTTCATGCAAGCAAATCATAGCTGTATGTAGCATCTCAGTCATTACCTAAACCAAAGGGACCTCTAGAATCTAACGTACCAAGTACATTTTTAAAACTTTACTTTGAAAATGTACTTGGTACGTTGCTTTTTGCTTGAACACTACACATTCCATGGCTTAAAAAGTAAGTTAATGCATCAGAACAGCAAGCAATTTAAAGAAAAAAAAAAGCTGAAAAAAAAAAAGACTAATCCACATGACCATATCTAATTAGAGTCAAAGTTACCATGATCACATGTACGCTCATAAGAGTCTGCAATGGGGGATTTTAATTCATGCAGACACATGTTTGTTGTGCAAAATTATTTTACGTCTAAGAACTAACTTTTCTTTTTATGAAGTATTTCACTGAGCCCCTTTTATGTTCCTGTGTCTGCTACCATGCGTATAAAGCTTGTGGGGATTGGAAAAAAATATGCAACTGATGGGCTACCTGCCTTTAAAAGCTTACTTTCTCATCATTCACAAAAAAAATGATGACAAATCTTTAAGTGTATGATGATTTGACAAATTATCGACTTGGGGTGTAAGTACTGAAGGGCTCAGGGGAAAGAGAAAAGAGTCAAGGGGGGAAAAAAAGGAAGGCTCAGGAAAGATGTAGAATCTGGTGAAATCTTTGCAAGGCAAGTGGATTCCCAGGCTGGAGGTTGAGAATGCCACCTGCTTCAACACATACATGCTAAAATCTCCTTCAAGAAAATCATCCGAATCTTAGAACCTTTCCTATCCATATAATAAAGATAAAGATGGACAATTCTATAGTTGTTATAAAGGCTCAATAATGAAAGAGATGACATGTAAAAAATGATAAGAATTTGCCACACACTGGGTGTGGTGGCGCACACCTTTAATCCCAGCACCCGGGAGGCAGAGGCAGGTGGATCACTGTGAGTTTGAGGCCAGCCTGGTCTACAAAGCCAGTCCAGGACACCCAAGGCTAACACAGAGAGACCCTGTCTCAAAAAACCAAAATAATAATAATAATAATAATAATAATAATAATAATAATAATAATAATGATAATGATAATAATTTGCCACACAATAGGTGCTTAGTAAATTTTAGCTATAATTATAACTCAGTGTAGATATGCTTTTTTCCTTTTTCTTTCTTTCTTTTTTTTTTTTGGAGTGACTTCAACTCACATTTAGAAGTAAGTTTTAGCAAGTTAATACAGACATGAAGTAACAGAGGAGGCAATGAATGGAGTTAGAGTGTCAGAGAAAACGTGAAAGTGATTATATGTTTGTAGGGAGGCCTATAGGACAGGAGCTGTAGGTTTGTGCTAGAGTCAGGAAAAACACTATAAACAGGGTCGTTCATTCTTCCAACACAAATCTGGTCAACAACTGTTAGCTAGGTAGAGGAGCAAAGAGCATTACAATTTCTCTTAACATGGTAGAAAATATGGCAATACTGACATTTAGCTACATGTCAAATTAAGGGAGGCACATAAAATAAAGGTGGAATTCAAGAAGCTAAAATCTTGCAACAAATAAATTAGAATGTGTGTTAAATATTTGTGACAGGAGTATGGCGACATGACCCATTAACCTGAAAGAGCGGCAGTAGTCACAGAGTGGCGTGTGAGTGGGTGGGTATGAGGGAGAAACATGATTTAATGAAATTCACTGGTTCACAGTTGAGCACAATGTCTGTCTTTGTGCAAACAGAAGAACACTAGAGATAGAAAAAGGACAAATGTGGAAGGATCACTGATGCTTGGAGTGTCAGGGCACAACTGGGAAAAAGATGAGCCGTTTGTTGAACAGTCAACCAGCAAGATGAACTTTAACAACACTAGCTAAAGAAATAGATTAGGTGGAAACAGATGGGAATTCAGGTTGTGGCTCAGCACCAAGGAGACCAAACGAAAGAGAGACAACTGAGATACTCACCATCAGACAGTTCTCACACGTGAGTGGGGGGGGGGGGCGGGGAGATTGTTATGAAGGAAAGGAGGGGCTAGCCCGGGAAGTGGAAAAGAACCAGTAAGGGGAAGGGCAGTATCAACTACATCAGCACCAAAGAGAATGGGACTGTGCTAAATTCCAGTGCATTTAACTACAAGGTGATGCACAGGCAACTCTAGAGCAAGGCGACTTATTCCTTTCAAACTGGAGCCTGGGAGTGCAGCTCAGGGGTAGCACGCTTGTGAGTTCGCAAGTTCCACTGCTGCCACTGAAGAAAAAGTTACACTAGGAAAATATTAAGTTGCTTTGATGTGAAAAATCACAGATCTAATCTTTTCGAAACCTGGCAGGTATCAATCTTTGGATTTCAAGTGAACAATTAAAAGTCTTGAGAATTACCCCAAATTATAGATTATATTTTTGTGATCTAAAGGCTCAGGTCTTAGAAACAATGGGTACTTTATAAATTTTTTTTTTTTACCTTGGCTTATCATTCTAAATGGTAGGAAGATCAAGACTATTAGAAGTATCTAGAGAGGGCCTCATTCTGTAAAATAATACAGTGAATAATAACATGTAGAATTCAGGTGGGCATATGCAAGAGGGATGTGGTTTTTTTGTTTGTTTGTTTGTTTTTTCCGAGATGGGGTCTCTCTGTGTAGCCCTGGCTTTCCTGGACTAACGTTGTAGACCAGGCTGGCCTCGAACTCACAGCTATCCGCCTGCCTCTGCCTCCCGAGTGCTGGGATTAAGGCGTGCGCCAACACCGCCCTGCTAAGAGGGATGTGTTTAAGAGTGAGGGACGCCCAATCCCATGGGAAGGGTATTAACCCTCCATGATGGTGGAGCCCTCAATCCTGTAACTGACTCTTAAAGTTGCAGCCACCTGTCAACATGGCTACCGTGAGCAAATCCGCCTCAGCGTGAGTTTTGATGGGGACCAATTATGATCACACAATGCCACGGGGCTACATGAAAAATCTCAAGAGTTTGCTGTAAAAAATAAAATAATTACCTGGCATGGTAGCTCCAACCTGTAATTCTAACATTAAGGAGGTTGAGGCAAGAAGATCACTATTTATTAGAGGGCAGCATTACAAAGTTAGTTTCTAGTCAGCCTGGATTATTATCCTCTTAAATGGTAAGACCAAAAAAGAAAAAAAAAATCTAAGAGATGAAAGTTCCTCTTTAAAAAAAAAACCAACTCTGTAACACTCTTCCTGGAAGAGTGTTTCTCACAACTTTAATGTGGCCTCTGCACTCTAGCGACCCATGATCCCTCACTGAAGGAGGCTACCAGATTGCCCTGTCCTCCAACTCCCAGGTTTGGGGAAGTCACTCTGGATCCCTAGGTGCTGTTCCTGGCACATTGCTGAGCAATCCTGTAAAGACGATCCAATGGGTTTATATTTCTTTTCTGAATTGTCCATTAAGTGCCAGTGTCTGCTGGTGACCTCAACAAGAAGAACCTAGATTTCACTCAGGTGTGGCCGGCGGTGTCCGCGTCCCAGCGGATGTCCCATCTGGTACACCTGGGCACCCGTTGCTGGGAAGGCAATGACTACTTCTCTTACAAAATTTCTAGGCATTGAATCCCTAAGCAGGAATCTGCTATAAAAGAAATAATTAAAAAAAAAAAAAGAAGCTAATCACATGGTTACACTTTAACATGTCAAACAAAAAATTACATCAAATTAGGTAGAGCAGAGCATTTCCCTGATCCTGTCCTTCAACAGGGCTCTGGGACAGGGTCCAACCAGTGGCACGATTACAATTCACCTTACAAAGCAGGACTTCCATTAACCATAGTGCTGAAGAATTTTCCTCATCAGCTTTGCCTCTCAAAGTTGCCACGAGGCTGTAATCAAGAAGACTCTATGGCTGACTTCTGAACTTACACTGGCCAGTGAAAAATGTCTCCAGCACTTGAGGGAAAACCATCAGCCTTCGCCATGGTATACACTTTGTAGCGGACAGTGGTGGCAGTGACGTCATCGGCCTTGCTAATACCCACGACATGCCTGCCTAGGGTTCTTTGGCTTCTTTTCTTGCCCCTCACTTAATAAGTGCAAAACAGTCCCAGTAGGAATTACAGTATTAACAGCCTCGCTTTCTGGACATCGCAGATGCTACCTCACTCACATAGCAGACTGCAAGGATGCATGCTGTCATCATAGGGCCGTCTTACATTCTGGGTCTTTGCCATTGGTTAAGTTTTGTCACGGCCTCTTAGATGAAGTCTCCTCTGAGGCACTGCGACATCTACCTCCTTCACACCACGTTTTGCTAGCTCAGTGCAGCTAGAATGGTTTGTGTCCCCAAATCTCCATCAGCAGTTAGGGTGATCTCTGCCAGTAAGGAATGGCTGACTAGGGGTTAGACAGACTACCCAAAGGCAGGCGTAGGGAGAGGACGGACCATGACTAGATGACAGAAATGCAGAATTCCAAAGATGGCTGGCTTCCTCCTTACCATCCTGACCTAGGACAAAAACCTGGCAACTTCAGAACCTATGAGCCCATCTGACAAGCTCAAGTCCAGGCCACAATGTGCTGATCCAGTTATGAATCTATCAGCTCCACCTCTTGTTCAAATTGAACAACACTTTGGGGGGACACCCCTCAAAGACCCTGAAGACCCCCAGCCCTCAAGGAGAGACCTGGTTTCTGTATCCCGAGACCCTCTCTATTTGCAATGGGTCTTTCTCTTTGTGTGCCTTGCTGTACCTCCTCACTCCTAACAACAGCTTTTCTTTCCCAGAAGAGCCACAACCACCATAACCAAAAAAAGAAAGAAAAAAAAAAAAACAAAAAAACAAAACAAAAAACAAAAAACTAAACCCAGAAAATCAAATATAAATGAATTAAAAGTAATAAAAAATTAAATATTTCATATCCAAGTTATAATTGTTAAAATGAAAAGTTTAAATGTAGACAATATTAATTTACCTGATACTTTTCATTTGCATTTTAGTGAAAAATTTTCATTTTCTGTTGGAGTTCTATTGTTAAGAGTGACTCTAAAGGCACCCTCTTGTTGATGCTATTGTACATGATGCTGCATATAAATCTATCTTTTTAAAGGATGAAAATATTTAGTTGGCTATGAATTTGGATTTGACATTGAATTGCTTCCTCTAAATTTAAAATTTTCTCAACAACTTATCCTTGCAAAGTACTGTAGTCCCTTATGAATGCAGTGAAGGCCTACTACAAGGTCATCAATGTTACACAAAACTCACACATTAAAACGGCCAATTTAAAGACTTCCTTTTTTCCCTAAAACATGTTACTTTTAAAATATGATTCCTAATGAATAACTTATGCAAATAACCTTCTGTTCATTCACAAGGATGACTTGTTAGTATTTGCAGACGTTGCCAGGAACACAAACTTAACATTTGGTTACAAATACAGACAGAATTTATCAGACAACTGCTGTTTCTGCCAAGTGTCACCTGTAGCTTTCAAGTCCCTATGCCACAGCCCTTCTTTGGGTTCATTCTAACTATGTCTCTATATTGACAGTTGTCATTATGACAGGGGAACTGTTACACTTTGTCCAGCTTACTGATTTCTCAGAATTTAGGGAAAATATCTCAATTTCATGGGAAAGGTGGGAGGGAATGCCCCTTATAACATTAGGAAACTTTAAGCAGCAAGTAACAGAAACATGTTGGGATTAATCATATTCCTCAGCAGGGAAATCTGAGCCATTGGGGGGTGGGGGTGGGGCACCTAGCCTGACTTGGAAGTCAGTGGCAGTAAGGGCTCAGGTGTAGGGCTTGGGATGGATGGACCTACGTGGTGGAGACATGAAAGCATGTCTGCTGCCCTGGCTTGGGCCTCAGTGCACTATCTCTGGAAAGCTGGCTCAGTGTTCTTCACCTTCCAACTCCATCATTGGTGGTAGATAGGCTCCCTCCTGGTCACAAGGCAGATGTGAGTTCTTTGAGGTATATATTCTCTCATACTAATATCCAGATGGTAGAAATGACAATTTATTTCTTATCTGCCACTTGGGGTTTTAATGAATAAAATAATCCCCACCAACATAATCTTCACTTGACGTTTTCAGTGATTCTTTAGACCCAGGTAAGATGTTCAGCATGAAGGCAATCCCAGGAGAGGCCGCCATAACCAGGCTAGAAGAGCTAACTCAAACTGAAGCACTGCAAAGGGACAAGGGCAATGGTGCAGGCCGGGTGTTGCCAAGCTACTCAGTGTTATGACCCCTAAACTGTTTTTAAGTTCTTCAATTTTTGGAAGAATGAAAAATGCTTTTAATGATTTGGCCAACAGCTAGTAGTATTTATTAGAAATGTAAGCCGGGCATGGTGGTACATGCCTGCAAAGGCAGGCAGATCGCTGTGAGTTCGAGGCTAGCCTGGTCTACAAAGAGAGTTCCAGTACAGCCAGGGCTACTACACAGAGACTCCTGTCTCAAAAAACCAAAACCCCCCAAAAAGCAAAACAACAACAACAACAACAACAAAAAACCAATTAATTCTGGCATTTAAAAAATGTTATCAATTTGTTTAAAAAAAAAACTAAAACCATTAATAACCCCTATTAATGGCAGTCTATATCCTTAAGTTAAGGCTCTTGCCATAGATAGATTATAATCATGAGGCAGCAAGCAGGATGGGAAGACGAGTGAGGTTAGTACAGTCTAAACGAGGAAAGGGGCCCGAGGCCAAGGAATGGCCTCCCAAAGGTGTAGAAGGAAAGAAAACAGATTATCCCAAAGGTCCCAAAGGGAACACAAATACCCTGATTTTAGCTTCAGAAATGCTTATTTGTGATATATCTTCCATCAGACATCCAGAATTATAATAAATTTGTGGTGTAATTTGTTGATTTCTGTGATATGTTACAGCAGCAAAGGAAACAAGAAAAATGGCACGTTTTTAAGAAGTCTGCTCTCTATGATAACCCAAAAATTTATAGTGAGAGGAATGGCATTGATTCACACGTGGGTGGCATGTCTCTTGTAACAACTGATGGGCAGGCGGAGTCTCCTGTCCACTTCAGTTGGATTGTTGTGATATTAAGTGTCACACTGACTTTCTGAAATGCACAGGTGAGACTAGGAAAGGTAAGAAACTTATTACTGAAATAAAAACAGTCTTGACCTCATGGCCCTTCTAGGAGGGCCTTGGGAACTGTTGGGCATCCCTACTGTATTGAGGATCCCTGGTGAAGGGTGCAATAGTGTTTCCTATCCCGTCAAAGAATGGATTCTTTCCCCACATTCCTATAGCAAACTTGCTGACACAGTGGTGACAATAATTTTGACATTCTTAGATCCATCCCTTTCCCTGGATAAGATTATACTTTGGTCGAAAAGTACTAAACATACAGGCAAAAACACAAAACCCAACCAACCTGCCAAACAAACAAACAGACAAAACCCAGGGATGATTACAGGCATACAAGGAAAACGGTGAGGGTAAAAAAGAGTGACGAGTATTTTATATAGTGGGCAAAAAGCTGTTTTCTTTGAGTCCCCAGAAGTGGAACTGAAGACACGGTGAGAGTGGTAAGAAGAGACCCTGGACAGGGTAAGTCAGAGGAACAGAGAGAACAGCCTCAAGACGTGAGCCCGACAGAAGGATGAACAGGTGCAATGAAGCGGTTGAGGCAGGTGGCTACACATCATCAGGGTCCTGCAGGATCCAGAGGACCCAGGGCACTGTTTCTTATCCACACTAATACTGCAACCCTGTAGTACAGTTCCTCTTGCTGTGGTGACCTCCAACTATAAAATTATTTTTGTTGCTACTTCACAACTGTAGTTTTGCTATGACTTGCAATCTGTGTTTTTCCGATGGTCTTAGATGACCCCCAAAGAGGTCAGGGCCCCTAGGTTGAGAACCACTGACTGGGATCTTGAACCAATTGCCATACAAACCCACTGGAGGAGACTCTGGCTTCTATCAATTCTGCCACTTTCTTAAAGGCCATTGTTTAGGCCAGCCCGTTCTCCATCTATGTAATGACTGTCTAGAAAGGCAGGGGGATTTTGATATGTACATCTTACCCCAAGCAGAGTGACTGTATCCTAACATCAGGAACAGACAGTTCTGGAACCAATCAGTGGAATGAAAATTACAGGTTGCTTGATGTAGAAAAAAAAAAAAGCTTGCACATTGGCATGTGTAGCTGTGCAGCAGAAACACACTGTGTGGATACAATTGTTTGCCAACTGCTGGACTGTCACTTGTCCAAAGCAGTAAGTGTGTGTGTGAATGGGTTTGTATGGGTAATGACTTTAAAATGAGCTGATAAGCTTTTCCTCATCTTTTCACGATGCAGGAAAACACACCGCAACTTGGCTTGTTTCTGGAAAATTCTTGTGATGCTCCTCAGTTGCTCAGAAAGAACATTTGGTCACCATTATCCCTTGTGTTTCTTCGAACTAAAGAAAGATGTTGCAGATACGCTCCCCACCTTAGTCAAAGCATTTAAAGATGAGTCTCCTCTGATAACATATTTAAACATAGATACCTAACCTGTAATTTAGACCACAGTGAGAATAGTAACTGTCACTCATTGGAAAATTACAGATGAACCATGTGCCAAAAATACAACAGTATTTCCGATAACAAGAGAAATATTTACCACACAAATTGTTCTGTAACAAAACGACACATAGAATCAACAAATTCTGAAGTGATTAGAAGTCTGCTTTGCGTGGGCCTAGAAGGGGTCAGGAATTTGGACCCAACCAGTACAAGGAACTTCTTCAGGTGCTGGTGGCCTTGCTGTTAAAGGAAAGGGGGGGGGGGAGGGGCGAAGCAAGCCAGATTCACGTGAATAAGCTAACTCACATTCCCAGGCCAGCTGTTGCTACTTGGGATCTAGTCAGGCATGGATCCTGAAAAAAAAAATTAAGCTTAAGTATTGTGAAAATTTACATTAAAGTCGTGACTGTACGAGGAAAGCCTTAATTCCAAGGCTACATATTTTCGAAGGAATTTAATTCTGACCTCTGAATGAAATTATGCACTCTCTCTCCCTCTGCTTGGAGAAGAGAGAAAGAAAGGAGGGAGGATTTTCTCTTTTCAGGAAGAAACAGTAATCAAACCTGTTGTTCAGCCAACCAAATCTTCGCAGGATTCTCTGATTTCTTAGGGCTCTGAGAGTTGTGCTAGAAACTTGTGCCTTCCTCCTGAGACAGATAAGCAAAAAGTTTGCTCTAGCGATGATAAATCTGCACGAGGCGGAGATGGTTTTGGCACACAGTGTAAGTTAGAAAGATGGGGATGAATAAGGCACACACACACACACACACACACACACACACACACACACACACACAATCTTGCAGCCCGACGGTGTTTTGCTTCCATTTAAGAGGTGTCCTTCAGCTGCAGGCGGGTGCGCGCCGAGCCTGCCGCCTGGGTCCGCGTCTTAAGGCTGGGCAACTTGGGTAGGCTGAGTGTCACCCACACGTGTGATTGGTGAACAGTGCGGGCGCCCGCTAGGGTGGTAGTCTCCTTCTTCTCCCCCACGCCGGCTGCAGCTCCAGGCCCAGACCTAGAAAAGGGGAAGGAAGCCCTGGCCACCAGCCGACGTCTGGGCCGGCACCAACCACGCCGCTCCCAGGAACTTTTCGCCCCCAGCTGTGCGCAACTTTCTGCCGGGTCTCCCGGCGCGTCACGGCCCCGAGTCTCGGTCCCCGATCTTCCTTCCTTTCAACCCGGCGCTGCGCGGGCTGAACTAAGCTGGGCCGAGCGGACCGAGAGTCCGGGGAAACCCGGAGCCGAGACGCCGCACCGCAGTCGGAATAAAGTTCGCGCCCTGAGCTGGGTCCCCCTAGCCTTCCCTCTCCCCTCCCCGCTGCTACTCGCATTTTCCCCCCTTGTTGACAGCTGGGCGCTGGCGGCCACCTCCACTTCCACGCCCGCACCCCCCGGGGGGCGCCAAAGTTGTTTTTCCATCCACGGAAGAGGGGTGTGTGTAGAACGAGGCGGGGGTGGGGGAGGAATACACATCTTCCACGAAGAAGCCCCTAGAAAGCTTGAGGACAACAACAAAACAGGCGGCAAACATCGGGAGTCTGGACAGTTGCGCGGAGAACAGAAACTTGTGCTGGCGCGGCCGCCGGTCCCCCCCGCGCCGCCGCGCGCACCCCGCCTCGCCAGCAAGCCCCCCTCCCGGACAGTCCGTTCCCTTTTTTTCTTCTCTCCTTCGGCCCGGGGAGGAGCGGGGTAACTCCGAGCGCCGGCTCGAGGGAGCGAGCGCGACCCTGGGTGCGGGTGTAAATCAGTCACCTGAGCGCCAAGGGGCCGCGGCGAGGGCGCGCGCGGGCGGGCGGGGAGTGGCGCGGGCGGCGAGCGCGGCCCGGAGCGGCCGGGCGGGGGAGGGAGCAGGCCGAGCGGCGAGCTGAGGCGGCCGAGGGGCTGGTCCAGGCGCGGCCGCTAAGAGGAGACCAAGAGGCGGGGGCTGCACTTGACAACCAGCATGCCGAGATGGTAAGAAGTTTCCACCTCCTCTCCGCTTGCGTCTGCACTTGGTAGGGACTGACCCGGGCGGGACGCCCCGGGGCCGCGGGGCCGGCCGCCTTCTCCCCTAACGCCGCGGCGTGAGGAGGCGGGCAGCCGGCGGCGCACCCGAAATCCACCCCCACCCCTCAACTTGGCCCCAAGTTAGCGAAGCGGCTGCGGGCGGGCAAGCGGGCGGGCGAGCGGGCGAGCGGGTGAGCAAAGGCTCCCGCGCCTTAGGTGAGCGGCGGGCAGTCGGGGGACTCTGGGGACAGGGAGCCCTCGGGTAGGGCACAGGGCTCGGGGACCCGGGGTGCACGGAGCTCCCGGGACCCGAGACAACTTTCCCAACTTGCTGCCGAGTGCAGAGCCTGGAGCGGCGTCTGGGCGTGGGTGCCGGGGTGCGGCCCGCGTGGGGACCGAAGCGATGCCCACACGGCTGCGGAGGACGCGGATGCGGCCAGTCAAATCCCGCTAGACAGACACGTGTGTGCTTTCCCAAAGTGCGGTTCTGAAGCAGCCGGCCCACTGCACTGACACAGCGACTGGACGGTGGGATTTGAGGCGTGAAGTGGGGGTGGCGGAGGGAGGGCAGAATAAAAAACAATGATGGTGGTGGAGCTCAGGACAAAACTAGACGAAATCTCCCGTGGGATGAGGCGAAGATTAAAAAAAAAAACAACACTAAAAAACTAAGTGCAAGTGGTGGAGGAAACGGGATGGCACAGCACAGAGAGAAGCCAGCACAGACCCTGGAAGGAGATGGCTTCTCTGTAGCGAGGAAGCAGGCAATTAGTTTACCGGGTGATGAGCCCGGCTGTCCGCTTTCGGGGAAGTAATTTGTTAGAAATGGGGTTCGACCACTCTTTTTCCTTGGAGTTCCCTACCACCCAGTGTCGCTGTTACCCCCACTTGGGGGCTGTAATACATAGTGGGGCCCTGAGTAGATGTTTAAGAAAAGGGGTGATAGCAGGTTGACATTTTTTTTTCTCTCTTCCCTTCGCCCTGATGTGACATCTCTTGTTTCAGAGATCAAAGTCACAACTGGAATGTGGGAGATGGTACTGTCAAATGCAGACACACACACAGACAAAAATTCACCCAGGACTGCGGTTACAGTAATGCTGACAGAAATTAAAGAGGTTTTGAAAGCAGCGTGCGATTTATGATGCTACCCATTTACCCTAGAGTCAAGCTGTTGTAAAACTGATGTACAAAAGACATCATAAAATAATCCTGTGTGCCCAGGATTAAAGTGGCAGAAAGTGGCTTGTTTTATTATTATTTTTTTATGTACTCCACGAACAGCTGTAGTAGTTGTTGGATCCTCAGTTTAAGTGAGGCATCAAACCAAAATATGAACTATATGTGCTTAGAGCTGAGGAGTTTCTTGTAACGGCATTTTACACATTATAAAAGCCAGTTGGACATCCTTTTCTTCCTCTGGCCAGTATTACTGTTTTTTCCAGAGCTCTATTCCCATATACTAAGCACTCTGAGCAATGGCTGTGAGTCCATTTGTCTTCCACGGTTTTTGTATGCTGCGCTTTCAGATGTTTTTGTGCACAGACACGCGTGCTTTAAGTGGAATTTATTTCTGGCACTCAGTGCTCCTGCTCTGAAGTTGTCCTTTAGCACCAAGCCTTGTGCAAGTTTGGTAGAACTCCCCTTTACTCTTTGGGATCATGCACAGCAGGGTCCTCGTGAACCCTTAAAGGCTCAGTGTTTTCTATCACACTTGTAGCCGGTTCATTTAAACTTGTTCATCCTAATGAAGTTCTGAGCTGTAGGTACTCTCTCTGTTCCCAGAGAGCAGCGGATTTAAAATCCACATTGCTAATCACTTTACCAAAGTGCAGGAAGCTCTTTACCTGAGGGAAGGACAAGTCACCTTGAATCTGAACTTTGTTACAGAGAACCTTTTTGGAGACAAGTCTGAGATGCCCCCCCCCCAACCCATTGAGAATATTAAGTTGGGTTGTGTTTGCATGTAAAACTTTGGGTGAAAATCAACCTCATGTGATTTTTAAAAAATAAATATTGAGCAAATGTTAATAGCAGGAGTGCATTGCTAACACCTAATTTTTTTCCCCCTCTTCTGCCTGAGATGTAAGTTATCTGTCAGGCAGGGATATGAGCTTACAAAAAGAAGCAGACAAAAGCAGAGCTGACTGTTGCTATATTAAAATGTAAGTGTTACAGTTTGAATTTTCAAGTGAGAGTTTTGAGTTCAATGCTTTACATAACATTTTGTCCTAATCTTGCTTGCTGTCAGGGATGTTTCATGGTTGTGCAATTGCTGCAGTCAAGAATGCCAATTTGCATTCCAGGAGTGTCATTTGATTACTTTTATCTGCGAAGCTCCAAGACCGGCCCAGACCTCTCGTTTCATCTTGCCATGTCACGAGTCAATGCTGTGTCGTCTTTTCAAAAATCTGCCTGATTTAGACAAGAAAGAAAAGTACTTTCATGTTGCAGCCGCAGTCCCCTGCTAACTTGTCAGCAGCAGGATATGATTCACTTGGGCCCAGAAGAATGGAACAGAGAGGCGGGTTAGGCGGTTCAATAAAGCCCACGGACAGGTAGTATGTGACATCCCCAGAGAGCTGCAGTTAATGAAGAACAGGTCTGCTTAGTTCTCCACACGCTGACCTGGTGCTGTCCCCACAGTTTTCTCATTTGATCTTTCCCAGCAAATTGATCTTTTCTTATATTTTTTCCCCCTTCCAAGTTAGTCCTTGAGGGACTGAAATTAGCAGAGCAACTTAAGTTGGATAATACAGCTGTTCAGAAAAGAAGAAATTGGACACTGGCACAAAAAAGGGGGTGGGGGTGGGAGAGTAGAGGCAGCTATTCTATTTTTTGTTGTTGTTGTTGTTTCTGAGAATATTTCCTATATTAAGGGAGTCCCAAGAAGGTGATGAGGACTGAAATCTAGTGGTTTCCCTTACTTTAAATTTAGAGTTAAGCTTCAGTGCTATTTTAAATATTCTGTAAATGTTTGAAAGATGGCTTTAGCAAGCACAAAGAGTTTGATTTAGCAATGCTTATATTCATTTGTTTGGAGTGATCTGCCAGTGGAATAGTAGCTTTTATGACTATTGTAACATGAACAAAACATCAATGGCATACTTCAACTATATTATTTATGGTTTTTAAAATAAATACAGTCCCCAAATATTCAATACTGAATTGTTGAAAAGATTAAACAATAAAAAAGTCATTACCAGCATTGTATATAAATATTGTGGTTCATGAAGATTTTTTTAATGAATTATCATCAGTATCTTTGTTTTACATAAATTCCACAGATGCATTGTTAATAAAGTGAGTGATTCTGTCCTCTAGGACTTTTTTTTTAATTTAAAGGTAGGATTTTAAAATTAAGACCAGATTACAAGTAGATTTTTTTTAAATGGTCACATGTTGTTTTTTTGAGATTAAAATTCATTTTATACAAGGTGAGTAAATCTTAATTGAAAATGTTGAAAATGTGTGCCTAGTTGAGACAGGTTACAGTTTTACTATGGAGGTTTTGTACATAAAGTTTAGGTTGGGAGCAATTAATAGTCTTAACTTGATGAATGTATAAAGGAGTGGTGCTTTCAGAATTCTTCTGCAGATGGTCACATTTAACATCTGCATTCTGACAAGAAGCAGAGTTGAAAACAGCCGTTCTCCTGCCACATCTCTTGTTGGCCAGGCGTTACATACTGCAGTTGGTTAGTAAGCTCTCTGAAGAGCTAGAGGGAGCCTCATCATTTTATTAGATAGACTTAAGGTGTAGTCAGAATGTTGCACAATTACTGGCTTAGGGTTTTTGAGATCACACACACACACACACACACACACACACACACACACACTGATGACAGCAACAGAATTTCCTCTGAGAACAGTTAAGGAATCAGCTAAGCTTTCTAGGACTGCCTTTTGGGTGACTTGGATTAGGTGAAATGCAACCAAACATTTTAAGTGTTTTGGTTTGCTTAACTACTGTTGCCTCTGTGTCAGCTGAAGGCGTTATCCTCATGTTAGAAGGCCCACTTCAAATCCCTATAGAAGCAACTTCCTACCCAGTCGCCGAGGACCACACTACCTTCCTTTAATCCACAAAAGACAGCTACTCCCTCCCTAGATGAAGTTTTGAACTAGTTCTGCATATAACTGGATGTTCTGGGGAGAAAGTTTCCTCAAAAGAAGGGCTTCATGTTGTCAACCATTTGTAAGTTTTGCATATTCTTAATTAGTAAATGAGCTACATTTGAGTAGCAGGAGTTGAATGCTTTCGTATTTACCACTTGGCATTTAATTTCACCTTTGTTTATCAGTCCTACCAGGAAATTTGTGATATGCTTATATATTAAATTATCAGTAGTAATGATTGCTTTTCATTATTTATATACTAGGTTTTTAGGGGCATTACTTTTACATTTATTTACCAGTTAAGTAAATCTCATATCCAAGGAGATAAACTGCCCAGATTTGTCTTCTTCCCCAGTAGCTCTTATTATGTTGCTACCCAATAAAAGTCTTTTATTTGTTGCTTATTAGAACCCTCAGTACACTCAAAAGTTCAGCTATAATTTAATTTGGCTGTTCAAAGAGCCTCCCTTGTTTTAAAACACGTTCTCAGTATTCCTTTACCATTTGTTGTGAGCCTATATTCTAACTCATGAATATGCATAAGAGCAGTAGTACAGACATGTCATTTAAAAAGTTCTCTGCCATAACAGAAGCATACCATTTTCCTTTAAAAACTTACACATATAACAATGTAAATTCTGTCCCTTTCCTGCAATTTCCCCAATATTCTTGAGCATTTTTTCTTTTTTTCCTGCATAGTAATTTAAATTGTTTTGCTCTCCTACTTTTGGATTTGTTCCTCAAGGAAACACACAGCCTAGGTGTGGTGAGGCAGGCAAAAGCTAAGTTTCTCAATTAAGAGTTCTAGCTAAAGCCCTTTCACAGTTGTAGCCCCTTGAAATTATGAGGGGTTTGTTTTGTACTTTACAAATTGCCAGCATGATAAATTTGTCTTCTTTATAGCAACGGCTGGGCAGTTTTACAGAGTCCAGGATACTTGCGGGTTTCAGTTGAAGTGTAACCGATGATGCAGGGTCAGGACCAGAACTCCAGTATCAGGGATCTTTCCACAGGGAAGGCAGGATGTGAACATGCTAAGTGAGTCACTGCATGTGTGTGTAACCAATGGGAGTCACAGCAAGCGTTCCTTCTGGATACAGTATTTAAGACTTGTCAGAATGTACAGTATTGTCTTGGAGCTGGGGCTCGTGAGTTCACTGTCACTGCTTTTTTTTTTTTTAATTTAGTGCAAAGATGTAACAGCCCACACAAAACATTTTTCTCTTATTATGACCTTACATTGGCCAAAGTGCCCCATACTGAAATTCCTTTTTAGTATCTTTTCCCCCCCTTTAGTCTAAAGCCAGACGTGTACCCAGACACAAAGCCTCTGTGTATAGCAAGCTGTTTTAAATATTGTGACTCGACGAAGCGCTGTCCTTTCTCTGCTTGAGCCAAGGATCTCTGCTCAGTGTCTGTGGATTACCAACCTCCTTCTTTATTGTATGTCTTGTCAGCTATTCCTATTCATTTAACCTTTCATTAGTGTCTGTGCAGCTTCACTGTCTGGAAAGGCAAGGAAAACCCGAAAGGCCCCACTGTCACAGTTATTAGATTTCTCCGTTACATCCCAGCAACCACAAAGAAGTAAGAGTGGAGGCCATTGTCGTGCATGCTGCTGTCCTGGGGTGCAGCTCTTCTGTGCATGTCAAGGACATGTGCCACATGTTGATATGCATCCCAGGAATAAATGCGCAACATGGGGGCATAGGCTGACAGAGGCAGTAATGAGCTTTGTAGGAGTTATTTCGAAGACTCGCAGCTAGTGAAGGAATTTTGCTTAACCGGCCAAGGAGATAGACAGAGTTGAGAGTTGCCAAGATCTGCCCGTGTGGAGCTTGTCAGTCACATTGTTTCATTCTAAACTGCATTTGAGGGGAAAATTGAATACCTTTGACAGGGATGAAAGTCTCATTTTCTCCTTGAATCTCAGAAGACAAAGGTGTTATTTCTGATGATAATTGTGCTGTACTATAACTACTTTTATTTTTTATTTTTTGTGTTGGCTAAATAAGATATGTGAATGATTGTGTCAGTTATTTTTTACACACTGCAAAATAGTTAAAAGATGTTTAACAGAGATGTGAATGTTTTCTAAGTCTGTAAAAAAAAAAAAATGTTGCCCATGAATCTTCCCATGCTCCTGCTTTGCTGTGACTCTCCGTGTCCTCTTGCTCCTGTCCCCTGGATTTTATAGATGTGTTTCCACAGTTGCTGCAATGTGGGGGAGAAAAGGGATGGGTGCGGATCAAATACTGGTTGATGGTAGACTATCAATCATAATGAAATTACTCTTGAAGAAGTCTCAAAGCAGAGGCGGGGACATAGGGGTGTTGGTAGCGGTGCCTACGCCATGAGCGTGAAGACCTGGCCTTGCTTCCCAGCACACGCAAAAGGCCAGACATGGTGGCTTGCACTGTATTCGCCATGCTGGGGAGGCAGTGACAGGCAGGTCCCCAAGGTTCCTGATTGGCTGAGTTTCCGAGAATGAGAATGAAGGCCATTGGCTTTGGTGTCTAAGCTTTACCCGCTCAGTACCTGTGCTGTCCTGGAAAGCAGTTTTGTTTGTTTGTTTGTTTGTTTGTTTAAGGCCATGGGTTTTGTTACGGCATTCTCACATCTACACTTCCTTGTACAGGCAGTCATTTTCATTGCCTGCTCATCCCTATTGGCCAGACAACCAGTTTGGTCATCTCTCAAACAATTTTTTTTCCAATGGTTTGTTTTATATGATAGAATGATGTAAATCATAGTGGTTGATTTTTAGCATTTTAACTACATTATTGAAAAATAATTCACATACCATGTAATCACAATTTAAAGTGTACATTAATAATACCCAAATTATATGGACACACTGTTTATTTTACCTTCATCAATTAATGGCTATTTGTGACTAATATGAGTAATGCTGCTGAGAGCATTTGTTATAAGCTTTTTTGGTCAGACGTGTCTTTATTTCTCTTGGATTTATACCTATGAGAAGAATTGCTGGATCATGCAGCCTCCTTTGTTTTTCATTTGTGGTGAGAGTTAGGAGGCATGTGCGCCACGGTGCATGTTAGTTCTCTTTCCTCATGTGCGTTTTGGGGCTTGAATTTGCTCTGAAGTAAGCACCTTTCCCTGTGAGCCATTTACTGGCCCTAGGTTGCCTCCTAGCACTTGAGGTATGAAAGCTCTTGGTACAGTCTGGTCACAGTCCTTTATCTGATACAAGGTGTGCAAATACTCTCTCCCATTCAGTGAGCTGTATTTTTTACTTTTTTTGATGTCCCTTGAAACAAGTTTAATTTTTTTTTTGAAAGACAAGATTTTATTGCATACTGAGTGGGTGACAGCTCAATAGAACAGTAGTGACCCTCAGGAAAGTTCCTGGAACCATTCACCAGTGTATGATGAGAAGTTTTACATGTTGATGAAGTCCAACTTACATAATATTTTCTCATGTTTGCTATGTTATCAAAAATAAAACCGACCACCCATCATGAAAATTTACACCTGTGTCTCCTTGCCTCTTTCAGTTGTTCTTGGTAACGTCGCATGTAGGGTTGTAAGATCATACCGTGTGGCAGTCTTCCCTTGGTGAAATCGCTTTTTTTGGGGAGGGTAATATCTGCACCATTTTATGTTCTTGCCAACAGTGTCCGAGAGTTCCAGCTTCTCCATGTTGCCACCCATAAACTTGTTATCTTACGACAGTGATAGAAATCTGACTGTGAGGTGACGTATCCCTGTGTGGTTTTGCTGTCTCTGCTTGCCTTGAAATCTAGGAATGGAGTGATGTTCTTTTTTGTAGCCCCAACCCCACTAAGTGGGGATTAAATATAGGGCCTCATCCATGTTAGATAAGCTATTTACCATTGTGTTGTGTGTCCAGCTCTTTCTGTGTGTTAGTTTGAGACAGGGTCTTACGAAGTTGCCCAGGCTGGCCTTGAACTCATGGATTTGCCACCCTTCTACCTGGTCTTTCTAGTAGCTGTTATCACAGACTGGAGCCACCAGCCCTGTCTAGCCTCCACTTTCTTGTGGTTGGGTATGGTGGGTACACAAATCCCTTTTTGGCTTTTTGTCCACTTTAAAATTGGATTACTTGGGTTTTGCTGGTTTTGAGTTTTAGGAATTCTTTATATAATATATTTTGGATATTACTGTCATATCAGAAATTAACTTTACAGATATTTTCCTCGCATCCTGCGGGTTAGCTTTCGTCCTGCTTATTGCCTCTTTTGCCTTGGCCGTGTAGGAGCTTCTAGAATTTGGTGTAGCCCCATGTGTCTGCTCTTGCTTTCTTTGCCTTCAGCAGTTTACAATTGAAGCTCAGATTTATCTGATCCCTAGAAGAGTAAAGGCTATGTTAAGTAAGAAAATCTATTGTTTAGGTTTAAAAAAAAACACAACAGGAAAATAAAAGAAAGAAAGGAACTTTTGGTGGTACTCCAGGGGACAAGAAATGTGTCATTTGGTAGCCAGAAGATGATAGGTGCTGGTTCTGTGCAAAACAGCCCGGGTTTACTTTGATGTTTCTTAATTATCATTGAGTTTAAAAGCATCTTAGGTGTTCCGTATGATAACAGACACACTTCATACCCTGGAGGGTGGAATTAAGTACCTAGAAATAATTGTTTTTGGTTTCATAAATACCTCAAAAGGAAAGGAGGAAAAAACATGATTGAGAAAATTTGTCTTTAGACATCCCACCACAGGCAAAATATCACCAATGGAGATAAAACTGAAGATTGGTTTATGATATCCAAACCGAAAACAACTGGCTCGGTTACGTTTTCAGTAAATACTGTGTTCAAATCTGGCAAGATGTGTTTGCAAACAGCTTGCTCTCCAGTCTACCTGGTGTATTTTGAAGCCTCCTGCCCCTGAGTTAGAGAAACTGGAGAGCAAGTAAAAAAGGTGACTTAATTTATGGGCAGCAACATTGGATCATGGTTGAATTAAAAGGAATATTTAATGGAAAAGGCCTACTTTTCTTCTCATTCATGCTAATAAGACCTATATTCATTTCTACTTAAGTAATTGCTTTTTCAGCATTCTGATGGGCCATTCTTATTTAATTGCTTTTGTCTGTTTTGGGCTTTATGCCAGTTATTTTAGACAAAATTTCATTATTATTTGGCATCAACTATTAATTAGGTGGCCAAGTGGTCACATTTATATTTGCAGAGAACGTAGGTTTTATTCCCCCTCAGAAGTGTTTATATATGAAAACAGTAATTAGCCAATTTACAGTGATACCTCATGACATAATTCGAGGATTAACTTTCTTCCCTGTGGATATTCTGTAGAGGATTTAAAATAATTTATAAAATTGCTATGACATAAAATTTCATATTTATCAGATACATGACTTTTTATTATATGTATATATATATTTTCCTTTTTCCCTTTTACTGGGGATTGGACTGAGGCCTTTTATGTGAGAGACAAGCACTCTCCACTGACCCACATCTGATTTTTATAATTTCACACTGGACAATGTCACTTTTCTCTTTTAAGTATGCCTTGACATGTTCTTATATTTATGTGTGTGTGTGTGTGTGTGTGTGTGTGTGTATACACACACACATATATATATGTATATATATGTATGCATATATATACATGTGTATATATATGGATAAAGAAAATCACATGTAATTATTAATTGATATTATATATGGTTTGGGGACATACAGAATGTTATTAACTAAAATGGAAAATTATACAAAGACAGGCCACTCGGCTCTCTGCCCCAAGGCTTCTAATCTCTTTGCACTACAGCTCTGTAATTAGCAGACTAGAGATGCTCTCTGTATCAGCACCCGCCAAGTTTGCATCCAGAAACACAGTATGACAGTTGAGAAGTTTCTCTCATTCATGGTGATTGGAATGAAACATCACATATCTTTGGATTGTTTTTTGACAGATGAAACAGTTTCACTCCAAAGTGTATTAACTCTAAACAAAATTAACAGCGAAGCCTTTGTTTTTAATCTCAGAAGTTCTGCCGGGTCTCAAACCAAATTTAAATGTCTTTCGTTTATTTACAATAGTATCTAATGCAAGAGATACATTCTTTTTTTTTTTTTTTTTTTTAAGAGAGTACACCTCTTAAACCTTCCCCATATCTTTAAGAGATGAATTGCCCCTCCTTCTTTCTTAGGTGGTCGATGTCTTACTAAAAGAAAGGTACAGCAAATCCATATGTAGAGTACTCCATCATCATAGCCAGTACCTGCCACTTGTTTTCTGGGGTCCTCCTGGTGCTTTCAATGGCCCATAGGGATAAGATAAGGACTCTCCTGACTCTTTGGCCCAGCATGGTACTCCTGGAGGCACTGTGAGGAGAGCAGAGAGCACAGGCTAAATGGCTGAGTCACTCACGTCCCTTTTTCTTCACAGTCTTGCTAGCCAGTGTGCTAAAACTAAAACAAGATAGGGAACTACCCAGATTTTTCTTATTAAAAGTCCTTTATTTAAAAATTATCAGCTGGGCGGTGGTGGAACACTTCTTTAATCCCAGCACTTGGGAGGCGGAGGCAGGTGGATCTCTGAGTTTGAGGCCAGCCTGATATACAGAGTGAGTTCCAGGACAGCCAGGGCTAAACAGAGAAACCATGCCTCGAGAAACCAACCAACCAACCAAAAAACCAAGAAACCCAACCAATGATCGAATTAAAGACTTAGAGTTGTTTATTGGTCATTGCAGTGGCATTTGCGATTATAAAGAGAAGCCAGTCATCGACACAGTGACAGTTTGTATGTGTGTGTGTGAGTGTGTATAAATGTGTGGCAGAAGTGGAGTGGTCACAGTGATCTGAGAGATGTGATCCTAGCTACCTGACGATAGAGCTGGGAGGGTGACTTAAGTCTGGGAGTTGGCTAAGAGACAGGGAGCGATTGATCAGGTAGACCAAGAGATGGATTTGGATGTATTTATGCACGATGTAGATCAGTAATGAGTGGATCATCAAATGTTTTAGTGGTAGTATGAAATTTTATTTCTGAAGTACTAATATATCAGTATTGTAAAGCATTGTTTTTTGTTTTTATTATTTTTTATTGAATTAATTTATTCAGATTACAACTCAATTGTTATCCCATTACTTGTATCCTCCCATTCCTTCCTCCCTCTCACTTTTACCCTATTCCCCTCTCCTAGGTCTATGACCTAGGGGGACTTCCTCCCCCACTTTATGGCCGTAGGCTATCAAGTCTCATCTTGGTGGCCTGCTTATTCTTTGAGTGCCACCAGGGCTCCCCATCAAGGGGAGGTCATCAAATATGGGGCACCAGTGTTCATGTCAGAGTTAGTCCCAAAGCATTGGTTTTCATCCATGGTATCAAACCCAGAGTGGTATGGGAGACAAGCATTCCATCACTCTGATATGTATATAGTTTAACATTATAAATCTTAAGAGTCATCAGGTGGATGTCTGCTTGCTATATGTAGAATAACTTGCTGGGGGTTTTACATGAGACCTCAGGCCAGTGGTTTTCAACCTGAGGGTCATGACCCCTTTTCACAGGGGTCACTTATCAGAAGTCCTGCATGTCAGATATGCACAGTATGATTCCTAACAGTAGCAAAATTGGATGGAAACAGGAATCAGGTGGAGCAAGGATGGAGGGAGAGAGTGCTGGGAAAGACAGCTGGAATTGGGGGTGGGGGGCAGTGAGGGGAGTATTTTGGGGATGAGGTAGAAACAGTGCAGTGGAAACTCCAAGGAATCTACAGGGGTGACCCAAGCCGTGACTCCTAGGGATTCAAAGTCTGAACCAACTGTCTTCTATAACCAGGCAAGGCTTCATGTGCAGGGAATGGAATATCAATCCAGCCACAAAACCTCTAGGTAAGAGATTAGACTTACTGGGGTAAAGGTGGCAGTGGTGCAGGAACTGTGGGAGTGGTCAACCAATGCCTGATCCAGCTTGAGACCCATGCTGTGAGAGGGAGCCCACTCCTGACACTTCCAGGAACTCAAGGCACCAGAGGCTGTAGCCCAGGATAGAACCAAATAGGATCACATGATGGGCACAAAAAAGAAAAAAAAAAGTCAGTGAAATGATTCCTAGTGATGTTCTGCTATACTAGGAGACTAGAGCCTAATTGTCTTTCATCAGAAAGGCTACATCCATTAAGTGATGAGACCAGGTGCAGAGACTGCAGCCAAACATTAGTTGGGGCTGGCGGAATCCTGAGGAAGAGGGAGAAGAAGGCTTGTAGGAGCCAGAGGGTTAGAAGACACCACAAAAAAGCCCACAGAATCAACTCAGCAGAGCTCATAGAGGTCACAGAGACTGAACCAACTATCAGGGATGCTGCCTGGGTCTGACCTGCATGGATGCTACACTTGCGTAGCTTGAGGTTGTAAAACTCCTAACAGTGGAAACAGGGCCTGTCTCTGACTCTTTTGCCTGTTTTGAGGACCGTTTTACTCCTACTGGGTTGCCTTGTTCAGTTTTAATTTGTAGTGAAGTACCTAGTCTGTTTGCAGCCTAATATGCCGTGTTTGGTTACTGTCCCCGGGAGGCCTGCAGAGGAGGAGTGGGTCTGCAGGAGAGCGAAGCTGAGGAGAAGGAATAGGCGGCGAGGAGAGAATAGAAACTGAGGTTGGGATGTTCTATATGAGAGAAATTTAAAAGTAGCAAACTTACAGTTAGGAAAGAACAAAAATAATCTTATGGTTGAGGGTCATCCCAACAGGAGCAGGCCACTGAGAACCACTGCCTTAGGCAGTCCTTGCTGGTTGATTAAAATAAGAAAAGCCTTTAAACTTTGTGAATTTTTTTTTTATGTTTAAGTTCCACATCCTGTCCAGGTGTGTGAGTTCCAGTTGCTTTGTTTTGCAAAGTAGAATTTAAAATTCAGACTTTTTTTTTAAGTTTTGTTTAGAGATTGGGTCTTAGGCTGGCTACAAAGTTGCTATGTAGTTAAGGCTGGCTTGGATCCTTTTGTTTTGGCCTGCTGAGTGCTGGTACTACAAGGTCTACACCATCACTCCTGGCTACATTTCACTTATTTTAGAAGGTAAAATTTAACAAACTCTGGAGATTTTATGATATATATGATACTTTGATGCTAAAGGTTATAATGTGTAACCTAGAAGCTATAATCTTAAAATTCAGCAACACAAAATAGAGTCCAGGATAAATACCAAGGTGTGAAATTAGCCTTTGATCTTCTATGCTACACCTAGAAACATGATTTCTTCAATGGTCTTTTCAAAGCAACTTTTCCGTTAGTGGCTCATCTTTTTGTTTTGTTTTGTTTGTTTTTGTTTTTTGAGACAGGGTCTCTCTGTGTAGCACTGGCTGTCCTGGACTCACTTTTGTAGACCAGGCTGGCCTCGAACTCACAGAGATTCGCTTGCTTCTGCTTCCCGAGTGCTGGGATTAAAGGCGTGCAGCACCACACCCGGCTCATCTTCTTCCACGGACTGAGAGATGGAAGCAATAAGTACACACATAAACATGCATGCACACCTCCCTGTGCATGTGAGGTGTGGGAGTAAGAGGCGCGGGCGCGCGCGCACGTGCCCACGCACACACATACACACACACACCTGTGTATGTGAGGGCTGAGAATAATAGGTACACACCCAGTACATGTGACGTGAGAGAAATGGGCGCGTGTGTGCACACACCCCATATGTGCATATGTGCCATGGGAACACGTGTATGGCTGTGTATCTTATGAGGGGGCACAGCTGTGTGTTCCAGTAGATGAAATTGGCTCGTTCTTTAGAAGCCTGATTTAAGGAGGTGTCACATTATCCAAATGTTGCTCGCTGCTTTTTTAGTTTGGAATTTGGACAGGTGACGTTCAGTATCAGCCTGAGGGTCTTGCGTTCTTCCTCTCAGATAGGGAGACCTCTGATTGTGTGGATTCTAGGGCAACTCTGGCTCTTCACCTAGGCTGAGTACCTAGCTAAAGGACCCCGTCAACCTTTACCCCTCTTGCTTGTCTTTTTTTTTTTTCTGCTTCCCATCCCCACACTACTTATACATCCCTCATCTTTATATACATTAATACTCTCAAGCAGGTGTTCTGGGAGCTCCATGTTAAAGTGACTGTATCTGTTCCAGTTTTGGTGGGTTCCGTGAGGGTAGCAGTCCTCATCACTCATTTAAACATCTTGGGAATATTCCACACTGCTTCTTTCTGTGTAGCCTGGGTGTTAGTAGGTGGCTGTGGAGATAGGGCTTGGATCTAGGTACTCTACATGCTGAGGAAGGCCAGTAAGCCCAGTATATCTCAGACCTGATGAGGAATGCCATGGCGTTGACTGCTTTTGGTATTGGTGCGAGGTGTATTCCTCTTTTGCTTTCTGCTTCTCTTTTCCCTTGAGTTTCGGTCAGTATTAGATACTAACAGTTCTTAATACTATCACATACTAAGGGATTTCTGGCTGCCGATGTATTGTTCTATGACTAACAAAAGATCGAAAAGTGAAAGCAATAATCTATCAGTTTTGATTCCAACACTAACTTATTAGTGATATGTATTTTGAACTTTCAGCCCTTTGTTCCTTGGTGACCACTTCATGGAGAGAGATTTATTGTGAGAAGAGAAAAGAAGGTGAAAAATAAGACTCTGAACTTGTTCTTGATAGCAACCAGTAAGACAGAAGCTGGTGGAGCGGTCAGTTCTCATGGTTTCCCTAGGTACAAGCTCATGGTTTAGAGCACTCATTGCAAAAGTGAGACATCTTTTTGTTTGTTGAAAGACTTTCCCACACTTAACTTGTTATATTTGAAAATTTGCAGTATAAATAGAAGTCTAAGTGGGGGGGGGGATTAGAGGGGAGAGTGAAGAAATCGCATAGGTAATGTGGACCACTGATGACCATGTGATTAGATTTGTTGAGGAGTTGAGATGCAGCCTGCTGGTGAAGCCCCATGCTGAGCATGCAGTAGGATCAGTCAATTAAAGAAATAACAGAACAAATAAGCAAACAAAAACCCAGGAAATCTAAGAGCCGATGAAATAAGTGCCTTTTCACATTTTCATGATCTTTTTCTAGCCCCTTTTTCTCAGGAGCGCCCCTCACCCCCAGTCTTCCTCTTCCATGTCTGATTTTTTTTTTTTTGCTGGGCAGACTTCATCAGGGAGACCTGATGTCTTGTCATCACTCATTTTAGTGTCGCCATCCTGCCCTGAGCCGTCCTCATCTGCACTGTGCAGTGCTTGCTGAGTGGGATATTTAAGAATTCTACTGCAAATGGTGTGTCTCCACATTCCTAGTGGGAGTTCAAACTCTCTTTAGTTAAGAGTATTCATATGGAGGACTCTTACTTCGGTGTTAATGTATGAGAAGATATGTGAGATATTTTAGTGACTGCACATGTTAGCTGGTTGGTCTGATTTTGGATAACCTGGGTTTTGGATTAATCTTTTAAATATTTCGCCATACTTTTGAGTAGCCTGGACCTTTTTTTTTTTTTTTTTTTAAGACAAGGTTTCTCTGTGTAATAGCCCTGGCTGTCCTGGACTCCCTTTGTAGACCAGGCTGTCCTCGAACTCACAGTGATCCGCCTGCCTCTGCCTCCCAAGTACTGGCATTAAAGGTGTGTGCCACTGTGTGCCCAGCCTGAGCCTGAACTTTTTAAATGAAACTTAGTTGCTTTCTTTGTTTCCATGATTAAAATTTCTAGGAACAACTTTATTGAGATATAATACATATACTGTACAGTTCAGTGCTGTGACTTTTACTACCACTTTGCAATTGCAGTTACAATTTTTAAGGTACTTACAGGAAAATGATGATTTATGGTATATTTGGAAGGAAATGTAGTTGTACATTGAAATAAATAACCTCTTAAGTGAAATATAATTGTATTATAAATATAGGCTTGGTTAGTTCAGTGGTGGATTGCTTGCCTAACATGCACAAAGCCAGGCCTTTATCCCCACATAAACCAAGTATGGTAGTTCAGAATTATAATTTTAGCACACAAGAGGTAGAGGAAGGAGGATCCAGAGTTCACGATCATCTGTGGCTACATTGTGAGCTCAAAGCCAATCTGTGCACATGTGATCCTGTCTCACAAAGAAAAAAAAATCTTAACAACTTTAATGAGGTGTTTCATAGGATCCATAAACCTGAATGGAGGAAAACTGAAAAACCACAAATAAGCAGGTAAATATACTATTCTTTCGTTGCTTTTGTTTTGTTTCAAGACAGGGTTTCTTTGTGTCCTCTGTCCTGGACTCAGTTTGTAACTTTGTAGACCTGGCTGGCCTCAAACTCACAGAGATCTGCCTGCTTCTGCCTCCTGATTGTTGGCGTTATAGTCATACTCCACCATGCCTAGTTTAAATATACTGTTCTTGATAAATCAGTTATCTTGGAAGATCATAAAGTAATGGTGCCATATTATAAATGCTTGCCTTTGAATGCTATTCATTTGAAATCGGTTGTAGGCACCCATGTCTAATTCTTTTAAGTGTTGAAAGGCTATCAGGATCTCTGTGACCTAAGTTTTGGATTTCTGAACCATTCAATAACAGGATGAATCTAGTTGGTGATAAAGTAATATAATTCAATTTTTTGATAAGAAAAGGCAATATTAGGTTTTCAAATTCAGTTAATAAGTTGACTCTGAAGACAGCCACAAATGGAGAAGCAGCCATTTGAGCGGCAGCAATGTTGGAAGAATGCAGCATCCTGAGGTGACAGCGCTGACAGTAGTTCCTTTCCCCTACAACCTTTAGAACTTTAAATCCATAAAAAAGGAAAGCCCAACTGCGTATGAATTAATGTGACCTTTTATGCAGCTAGAGAGTCACGTATACATACACGTGTGCTTGTAGCATCTTTCTATTGACCGAATTGTCATTTTACAGACTTGCATAACCAACTCTGCGTGCCAAACAGCTGATAGTTCTACTTTAGGGCATAGTTTATGAATTCAGGGTGAAAATGCTATTCTTCTTAGCCGGCGAAAGCTTCTAAAAATAATGCAGGGAGAGAGTTGCTGAGTGGTTGAGGCTAGCTTCCAGCACAGCCATTTTTCATCTTCCCAAATGTGGGAATTGTGGGCCTGTGCTACCACACCTGGCGAAGGACCGTTTTAAACAGAATGTGAGATGGCACAAGTGCCCTGTGACATTAAACAGTTTCATATGGAGCTTTTAGGTTCAAAGTCAAAGCGGATGGGTAAACCCACATTGTATGTTTTCTCTTAGTTGAGCAAATCTGTGTGTTGTGCATAAACAAATACTAGTGACATTAGAAAGGTAAAAGCTGGGGAGGCGCGCGTTTGTTCAAATATTCCTGAGGCTGGCTTTTTCATACTGATACCCAACTCACGTCAGAATAAAAGGCAGTTATCGAAGAAGACAGTTTCTATTGTTTGTGCTTTGAGAGACGTGTGGAGTGTGTGTATATGTGCACACGCATGCATGCCGGTGCATGCAGGTACCCATGCCTGTTCATGTGCTGGTGGAGGCCAGAGGTTGGCAGCTAGTCTTCCGTAGCTGCTTTTCTTTGGGAGATTAGGGTCTCTTACTGAACCGAGAACTCACCAGTTGGCTGCTTAGGCTAGCCAACAAACATCCAGGATTTTTCTGCTGCCACCTGTCAGCATTTGGATATGGGTATGCATTGCCTGCCCAACGTTTGACATGATACTGACGACCTAAACTCATGTTTAGATAACACTCACTCTTCCCAGTGAGCCATTTCTCCAATCCCTTGATTTTTAAAGTTATATGTTTCCTTTTTTTTTTTTAGCTCCTATAAATTGTGTTTTGAAGGAACATATACCATTTCTTTTTATGACTTCCTATGTATCAATTAGGAAAAGCATTATTGATGGATGTGGTGGTTGGTTTTTGCAATTTGAGCATTCTGAGACTGAGGCAGAAGGATCACCAATATTTTGAGGTTGGTCTTGACTACAGAGTTAGTTATGGGCCATGGATCATTGTGAGACATTGCCTTGAAATGAAAAGCATTATTATTATTAGTTAGGGCCATTTCGGCCAAATTATGCTGTTAAACTTTCTTCTTATTCATCCTATCTCCTCTCTTAATAGTGTAAAATACTACTTTTGTATGGAATCTTCAGATACTAGAATCATTTTATTGTTATAAAATAGATATGTAGTGTTCAAAATCCACCCTTTTTTTTTGGAGTCACCACCTTCCCTGAAAATGATAGGTTCTTCGGGGAGGGGCAGAATGGAAGCTAAATCACTTCTTTCTTTCCAGCTTTATCTGAAATGTTGGAACTTTTTGATCTGTAAAACTCTTTAAGGTGCTCGTGTTTGAAGTAAGCATTAGTGTTGTTTTTTTCTTGTCATCCGTGATCTACTATGTGTTTTCTTTCAGCCAAATCGCAGTCTTTTGTAAAGCTTACATAGTAGGCTTCTTACATAGTTCTGTGATGGACAAGACGGCTCTCTCGGCAAGCCTTATTTTAAGATGGTAGGCTCTGCTGGACCAAAACCTGAGGGCATAATTAACAGTCTTTGGAGGGACCATGTGTGCTGACTTCATGGACCATTTGGCCTACAAGATGGGATTTAGTCCATAATTCATCGTCATGCGCTGTATTCCTGTGGGAGTATAAGGTCTAGCTGCTTTACACTGAGTAAGTTCTGAATGTCTTATCCTGTTCCAGCATGGGTTATTTTACTTGGGAATGCGCTTAATTACAAGCTTTATGTTTCTGACATCCATTCAGCATACCTCCTCTTGACTGCACCTGACTTCATCTGTGGAATTTCACTTGTAGGTTGAGCACAGTATGGATTTGGGGAGTCTGAAGCTGTCAGATTTGAAATCTGCTTTGTGGTGTGTGTGTGTGTGTGTGTGTGTGTGTGTGTGTGTGTGTGTATAAAACAAACATATTTGATAATATTCTCAAGAAGGGGGCATCATTTATCAGTTGTGGCTGATCTCAGAAGGTTTGATGCGCATGTCTGTGTTGTTATGTGTGGAAGCTGCAGGTCCATACTGGTATGTTCATCAGTCGTTGAGACAAGGTTGCTCACTGAACCTGGAGCCCATCCTTTCAGCTAGACTCCCTGGCGGGCCACTCATGGGATCTGCCCACCCCATGTCCTGCCTCTTACAGAGGTACTAGGGACCTGAACTCAGCTCTTGATGCTTGTACAATAGGCACTTCATCCACTGAGATGTCTGCCCGACCATAGTAGTCATTGACTCAAGACCCTTACAAAAGGGGGGTTTTGAACTTTCTTTTTGAAATGAGGCCTGACTATGTAGCCCAGGCTAGCCTATACTCACTATGTAGATCAGGCTACCCTTGATTTTGTGGTGGTAATGTTTCTCCCTTCATCTTGAGTACTGGGATATATTTTGGCCCAGGGACATTTTTTTATCTCTTTAGTTTTATGACTTTATTATTGAATAAAATCTAACTGGTTGTTGTTTACTACTAAGTTTTTTTTGATAGATTCATGTTTTATTTAATTTTTTTCCACAGTGCTTTTGGTTTAAGGGGTATCTTTAAATATCTCAGATAGACTTTGTTGCCTCATGTATTCTATTTTCAAGATTTTAAACTATTCATGATTGAGAATCCTGTAATTAGATTATCCAAATTTTCTAAATGCATTTGATTATTGTGCAACTTCTTTGGAAGATGGATATTTTTATTTATTTATATTTATTGTGTGTATGTGCATAGTTGTATGCGAGCTGGTTATTTACAACAACCATGCAGGTCTCAGGCATCAAATTCAGGTTGTCAAGCTTGGTGGCAGGCACTTCTACCCACTGAACAATCCCACCAGTCCTGTTCTTTTCTTATCAAATGAAATTTTATTAAGTAAACTTCTTTAATTTGTAAGGCTTAGAGAAAGGAGGAAGTAGGTTTTTTTTTTTCATTCCACCTGAGAGAGCTTTAAAGAGATGTTTATACAAATCAAATATGCTTATAACTTAAAAGAAATAATTTGGTATGGCAAGTTTTAAGTAATAATAATAATAATAAAGTATATACACACTTCATAACCTTTCTTTGAGTCTTTGGTTTAAGTCCTCTGACATGTAATACCAAAGCATTGCTTTGAGCTGTGTGTGTTGAAACATGCATGCCTGTCCTGGTGTCGTAACTAATTATATCTCTTACATGCTTACTTCTAGTAATTGGATGTAGACCTACCACAGCATGTGTTTTAACTTTTAGGTTTTTATCTGGAGGACTTGCTGTAGAAATCAAGTTTTTTACCACATGCCAATTTAACACTGTATACAGATGCTATTTAAAAAAAAATAATATACTTCATGTTTTATAGAAATAGTGTACTTTCAGGGGAAAAGGCTTTCCCCCCCCTTTTATTGAAAATAGATTCTTTTCTCACATAATATATCCTGATTAGGGTTCCCCTCCCTCTGCTTCTCTCAGTACCTCCCCACATCCTCTTCTACTTGGATCTATTCCCTTTTGGTCTCATTAGAAAAGAACAGGATTCTAAGAGCAATATAATATAATATAATATAATATAATATAATATAATATAATAAGATAAAACAAACTATCACATCGAAGTTGGATGAGACAAACCAACAGAAGGAAAATGGTCCGAGAGAAGGCACAAGAGTCAGACACACGCTTGTTCATACACCCAGGAACCCCATAAGAAGACTGAACTAGAATCCGTAACATAGTCCCAGAGGGCCTGGGATAGCCTTTGGGTCCATGTGACTGTGATCACTTGATTTAGAGAGTTGTGTTTTCTTGGTGTCTTCTGTCTCCTCTGGCTCTTACACTCTTTCCTTCTTCTCTTCCCCCAGGTTCCCTGAGCCCTGAGGAGGGAGGGATTTGATGGAGATGCTCCACTTAGGGTTGAGTGTTCCAAGGTCTCTCACTCTCTGTCTAATGTTTGGCTGTGGGTATCTATTTGTTTCCATCTGCTGCAGGAGGAAGCTTCTTTGATGATGGCTGAACAAGACACTGATCCTCTGTGGTTCTACAGATTGTAACTTAGTTATCATTGACTTAACAGCTAATATCCACATATAAGTGAATACATTCCATATGTCTTTCTGGGTTTTGGGAAAAAAAAGTGTTTAGCAGTGAAAAAATTTTAGTTGAACTGAAAAGCACATCTGCCTTTACTGATAATTACACACCATGTCAGCTGACTTTGCTGTTTTATCTCTGAATTGGACATTGACAGCTCAGTACAAGAGTGAGATTTTGCAGAATTTATTTTCCCTTGAAGTTTTTTCGAAAGATTAATTTGTAGAAAAGACTGGATGGAGTGCTGGTCACTTAATCTTCATGGATGACAATAATTCGATGCTTATTCTATGAAAATGCTCCAAGGAGAGTTTTCACAGACTAATTTAGAAATTCTGTCCTGGACATGATTGTGACTAGAGCAGTAGACGTTTGCTATGTGTACCAGCATGTATGAAAATATGTGGTCCTTGTCCATGCCTGCTGAGCGAGAACTGTACCAGTTCTTCGCCTCAGAACTGTAGTCTTGTGGAAATTAAAGTCTTAGGACTGGGAGCAGTTAATGCTGCTGATAGTTTGTGGTGGTTAGCACTGTACTGTGCTGGTGCTGACTGTACTCGGCGGACTTAAGGGATTCCACTCAGAACCTGGGAAAGAATATGCCACAGAATGTGTGGCAATTAAATATTTTAAAGTGAAAAGATGTTAATAAATGGGCCGTTGGGGCTTTGCTCAGAGAAAAAGATTCTGTGATTCTCTTACTGATAATTGCTTAAAATTTAATGCTGTTTTCTCTTACGATTTTTTTTTATTTCCTCTCATTCTTTGGCTGTAGCTAAACATAAAATATTGTGTGTGTGAGTATGTGTACATGTGCACAAATATGTATGTATACACATATGGGGAGGCCAGAAGACAACAGGTAGGCTAGGCTGGCTGGTCAGAAGGGCCCAGAGATTCTCCTGTCTGTCTCCCCAACATTGGGAATAGCAGTAGGTGGCATCACACCTGCCACTTTTAGGCTTCCGTACTTGCAAGAGAAGTGCTTTACCAGCTGAGCCATTTCCCCAAGCCCCGAAGTAAAATTCTTAAATTATTGTCTCAAACATAACTATCTTTTAAATTTCATACCATATTTAAAAATCTTGGCCCTGTTTTTGTCATGAAGTAACCAGTAACACAGAGGCATTGGACTTGAAGGCTGTGGCCTGCAGCGTGAGGTTTGTACTCCTAGGGTAATTTTTCTCTTGTTTTGAAAACTGAACTCTGGGGGATTTCCTTCTAATAATGTATAATAATCTATGCGTTGCAAAAGTTACATGGCCAAAGTAAAATAATGGAAAGGGCCTTTATACTTTTCCAATCTGTTTCTGTTAGCCTTTTTTTTTTTTTGAAGTGTCAATCAAATGAATGCAGCTATGTTTGATTTTAAGTTAGGTGAGGAAATTAGAATTCACAGCTGGTAGACTACTTGAGAGGAAGGGTAGTTCAAATTGCGGGACACCCCCAGCAGCACTGTAGAAAACTGGATGCCAGCTTGGCTAAGAGGAGCAGCCCTGTGGGTGGACTGAAATCCCAGGGGTGGGACTGCTAAGGCATGCTGGGTGCTGTACTGGGGATGGATGTTCCCTCCTTTTCTAGGGAGTTGGAAGTCATAAGGGATGTTTTGTCACAGATGACTGAGTTAGGGATACCTGCTGCTGTTTAGACTGGTGACACTGACTTGTACAGAGCACAGCCACTTTTAGCACATTGATGAATTCAGTTAACTGATTAAGAAAACATAAACGTTACTGGTTAAAATAGAAGTTTCTTTCAGAATTCTACTTAACAACATCCTTCTCTCAAAAAGAAAGGTTTCTGTTTCTTTAAGCTTCTTTACAAGTGGAACTCCAAATTCGACTTCCTAACATTCTTGAGTAAATCTGATTTGTAAGGGCATATGGATACTTTATATACTTGGCACACTAAAAAATATTTAGTCATAAGCCAACAAATCAAACCCAGATATACTGATTTATGCAAATGCCTATCATATTATGTGTCAGTGCTTGGCAAATTAGCATGTCATAAGTGCACTGAAACTCATGCCTTTAATTACAACTTTAAAATATTGTGAGAGAATGTTAGCATATAAGTGTATATATTTTTGTAACTATTAAAATAACTTCTCAGTAAAACTGCTGCCACCACTGCAGAACTTTCACATGTTAACTGTGGCTTTTCAGTGCCATTAGCTCAGCAGTTATGACTGGGGAGGGGACAAGGTCATTTGTTTTTGTTGTTGTTATGGGTTTTTGTTTTGCTTTTGCTATTTGTTTCTAAATCATTCATTTGGAGATAACAGTTACACTGTTTCGCATCTCCCCTTACACCAGTGGTTCTCAGCTTTCTGAATGCTGAGACCCTTTCATACAGTTCCTAATGTTGTGGTGACCCCCCAACCATAAAATTATCTTCAGTGCTACTTTGTAACTGAAATTTTGTTACTGTTGTGAATTCTAATGTAAATATCTGTGTTTTCTGGAGGTCTCTTGGGGGTCATGACACACAAGGTGAGAACTGTGTGTTATACACACAGTTGTAGTCTTAAGGAGTGAACTTAATATAGCACAGAAATGCTTAGCAAAACATATTTAGTTAATAGAGCTTTATTTGTGAAAAGGGAACTTAAATGTATTTATTAGTGAAGGGTTTACAATGATTTCAGATGACATCTCAGTACTATTACGGAACACACAGAAATTTTGCCTTTTGGTTTTACAATAAGGGAATAATATCTTCAGAACTAAGAAAGGATCTGAATTAGAATATTAATTCTACTACTGAGAAACACAGAGTTTTGAGGGCATTGCTTTATCTGTTTTGAACATGTGGTTAAAAAAATGTAACATAAAATTTAAAAGTATAAATTTACTAACTTTAATGTTATATATACATATTGTTGTGCCTTAAAAATTAATTTTGAAATAAGTTCAGGCTCATAGGAAGGGACTTAATAGAGGTCCTTCACCTGGATCACATATCCAACTAGTGTTCATCAAGACATAGCCACATGCCATACACTGGATCAGCTTAAAGGAGTGAGTCAGTAGTACTTTAGTTTATTCACAAGATTATAGCATCCTTACTACAGCATCCTCAGTATAGGATCCTCACTACAGCATCCTCATGACAGCATCATCACTATAGTATCCGCACTATAGCATCCTCACTACAGCATCCTCAGTACAGCATCCTCACTACAGCATCCTCAGTACAGCATTATCACTGTAGCATCATCACTATAGTATCCGCACTACAGCATCATCATTAGTGTCTCATTCTAGTGTGTTCTTACCATTATACCCACCCCTAACTCCTGCTAAGATTAGATGTCTTTTGCTTTTTGGACCAGTTTTCTTCCTTCTTTAAAATAGGTATGCTAGATAGTATTTATGTTTGAATATTTTGATATAATATACATGAACATGAATATTATAGCATCTATCTAATCCAAGAGATAAGGACCCATTAGTTTTTTGTCTTTATCATAGGTATAAAATGTCATACTTGGATTTTAGGAGTTATTCTGATGGATATGGTACCAATTTGTTTTAGTGAGAATTCTTGTACTAGTTTAGCAGACACATAAAATATGAGATTAAGAAAACCCCACAGTGTAAGTGAATATGTTAAAATAGTGGAAAGTCAAACAACTTTCAATTTTCCCAAAAATACGTGTATTAAGTAATGTTTTATAGAAGTGAGTGTGGGAAATATATCTCTGGCAATAAATACTTATCTTGCTTGCAAGTCTAATCATTGATTTTTTAAAAAAAATTTGAAGTATTTTATCTTTTTGGATACATTTTCTAAATTCATTGTTTAAACATTTTAAAACTCCATCCTTTTGGAATGCTGGTCTACACATTTTGTGGGGTGTTTGTCACAAATGTGCCACTTTGGGAAGATACAGAAACAACAGTTATTTTTCATCATGATATTAAACAGGCTTTCCCTCCCCCTCCCCTTCCCCCTCCTTCTGCCCGCCCCCCTCTTTTTCAGAGAAGGTCTATCACAGGTTAGCCAAGAATTCTTGGTCCTCTTGCCTTCTGAATATAAGAAATATCTTTTTTTGTGCTGTTTTTGACTTAAAATAGGATGAGTATTACAAAAGCTTCTGAATGACAGCTCTTAGGGGGGAAGTGTTAGGTTAGGAGGGCAATCATTAGCTGCATAGACATGACGTGACAGTAAGTTCCTTCCCTTTTAATGCCAGGGGCGTTGACATTCTCCAAAAGCAAAATAATCAGGAGCATGGCTATCTACCACAGTGGAACTGGTAAGAAGCCGAACGATGGAGACTTGGAGAGGTCAACACACACTGGGATTAGGGCATTTCAGAAGCTTTCCAGCCAGACACTGTGGTAGGGACCAGAGGGCACAGGTCTGGGTTTTTTCCAACTGAGACTGTCACCAACTAGCTTTTTGATCTTTGTTAACTTCTTTGGCACTTCTTTCATGCTCTTTATCTGAGCGTATAGACTAGATTAAAGATGGAAAGCAGACTTCCAATCTTCGTCAATATTGATGGATTGGCGATGGCTGTCTGAGGCAAGTATTTGGAACGTTTCCTACCAATCCTGGGAAGGAGGTCTGGGAACACACTAGCACTTTTTGATGCCTTTTATAAGACTGGCAGCGGGACTGAGATTGCAGACATGCATGCTTGCAGGTGTACGTGCCACACTTGTTGACTAAGCAGTTTGTAAATCCTTTTCCATTCAAACTGCGTGCCACAGGTGATGTTTTTCTTGGCTATAGAGTTGGGTGGGTCTTCTAATCATCCTTTGTACATCTCACTGAGAGAAATACAAGCTAAAAGCTAAGAGACTGGCTTGTAGTGATGGGTGGAAGAAGAAATGAAGTGGTTGCTGCCAGAAATAAAGGGTATGTGCCTACTTAAAATAGGCTTCCATGGAATCCGTTTATAACCCGCAGATAAGCATTAATAAAACCTGATCAGTCCCTTAAGAAAGGTTGTCCTTCAATGAAGTACTTAGTAAAAAGATCATTGCTTAATATTTGATGTAGGGAGTGTGTTTCTAATCTAGGGTACTGTTCAAACCAAGTTGCATTTTGGGTGGTATTTTAGTATCACACAGTAATAAGGCCAGTAAGAAAAGGATAGATAAAGTGTAGCTTTTGCTCTATTGATACCTAGAGTAATTCAAACATGCTATTGAAATATGGAGAGTCAACAGCGATCAGTACTGGTTCTGATTGGCTCATCAATACTGAAAACAAATAAGCTTGCCATAAGATACATATTCCATGTATAAACTGTTGAAGAACTATTGTTTGACTTAAAGAAAAAGATACCCTAAGCTTCTGGTGTCTTTTATATAAGATCATTCTCCATTTAGTCCACCGTGTTGGGAACTGTGTGTTTTAATGGCCTTTTTCTGTATTAGTGCTCTGTACAAGGGGGGACTTATGTAAGAGCTAAGTTATGTTAGCTCACCTCCACAGACTAGCAAAATGACTAGTTTTCCTTCATGTGTGTTCCCTAAGAAATTCTATGTGGCAGCCACATCTGTGGTACTCATAGGCCAGTACAATAGCCTTTTTGTATTTCTTTGTATCTGTCTCAGCCATCAAGACTGTCCCCTGGGGTACGACTCATGTTTTATTTATATTTGAATCACCAAACCTAGTGAAAACCTGGGCATATGACAAGTATTCCATAAGTGTTTATTTAATAACCAAAATACCCTTTTGCCTAAGAGCAGCACGATCTATCTACTAGTTGAAGATAATGTCTGTGCTGAAGCATAAATTGCCGAATCTGTAAATACACTGGCCATTGCCTATAGTATGTTCTGTGGTGATTGGGATTTATGCAAGAAATCTCTTTGCTTTTACGTTTTGGAGGCAGAGCCTTAACATGTAGCCCCAGCTGGCCTGGAACCAAGTGTGTAGGACAAGCTGGCCTTAACTGGTGGAGCTACCCTGCCTCTGGCTTTGAAATGTTTAGGTTGCAGGTGTGCACCGTTATGCCCTGCTGGCAAGTTGCATTACTCTCATTGTTTTCCTATTAAGGGACATCTAGAATAAAATTACTAGTAGAGATTTGGGCGTGAAAAAAAATGTCAAAGAAACAGTTACGGTTATAAAAAAAATATGTGATAGGCTGAAACTTGTCGACAATATGATTTTTTGATCCTGTGGGTCTTATTTAAGTGCATGGACATCTTGTAGCCTGGACCATTGAGCTTGATAGCAACCGAAGACAGGGTGGAACTCCATAGGGCTTAGCATCTGCATGAGCTGGTGACCTCTGCTATTGGGACTTTTAGATACATTTTAGAATTTATCTCTGGTATTTTCTATTCTACGAATATGGATAGTGGAAGGCAAATTATGATATGATGGTAGTGTTTTGGTAGGAGCAAAGTATGCGCTAAGTGTGTGTTGAGCCAGATGATGTACACCAAACAGTTGTAGTTGTTAATATATATATATATATATATATATATATATATATATATATATATATATATATATATATGGCTTGCTATCACTCAAAATTCTGTGGACAGCCTAGGGGGCTTTTAGAAGCAGAGAAGATGCATTTGCATATATTTCTTTGTCTATTATTATTATTATTACTTTGGCCTTTGCGCTTGCCTCTTTTATTTAAAAGTGGAAAAAGAATTAATCAGTTATACTTTATGGGACTGGCTAGTCTCAATTTTAACAGTTTTTACTTTAGCAGTTGATGAACAAAAAACTCCATTTGTCTCTCTAACTCCACCCCTGTCTGAGATAGCCTTACTATGTGAAGTCCAGATGGGCCTCAGCCCTGTGGCATTCCTTCTTCTGCAGCCTCCTGGTGCTGGGATTACAAGTGTGAGCCATCAGACATGGCTGTAAGTGTTTCATTTTCATTCCTGATGACTTTGGTGAGAGTTCATTTAGTGCCTGGAAGAAAATGACTGAACAGAATTGAACTTCATAAGAAATGAAACATTAAATTAGATTCTCCAATTGGTTTTTCTAGATTTTTTTTCCTGGAAGAAGTAGCTTAGTCAATGTTTCTGAAGAGTCAAAGTTAAATCTGAGGATATTTCACATTCGTGGCTGTATTATTGCTTGGGCCTCTATTGAATCTGGATGTACACCTGTATGTTACTGATGATCCACATCCTACATGCATTCATCTTCAACTTTAAATATGACCTGGATTTCTTTGTTCAAATCAGAACAAATTGTTTTTGAAAGCAGGGTCATGAGGATACCTTGAGTGACCACACACTTGGCCTACAAAGGAAAAGGAATTAGGCAAAGGAGGGATCTGTGCCTTTGGTCCCCCCAAACCCTAGTCTGGGAACCATTAGCAAGGTCATCTTGCTGTGAGGTGTGTTCACAGTATGAGAGGCAATTCCTAAAGCTGCTAAGACCAATCCCTGTAGAGTACAGAGATTAAACTCTCCACCTTGTGTTATAACCAGATGAAAGTGATTATGTCTCGCTGCCTGCTGAGCGGGGGAGATAGATTTCTTGTGCCAGGATTCTTAACTAGGTGGGGTAGGTGCCGCATTTTCCTGAAGACTTCCTGGGTTGAAAGCTTTATCCTATTAGAGTAAGTCACAAAACTGGGAGAGCTGGAGAGTAAAACAATACAACTTCAGACACGAATTCTTCTAAAAAGTCTACTAACCTGAGTCTGTGTTTCTTGGCAAGAGCTGTAGGCCTCATAGTTAAAATGTGATGCTGTAGCTGTGTCCTGCATGTGCTCGTATCTGCTAAGTAGATGTGAAGAGAAACAAAAAGTGTAAGTACAGCTAGAGTTCAGCTTGTTTCCTCCTCTGTGAATTATGGGTAATAATGGTACCTAATTTGTGGGTTTATTGGTTGAGGTTAAATGATTTACTACATGTAAAGCATTTTATAAACATGTTGAGAAGAAAAATCAAACTGAAGTAGAATCTGAATTGGAGTAAAGTATCAAGCAATTTTTATTAATAACAGAAGAAGCAAGCAATGCCTGATGTTTATGACGTTGCTCTTACTGACACTTGGCCCATAGGAATTGTTTCTCCATTTGTGTAGAAGGACAGTGTTGATCATTGCACACGCTCAGTTCTGTCAATATCATGAAGTTTCTAATAGTAGTGGTATGAAACCAGTATAAATAAGACATACAGACTAGACTTTTAAAAAGTGCTTATGAGTCCTGTGACTGACTTGGTCTTAAAGGACATTGAGTTCCACCTAAGAACAGTAAAGCAACACAAATGTCATGGCCAGAAATGTACTATTTAAGTTGAAAACTTAAAAGACAACGGATATGTAGAGAATCCGCTCCCATGTTGAACTCTTGTCTTTTAAGAAGTGCTCATGTATGTGTGTAGCGTATGTGTGAGTACCTGTCATTGTGTATTATATATGTGTGTCTGCGGAAGCCGAAGGTCAATGTCTGGTGTCTTGTCTTGCTGTGTTTTTGTTGACCTTATTTTTCTGAGATCGTCTCATTGAACCTAGATCTCACTGATTTTGGCTAAACTGGCCAGTAAGCTCCGGGGTTTACACTCCATCGCACCCGGCTTTTTACGTGGTGTAGGTGATCTGAAGTCCCATCTTACGCTTGCAGAGAAGACGCCTTATAAACTGAGCAATCTCCCTCATCTTCATTTTAATTCATTTATCTTTAAAACGATGTCTTGAATGCTTGTTTTACTTAGTAGATTCTGCACTACTATGCAGGGTTAATGAGAGGGGAAACACCCAAAGCCCCTTCATGCTGATGGGCTTTACATATGGAAGCCAAGATCTGTATCATTAGGTGATGAGACAAAAGCTGCAAAATGGCAGGTGGGGTACTTAGGAATGCATACATTGGCTTCCAGGTATACGTCTTCTGAATGAGTAGACCTGAGAAGGTAGTGGGATTGCCTGAGGTCAGCCAGCTGGTACATTATAGAGTTTGGCGTAGTTTGACTGGAAGACTTGCGTATTTTCCTCTTTGTTTTCTGCAGCAGCCACACATTGTAAGGCAGATTGCGGGAAAGGAATAAAGAGACTCTAGTGTTGGGAAGTATTGATCCGTTTTTTGGGGTAGGGTTGGAAGAAAGAAGCATTGGCGAGTGGTGTCTCCAAATTTGTACCATTTAACTCTTTATCAGTGTTGTTTAAGAGTGAAGATTAAGTGCTAGTAGTAATCAGAATTATTCTTGTTGATATGAGTTCTGCTTTAGAATTTCTCAAACTGCCCAGATTGTAAGCAGGGACCACCAAACGTAGTTTTCATGGTTGGGGAAGAAAAATTTGAAGGGCCATTTAGCTGAGGTCAGAAGGATAAAGAGAAATGAAGTCACCTCATGTGGAGAGGTGACATGGGGCACTTGTGGTTTGGATGCAGGCTATTACAGGTAAAGCAGAGAGCGTATAGGCAGATATGACCACACTCAAGTGAGTAAGCTGGGGTCTGGCCCTGGATGGGGAGTGATTGTCAGGGACCACAGGCAGGGGCATCATTTTAAGTTAAATGGCAGGTTTCTGGAGGTTTTAAGCAGAATTTTGACTCAGACCATTTCTTCTTTGTTTTAAGGAACATGGCCACGTGTGTCAGTCCATCTGAAGTTGTCCCCCTGGATCCAGGGACGTCAGTTGTCCCATGTGCAGGAATAATGGTTCTTTATGGAAGGAGGCCAAACATCTAGCAATGTCTAGGATGTCAGTGATCACTGATGGGCCCACGGGGACAGGGACATTGAAAACCCAGAGGAGGAGAGAATGCTCCTTGTACATGAATTAAGATTAAAGGAAAAATAATGGAATATGGTCAACCTTTACTCTTTGTGGCCACAGGATGCAGTGCTGTCAGTGTCTCTGTCTACCTTCCTCTTGGCCCTGCAGTGCCTGTGAGCACATGGTCAGGTGGATGGGGATAAAGGGTTTAGTTCAGGCTCAAAGTAGGTAACTGGCTTGCAGTTTAATAGTCTCGGTGAAATGCTGTCAGGAACAGAAGGATCAAAGTGTCCAGAAGAAGCCGTTTGGGTCTTGTTGTTAATCTTGACAATTCACTTGTAGGCAGAGGGCATCTGAGAGAAGAATTCATCGCGTGAGAAATCGGCCCGTTGTCACTGGGAGGCAGGGAGAGAGGTTGGCAGTAGCAAAGGAAGGGTGGAGTTGTAGATGTGCCTTCTCCTTTCCAGATCCACAGTGCGGTCATGTTGGGCAGATGGGCGACTACTCCACAGGCCTCGTTTCTTGTTTGTGTGGAGAAGCAATTTGGCCAGAGGTCTCAACTTTTGTTCAGCCTTTTCTTCTTATTTCTTCCATTCAAGTGTTATATGGAAAGTATTTGAAATTGAGGAATTACTGAAAATGTTTTTCTTAGAAATTAGTATTGCTATGCTTTGTCTTAAGGCTTTCAAAGATCCCTTGAGAGAGCCTTTTGTTTGGTGAAAAGTTTGGGATAGGATTCACTGACTCACTTGTTTTACAGTCAAGGCCATTAATGGGGTGGAGGGCTTCATGGCTTTCTGTGTAAATTGATGACATATTCATAGTAAACAGATCCAGTTAAAGCTATTTATTTGCTTATTATGATACTGGGAATTGAAGGGTTCGTTCATGCTAAGAAATGACATTTGTCACTACTAAACTCTGTCCCTTCCCACCCCAAAGCTATGTTCTTGAGGAGGGATTCTTTCAGCCTCTGCAGTTGGGCGGAAGATGCTGTGTTCTCTGTGTTTGATTTTACACATTGCTGCTTTTCTCTGGATTTCTTTACTTGTCTATTCATGGTTTCTTTTCCCTTGGTAGCATGACACATGGTGGTGACCTCAAAGAACCAGACCAGCAGGGTTTGTATAGCGAGCTACGGGCAGGACTGCACAGTAAGATCTTGGGGGAGGGGACGGGAAGGGAAAGGAAAAGGGAGGGAAGAGGAGGTGAGGGAAGAGGAAGGGAAGATTAGCATGGTTTTTGGTTTTTCGAGACAGGCTTTCTCTATGTTCCCTTGGCTGTCCTAGACTGACTTTGTAGACCAGACTGGCCTCGAACTCACAGCGATCCGCCTGCCTCTGCCTCCCGAGTGCTGGAATTAAAGGTGTGTGCCACCAGGCTCAGCTCAAAGGTTAGGTTTTTGTTGTTGTTGTTGTTGTTGGTTTTTTTTTCGAGACAGGGTTTCTCTGTGTCGCCTTGACTGTCCTGGACTCACTTTGTAGTCTAGGCTGGCCTCGAACTCACAGCAGTCCGCCTGCCTCTGCCTCCCAAGTGCTGGATTAAAGGCGTGCGCCACCACGCCCGGCTTAAAGGTTAGGTTTTTAATGTCCACATTATTCAACTTTCCTGGCCTTCTTTAACTTACTAATAGTTACATGCTGGTGTGTAATGCCACAGAGACTAGGAAAGGAATTGCTGCTACACAGTCTTAATTTCTTAGATCTTAAAAAAAAGAAAGATTTATTTATTTTTAACGTGTGTGTGTGTGTGTGTGTGTGTGTGTGTGTGTGTGTGTGAGAGAGAGAGGGGGGGGGAGGGAGGGAGAAGAATGAGGACGTATGTCTAAGAGGGCATTGCATCTCTGCAGCTTGAGCTACAGGCAGTTGTGAGCAACCTGACCTCCTCCCATCCCCCACCCCCCACCCCCACATCAGGTGGCCTGCAGCTTTATCTATAACTCCAGCTCCAGGGAACCCCATACCCCTGACATCCTTCAGTACCTCCATTATTGTATCCATACCCACCTGCAGACACATCCTCACATACAACTGAAAGTTATAAAAGTAAAACAAAAAGATGCCTTCTTTACCGCCCATCTTTGCTTGTTACTCTGTGTCTCGTTTTGCGACATCAAACAGGGCGGAAGCAGCAGAAAAGGGAGGTTTATTTGGGCTTGTGCTTACTGCCCCATCATCTCAGGGAGGGCGTGGTGTTAGAAGAGCTGCACCCACCACCACAGTAGCTCATGATGGGCCTCGGTCGCATCTTGAGAGCCCAGACAACAGAGCATGTTGGAAACTGGTTTGTGCTATCGTCTCCACAATGGGCTGCCCCTGTCCACCTCCCTGAGTCCCACTTCTGCCTCTTAGATTCCACCTCCCTGAACAGCACGACCAACTAGGGATCAAGTGTTAAAACACATAAGCCCATGGGGGATATTTCACATTCAAATCATAATACCATTCTTTTAAAAAAAGAAAAAGAGTTACAAGTTCAATTCAAGAAACCTGAGGAGGATAAGAAAGGCTCCAAAAGTGAGTATGAACACTTTCCAGTTCTTTGGATAGACACAAGCTTATTCCTTACTGGCTAAGTACGAAGATCAAGGAAAATGAAAACGGTCATGGAAGCTCATCCATCTTTTAGACATTTGGCACTTCATTTTACAAATGTGCACATTTATAATTTTGGCTTATAAAGGCTTTTAAATATTTGGCTTTTTTATTTGAAAATCTTGACAGCCTTTTATGAAGTTTTTAAATTTGGTGTAGAGAGGTGGCTAGCTCGGACTATAATAATAATAAAGTGTGCTCGGCAAATTGCAGATATCCAGATGATTTCTGGTTCTTAGAGGTTGCCAACAAGTGTTTATGAATTGGACTTTGGTAATGATTATTTTAGGTTGTCTAACTCGTCAAGAAGTTCAGTTTCTCTTACAAGGAAATAACTGCACTCTCCTTTAGCGGAGGAAAGAAAGAGAGGAAACATGTTTCACGACCATGAATCTCTTACTGGCTTCAATCTGCCAGCTGCCAGCTGCCAGTGCACTCTGTTTCTAGAAGGCTGAAGCAATGCCATTCATTTTTGCTGTTCTTTTACCCAGGTCTTCATGTTAAGTTTTCCTGCATCCAAACATCCTCCGTGTCTCCTCTGCCAGGTTATGGTCACGAATTGCTTAGTGAGGAGACAGTTGGAGATTTGTCCCACTTACTGCTCTCAGATAGTAATTTCTCTTGGGTTGCCACCCCTCCCCGCTTTGGTGATGTGCTTTCGGAATCTGTATCACCAAAACATGGTCTATCAGATGCTCTTAGATGTTTAGAAATGGAAGCGTCACCTTGAGTGAGAGGATCAGGTGAGTGCTGCCTGCCTTTGGCTGAGGTGGGAGAACTTACTAGCCCTAATGAATGTTCAGCTTAAGCAATTTAAAGAACTTGAAACATGAAATAAACAGTTGTATATCATAACTGTGTGTCTTACAGAGATAATTATATTCCAGAACAGTTATCTTCTTTGTCTAAACAATGTTAGAAAGCCATTACAGTTCTTTTTGAAATAAAATTGTGCAGGATCTGAAAGAAAATCTTGCCTGTAGAGAGATTGAAAAGCTTTTAAAATAGAGTCTAAATTTCCAGGCAGACTCATATAGTCTTGTCACAGATGTAAGCCTTTGTGAGGAGACTAGTGGATATATATATATAAATATATATATATTATATATTTTATATAATTAGGCACAAGTAGGTGGCTAGAGTGCCACGGTGAGGCTAGGGTTGACGCTGTTTTCTTTAGTGAGGTGTTTTTTTGTTCATCTGGGGAAATGTGGTACCTATTTATTTTTCTCAGTATTTTAAACATGGTTATTTATTTTTAAAAAAAAATACATAATTTGTGCTACTGTTTATATGTAGAACCTAAGTACTATTTTGTTGACTTTTGTACATTAAAAATTAATTTGAGTCAGTGAATGTTCAGCAAGTACCTACTGTGTGCTAGATGTTTACAGAATTTCTGTTTTACTTGCAAACTTTTAACACAGGGCACAGATCTAAAGTGTTCCTTTTTTGCAGTTACACCAAAGAACAGGAAATAAGATGAAAATGGATTTTTGGCCCTCGTAGTTTTCTAGCCCTTTCTATGTATTTTATTAGAAAAAAATATTTTTAAAAAGTGTTTTGAATTAAGGAATCAACCCGCTTGTCCAACTTGTGAAAGTCTAGGGAACCACACACCGCCATCAAAAAAAGAAAAGAAAAGAAAAGAAAGAACATTTTGAGATCAGGAATGTGACCACTCAGTCACCTAATAAAAGGGTGCTTAGCTACACGTGCAGAGCCAAGAAACAAAGCTATTCGCTTGGTAGAGGGAGAGCGGTGGCCAGGAGACAGCTCCCTTCCCCAAGCCAGAATGCTTCAGAACCATGTTGCCATTAATATTTAAGACAGAGAGCTTTCTCAGCCGGTTCCTCTCCTCTCCTCTCCCCTGCCTCTCAGCATTCATGTTTCAGTTTGCTCCCAAATGCTCACAAGTCCAGGCCAGACGGAAATTCGCAGAGGCCACTCAGGAGGTGCTCAGAGCAGCAGTTGCACTCAGCCCTTCAGGCCTTGGTGGGTCCTAAGTTCCCTGCAGCTGGGGACTCGCTGCCTCCACGGCCTCTCCTGGAACTGCCGCCCCTCCCCCCTGGCTCCCGGAGTCGCTTCGAGGCCATCTAGTCATACGCTGTCCGTCAGATGTGTTTACTTTTTCCCTGACAGCCGACACATCTGGAGCACATATTCAGGTTACTCTAGTGCCACTAGACACATTCCACAAGATCATTTCAGCGGTTGTTATGGCGATCTTCCTGCCTCCAGTGATTTTCAAGTTGCATGACAGAAATAGCTGGAGCTAAGCAAGGGGACAAAAGTCAACGGGATCAGGAAGGGCTTCTTTCACAGAATGAACTAATTAGTGACCCTGCTTTCTTCACAGGGCAATGAGCATATGGTTTAATAAAGTGAGTCTATGACACTTTTTTTCCCCCCTCTCTCTCTGTAGGCAAAGCTGTCACTGACTGAAAACTGTTCTGTTTTTACTGGTGGGATGTAGTCTTCTGTCTTTCAACAGAGTTTTCTTCACAAGTAGAAAATGTTTGCTCTTGAGAGTTAAACTTCAGAACTTTTTCTTGGCTTAATACTAGCTAACTGCAGCAGGTCCTTCCACTTAAAGAGACAGTGTTCTTTTTCTATGCATGCCACTGAGAGGATTTCTCTTGCTCAAGACTTAAACTCTTTGCAGTTAAGGTTTTCTAACCAATACAAATTGGTTCCTGGAGGTTGAGATAAATAGGATTCGTTGTTTATTGTGGGTTTCCTATAAAATGTAATCAATATTTCTCACTGGATTCGCTGCAGATTTATTTGTTTCGGCGATTTTTGTTGGGTACAGTTATAGAACATATTATTAAAAGGTTTGGTTAAGCAACTCCAATTCTGATCACATTTTAAGTAACATACAGACTTCCGGTTATAATTCAATTTTTTTCCCTCTGAGGCTTAACTTTTTACATTTTTTTCTAGGTTTCTGACAGCTATATAGCATAAACACATCATTGTAGACATCGGAATTTAGACTTTGAGGTCATTTGTATTACAAAGTAGAAACTACTTGTAGTTATAACGGATATATAATGTTGCAAAGCACCAGCATCTTTGACTGTTATCTGAAGAGATTAAACACGCACTAATACATATTTTTGGTTAAGCAGCTTTAGAATATGGACTCTTGGGGGCTTGGAAGTTGGCTCAGGGAACGTGGCCCATGATGTACATGCGTGAAGGTCTGGGTTTGAATTCTGTAGTGGGAGGAGACAGAGAGACAGCAGATGGATCATGGGGCCTTGCTGGTCAGCGAGTCTAGTTGAAGCAGCCAGCTCCTGTTGAAGAGACATTGTTTCAGAAAGAAAAGCGAAAGGTGGAAGTGACAGAAGAAAACACGTCATGTTGACTCGTGGCCTCTACACGTGCACACACAGGCCTGCACGCAGATACTCACATGCTACACAGCACACAAAACACCCAAAAACCAAACGAGATGATACAATCAGACAGGGTTCACATTGCTGTTGCTTATTAGCTTTCTTATTTATCAACCATTTTCTTCGTTTGTGCTTGTATTCCTGTACTCTTAATTGAGTCTTTGGAAATACAGTCAGTCATACATGTACTTAACTCACCACAGGGCTCTCCTCTGTACACTAGGGCCCGCAGTTGCCTCTTGCATTCCTTGTTCGTTCCTCAACATTCCTGAGTTTCTTATACACACCCCATTTTGAGTTGAGTCCCCAGGCACTGGAGTCCTGAGAGCAGCAGTACTTGCACTTACTTTCCTTATGGTTGAAATGCTTGGATGTTGACTGAGCTGTCTGGACTCTGAAAATATGACAATAGGAAGCAAGTAAGAAAAGGAGGGCTACACTCACTCAGGCACATTGGCGACATAATTCTCTCTTAACTCATCTCCCTTCCCTCTCCTACCCCCTATCAAATCCTATTGCATGGGACCCGCTGAGGCTGGTCACTAGGCTCTTCGCTGGAAGGGTAGGAAGACGCTAAAGGTCACATAATTCTATGTGAATTTAGTTCTCAGAGTCCTACTTGTCACTTCTTGTGTTTCTGCTGGTTACACTTTACTAACTGTGGTGCCTTTCAGGGCTTCAAGTATGTATCCCGAGAGTGGTTGTGAAATTGTGCTAACCTGTCCAGAAGGAACTTTATAGTAATTACACCTGATGCCGTTCAAGTGTTGTAGTCAGTGTTGTGGTAGCTATCGCTAAGTCTAACTGGCAATGTTGCTAAAATTGTAGCGCTTAGTGCCAGCTATCCGGGACCTAGCATAAGCCAGAAGAACTCAAATGATGCTAACCCTCAGTTTCTCTGCATCACGGAGACTTCTGTGTTGTATACGTCATGATGCCACATGAGATTTCACACTTCAGGTAGCACAGAGTGTATGTCCAGCTGTCTTTCCATCCTTCTTTACGCTGCGCTTTAAGTAGTTTCTTGTCCTGTTTTTTAAAGACTTACTTCAGTACAGAGCTCTCGTTCTTGAGGTTTACTCACAATTCCCCATGGTGAGATAGCCACGCCTACCAAAAATGGTATTTGTTGTTCTTATTTTGGTCACTTCTGCCAAATTTCAAAGGTGAAAGGATCCCCAAACAACCCATATATTTTATACAGATACTCAAGTTTTAAATTTTCTTTTGCATTTAGTCTCTATGGCCTAGAATATGGCAACCAGCTTAATTCAGTCAGGCAGCCAGTGTGCCAGAACAGTTTGCCTACGTGTGAGAGCTAAATAAATAGTGGATTCAGTATGGCAGTGACAATCTCAGCTTACAGGATTTTCTCAGTTGTGAAATGTTTGTGTTAAGGATGACATTTTTGTTGTTTCTGTTACAGTCTGACAGCCGAAGATGCTTTTAAAGCCTTCTAGTCACTTAGAGCAGAGCTGTGCTGCACAGGCCTGGTGGGTCTAAAAGGCAGGGCCTATCCATCACAGGCACAGTGAGGCTCTGCTATGGGGGTAGATTGAGGGGTGAGAGAGGGAGACAGAGAGAACCGCTCTGTCCAGTTTACATTTGTCACCAGTGACTAGCTTTTAAAAAATGTATTAGCTGTGTATGGTGGTAAGTAAGATCCAGCTGCAGGGGATTACTGCTTTGAGTGGGTCGGGGAGCTTGGAATGCATTCAGTTCCATCAGGGGATTTGTGTCCCTCCTCGTCTGCCTTAACATTGCTAAAGCAGTAAAGATTAAGAACAGGCCAGTGTCACCTGCCCTGAACTTTGAAAAACCCTGGAGCTATGAAATAAAGAGGGGCTGGTGGTTTAGAAAGTGTCCCTTCTCTGTCTGTGTCCCAAAGTGTTTTTTCAAACGCCATAAATGAACTAAGAGGAAGCACATATGTACGCTCAGGTGAAAGGCGGTATTGTGGTTGACTGATTTGCACAACGTGCCGAACATGTCACAGCCATGATTTACGATGAAAACACGGCTTCACACGGAACTTTCTGCTAATGACCATTTCTGTGAGATGGGTTCCAAACCCAGATGACCAGTCGGTAGTTAGGAGGGAGTGTTCCTGAGAGCTTTGCTTTCGGTGACCCTCCCCTCCCCCTGGAAGAAAAGTTAAGAGAACGCCACAAAGGTTTGCTTTTTTCGGGGATTTTGAAATTCAGCATTCATGCCAGCAAGCAGTTTGGAGGCAGGAAGTCTTTCCTAGTAGTGCAGTCATGAACTGGTGAACTAGAAGCATCTGTAAAAATTTAGAGGGAATATCAGCTTTCTCAAAGCTCCAGCCCAGTGTAATGAGGTGCAAATGACAGCACCGCGGAACCTTCCCCACCCCAATTGTGGAATGGGACGCAGAGACCAGAAATGCAGAGGACAGGGATTTCAGAGCTCTCCTTCACAGCAGCACATTTCATTTTGCAGATGAAAAGGCTTTTCAGATGACCAGGGATAACCTAGACTTTTCGGGTCGACAAGGAGTAAACAAATGATTTTCTGCGCTCAGCATCTCTAGGTGCCACTTTGGGAAAGTGGCTGTTTGAGGGTATGGGTGTGTGAAATGATACACCTACTTATCTGACTAAGTTAACAAGAGTTTTTAGTTTGAAGTAAACTTCTGCCGATTTGTATCTTTGGCAGGCATTTCTTTCTTTAAGGGGGAAAAAGGAGGCATAAGAAAAAAAAATGTGATTTGTTTGAAGAAACACATCTGGGGTGTGATCTGCTATATTGTAATACCAGATGGCAAGTTTAGGCTGACAACTGAGCCTATGTTAGCGTGGCCAGACTGTATCTTAATATGTCGCAGCCCCCTTCCCCTTCCTGTCCATGCACCGGAAGTAGAGCAGTTTTTAGCACCCTGGACCGGCAGTTGTCTTTGCATTTTTGGGTCTGGATGTTCTTTCACTGCCTCTCTGCTGTTTATAGACAAGGCTGGCTTTCCTTGGCAACCCCTGAAACAAGTTCCCTTTGCTCATACCTTTTCAAAACTATGTTTTGTCGAGGCAAAGGTGTGGTGCCTTAAGGTGGCTGATGCTTGTCATGACAGGCATGGCATTAGCCGGGCTGAGTGGTGACTAGAAGTGACAGTGTGGGTTTGTGGTGCCTCAGGGCCTCTCAGTCAGCTCTCCTGCCTGAGCACCGAGAATGTGAAAGTGTCTCAGAGCACTGCTGCTCATCTAGAGATAACAGGAAGAATGTGGCTCTGAGGGGGCCGAGGACAGGCCAGTGTATTTGCACCTCTTTGTTTTCTTGTAGTTGATCTGATTGGAAAGGACCATATATGTGGCATTTGAAATGGGGTAGGATGCAGGCAAAGCAAGTGATGCCAGGAGCCGCAGGAGAAGGGATCTTTGAAAATCATGGGTCAAGTTTTTAAGTGTTTGATTTGATACAATACTTGGTGTGTGTCAAACTGACAGAAAATGTTTATAAACATTTAAAAACAACCGAACAGAGCAAAACAAAGGCACGAAAAGCCTTTACTTGACATTTCAGAGGAGCAATACCTACCCTAGTCTCCTTCTGTCACTCCATCTATTGCTCTTTAGTAGTAGTTGTCAGAGGCTGTATTTGCTATTGATAGACAAGGATTCTCAGTAGTTTTTTTATTGCTCCCAATCATCAGGTTTTATTATAAGTTCCAGGAATTCTTAGGCTTTTTACTACTGATTAATGGACATACGTATAAGCTATACCAAGAGCCATAAAATATATTCATTAATCTATTCTACAAACTAAGATTAATTCGAGTCATCTGTGGGTAACTTATAAGGTCATGGTTCTAATTTAATTTGGTGGGAATTGTTAGAGATTTGAATGAGATTTTAAAATCACTTCCCAGGAAAAGGAAAACTACCTTTAGAGGAAGCCAGTGAGTGTTCTTACTGGGCAAGGCTTGACTACTTCCTGAATGTTCTCTCCTTTCTTGGATGAGATTTCTGCACATCAGATGTTGACAGTGACTATTGAAACTAAGACAGATTTTTTTCCCCCTCTGAGTCTAAGCTGTTTGCTTGCCACAAGTGAAATTTTTCATGTGTAATTTTTGTTTGCTTTTGTTTATTTTTGAGTCAGGGTCTTGGCATGTTGCCCAGGCCAGTCTTGAATGCCCAAACTCAAGAGGTTGTCTTATTGTAGCCTCTAGTCCCTGTGCGTGGTGTACTATGTGATTGTTACATCCACCATAGAACTGTTTTATATACAGTGTTTGACACACAAACTTCTTGATATTATAGAAAAAGAGTTTGTTAGGGAAATCACTGAGCAGAATTTAATGAGTCCTGAGAGCTTGCTTCTTTGTAAACTAGTGTGCCTTTTATAAACAAAAGAAAACACTTAGTTGATTTGAAGGAAACTTAGCTCAACTTCTCACTATGGGGAAACCCATCTGGTAACTGAGTAGAGGGCTGATATAGTTTCAGTGATTATGCTGGAGAGAGACAACAGATTGATAAAACAATACTTTTTTTTTTTTTTAATTCTAAACTGTGTGACTAGTTGCAGTAATTTGAATGGACATGGCAAAAGTTTAAATCCATAATATACTTTGGAGTTCTCATAATTTTTCGTGGTTTGGGATAAATCTGTGCAGAACATGGAGTGGTTTTTTTTTTTTTTTTTTTTTTAGCATTTATAAGGTCCTGGCTTGGATTCCTGACATCAGAAATAAACAGAAAAACTATGTATGTTTACGTTTTCAGAATAGTAATGATATTAGAAAGATTAGTGTATAATACTATATAGAGACATTAACCTATCTTATTTCTAAATAATCTTAGGTAGCATGTTTCTGTTTACAAAACACCACTTAAATCCTTTCCTTTAACCTACCGGCCACCTAGTCTGTTTTTTTTTTTTTTTCTTTATTTTTTTTTTCCCAAGGCAGGGTTTCTCTGTGTAGCCTTGACTGTCCTAGACTCACTTTGTAGACCAAGCTGGCCTTGAACTCAAAGCAATCGCCTGCCTCTGCCTCCCAAGTGCTGGGATTAAAGGCGTGCACCACCATGCCCAACTTTTCTTTAATTCATAATGCAGATATGCTTTATCACATCTGGCATGTATGGGTAAATGGTGTTTTTAAAATGTTCCTTGACTTGAGGATCAGCGTTCATATAAGCTTCAGGCAGTTTCAAGGTTGCTGTCCTGCCTGTCTCTTTTTCAAAGGTTTTTCTTAAAGGGTCTGTAGTGGAAATCCACCTCCTTGTCTCACCATTTCTGTGTTGGCCCTACTTTACATGCCATGGAGAATGTAAGAAGAATGAATTTTTGCATTTAGACTTGCTTCAGATTGAGTAACTAGCCCACGACCATGGACGAGTTCCTCAGTACCTTCCTTTAACAGTAAATGTTAGGCTTGTTCTATGTTTTTTATGATAAAATAAGCCAATACTGAGTAGAGCGCCTAGTATAGCACTTATCATAGTATTATAGATGGAAGTGTAATACTTGATCATTTTTATTGTTATTATTTTCTAGAAAGTTTGAAATGTAAGTATGGACTGTGAATATTGAGGAGAGGCCATTGAGTGTCCCATAATTTTCTAGAAGTTGGTATTTGGAAATGATATCTTACCTACCTCTGAAGTATAAAATCCCTGTCTTTTTTCTTTTTTTTTTAGTTTAACTTAGGCTCCATGATGACACTTGTGTGATTTAAGCTGAATATAATACAGTGTTTGCAGTGCTTTTCCCTACTTTTAAGTTTCTTCTTGTAGAGGTGAATGGTATCAGCTCACTTAATTACGTCTGTGTCTCCATGCCTGCTCATGGACTCTCATGATAGAGGCTGCGTATCTCTTGCCTACTTTTTGGAGTGAACTGTTCACAGATCACATCTAGAGCCTACGACTGGAGGGCTGTCTTCTAGTTACTATGGCCAAGCAGTTGTCAATATGTAGTAATTTTGAAAACTTGCTAAACTTTTACAAACATGCATACACACACACACACCTCTAGGTGAATTTTTAGGAGTAGAAATCATCAATCAATAAAAGAAATATATATTAAATAACTTCAAATGTGAGATTGTAAAAATCATTTTATAAACATAAAAACAGTATATAGGCCATTTCATATGTTGAGTTTTATATGTTTGCATTTAGAATGCCAAACATATTTTATGTAATGGGGTGGTAATACCTAACATTGTATCAAGGCTTGTATTTTTAAATTATAACTTCAGTTGTAGAAGTAGAGATGTAGGTTAGAAGATGGAATGTTTATTCCCCAGCCAGTTGCAAGACTGATAATAGCGTACACGCTTTTAAAAACTGGCCCATCAAGTCTGAACTGTGTTGGTGCTTTAGAAAGTGGGCCCAGTGAAGGGAACTGATAGCATAGTGGCCGTCACTGAGAACCAGACACTCTCTTGCTATAGTTGAAGGGCCACCCAAGCTCACACAGCACTCTGACCTCTCTGCCCAGGTGTCTTCTCTAGGCAGCCACAGGGTGTCTTCTTCTCCCCTTCTTCATGAGTTCTAACTCTTTTTCAAGAGGTGCTGTTCCTGCTGGTGACTGCACATTGTATTACTGTTGGGCCTTTTCCAGCCTCCTACCCAGTCTTCCATTTTCTGTGACATTTATTTTAGGTTGGCATCAGACTAACAGTACAAACAGTGAATATGAATCATGCTTATAGTGAAACAGTGAGGCAAGTAAACTGTCCTTGGGATGGCAAAAATGACTGTGCTTTAATTTTTGAGGGTATTTTGTTTTTGGTTCTTGAGTATAAAAATGAAATCTGGTTTTGTAATGAGAGAAATGGAAGACAATGCTGGCATCCAGTGGAAAGTCAGATTCCTGATGAGTAAAGACCTTGTCCATGTAGGACCAAAAGTTATAAATCCAGGGCCTAATCCCATTCTTTGACCAATTCTTTCTGGTTTGTGTGAATCACAGTGGTCTGTTCCCAGGGAAGAGCGTGTCATGAATTTTTGTGAAACATTTAGCACGCCAGGTGTTTCTGTCAACATGACTCAGTTTATCTCTACATCAGCTCTTTGAGCCTGTTTCACTCTTCTGAGCTTTTGGGTGAAAAAAAAAAATGAGAATTCTGAGTTTAAATAGGCTGCGCTAGGTATTTGAATTTGAAAGCATTCTCCTTCCAGTACCTGTGTTTTCCAAATATTTTTAACACCCCAAGAAATAGTTTGTGACATTACTGAGGTGGGTTTTTTCCCTGCCATATTTAAAATTGTTATCATTATTATCCAGATTATTGACTTTAGATCATTGGTTCTCAGCCCATAGGTGGAGACCCCTTTGTGGTTGACCGACTCTTTCACAGATTCCTAACAGTAACAAAACTACAGTCATGAAGTAGCAACAAAAATAATTTTATGGTTAGGGGGGGATGTCACCACAACATGAACTGTGCTAAAGTGTTGAAGTACTAGGGAGGTTGAGAACCACAGCTGTCGATTTTGGGAAGTTCAACTCATGTGGCAGCCAGTTGGCCTTGAGCGATGGCTAGACACTGTTTTTGTGTAAAGGGGAAAGCATGAACGCCCCAGGTAGTGGAGTCCTTGTGTTTTCAGTCCTTGCAGAAGCAATACTCACCAGTTTTACTAAGTGTTTACACAAATGGCCACCTAAGTAGGTGGCAGAGCTCATACTTTCTGAGTTGGGATCAGAGTGTTCTGCCTATGTGTATTTTGTGTCTAAGGTGAAATACTGACCTAGAATGCAGTAAAATTTCTCTAAAGGGGAAGGTGCCTCCCTACCCTCTCATTTCCTTGTTAGTGGCAAATGACACAAGAACGCTTCCAAACTTTGGGGAGTCCTGGATGGTTAGCTGATGAGATCATTTCCAGTGAAACTTACCAGCTGCCCCGAATTCGCTCTTCAGAGCACTATGCTTTTATTACGAGATTTAATTATAGGATAAGGAAAGTGCTGTGAGCATCTTTGGACCACACATGTGAAGTTACATACTTGAATCTAGGAGTTTAGAGTTGAGCCTCTTAAGGAAAAAGAGTCTGCACACTCATGGTACCTGTGGCTGAATCTTATGTAGCCTGTTCTCTATTTGGCCTTGAGATTCTTTTTTTTAATGTTTTATGTTCTATTAATTTGATATTTTTAATTTTTCTTCTTATAGCCACTTAATAGTAGTTGTATTTGGCTGTAATTTTGCATGTTTGCTTTCCCTTGACTTTCTTTATTCTCACTGTAGCTGTATAGTTTCCATATGGAAAACACCAGAAAGACATGAAAGTTTCTTTAGAACAGATGATTAAAAGGAAGGCTGTTCAAGTCACCACTTGTGTACAGGGAGAGCACTGGGAGACTGGACACCTGAATTCCCCACTCGAGTCCCTGTCCTTAATCTCACAGTGGTAATATGGCAAGCACTTGGCTTTCCGACATGGTCAGGAATGGGGTGTTAATCAGAATCCGTACTGGGTATCAGGAGGTCTTCCTGGAAGTGTCTTGAGTGCTGTTCAAACACAGGGTATTACTGCTCTGCTTTACTCAGCCGGAACATTGTCTCCAGCTAGTGATGAGGCTCCGTTCCAGCTTTAACCCTGGGCAGAATTTATGTAGCTGTACTACCATTAAGGTAATTAAAGGAGGGGAAAGGGAACATAGTTGCTTAAAGTTGAGGTGTATTTTAATTAATCATGAAAAATAACAAAGTTAAGAAGTAAGGAGACAATAAGGATATTTTTTTTTACCTTTTTCTTTAATGCATTTTAGATATACCCATTATATTAGAAACAAGAACCCAAGATTCTGTGTCTGTCTTTGGATTGATACGTGAGACACAGCGTAACTCTGTCTTACTTCAAAGATAACGTCCCCCTATCATTCTCTGCGAACCAATAACTAGTAGGTTGATAGAACGGCGTCTTTGAAGGTAAGAGCCATATACAAAGCTGATAGTACAAATCTTGATGTTGGACACACAGAGATAGTGGGAAGTTCAAGTTAAAAGAGAAGGTATTATGCCTAACCGGACCACTGTGTTGGCTGCAAGGCTTCTCTCACCGCTCATCACTGGGAGTTATACTGCTTGTCCTTGGCATGACTGCAGAACTCAGCTTCTGCTGGTTTCTGCATCTACCTAGCCTGGGCTCTTGCAGTGCTGCCCTTACCAGCCCTCTGTGGAAATTATTCACTGCTGTTCAACCTGCCTGGTGCTGCTAGACAGGTCTTACATATAAAGTTCAGTTTTGTTAAAGCTGCCATTCTCCTCGAGCGTTACGGAGAATATGGGTCTTACAGCTGTGGTTCTTGCAGAGCTTTCCTGCTGCCCCTGTCCATCCTCCTGTCTGTGACACTAGCCACCCTCCAGCACAGTGCAGTGTCCTCTCTTCTTCATGCTCACCTTCTAAGCATCTATCCTAAGCATCCAAAGTCTTTTTAATCTTTAATTTTGTTGTGTGAGAGAACTGAAACCCAGGCCTACATACATGTTAGAGGAAACTGTTTCTTAGCTACACTTCTAGCCTTCAGAGTCCATCTTTTCTTGGTTAGTGTTGCTGGTTTTTTTTTTTTTTTTTGAGACAGGGTTTCTCTGTGTAGCCTTGACTGTCGTGAACTTGCTTTGTAGACCAGGCTGGCCTTGAACTCGTAGCGATCCACCTGCCTCTGCCTTCCTGAGTGCTAGGATTAAAGGTGTCCTGGCTCAAAGTCCATTGTAAATGTTACCTCTTTTCATGAAGAACCTTGAGTTCTAATGGACTCAGGTTTTTCTGTAAATCACTGTTCTATCTTTGCATTTCGTTTTGGTTCATTAGCTCTAGTAGTCCGGCCAGTCTGTGGTGGTTTCGTGATCTCTTACTAACCCACATTTTCCTCTCGCTGAGGACCTGTGCTTACCTTGTAAAGCCATGCTATCTCTGCTTCCCTGTGATTATTAAGTCAAAATATAAATATTTCTGATTGTTTCAAGCAACCTAGAGAGAGTTCATTTAGTCATGCATACAGTAGATCCTTAGTAAATAGTAGCACAATAGTTGTAGCCAGATAGCCAAGCTCTGATTTTTGGCTTGAGTATCTACCATCTTCTAATTATGTGCCTCTGTTTTGGTTTCTCATCTGTAAAATAACAGCAAATCTAGTATTTCCTTTATAGGAGGATGATGAGGAGGAAATAAATCAATACATTGAAAGCATTTCGACTAGTACCCAGCAGACTAAGGCTGCACTATGTAATTCAGGAGCTGCTGGCCACATGTGGCTCTTCAGCAGTGAAGAAGTTGACATGCTTTTGAGGTGTCGAAACATTAGAGCTTAAAGATGTGATATTGAAAATAATAATAATAATACAGGAGCCTAGCAGAGTTGTCCTCTGAGAGGTTCCACCCAGCAGCACTTTGAAACAGATGCTGAGACTCACAACCAAACATTGGGTGATATGTAGGGAGTTTTGTGGGAAAGTGGGGGGAAGGAGAAAAGGACCTGAAGATCACAGGAGCTCCACAAGAAGACCAACAGAGCCAATTAACCAGGGCCCAGAGGGGCCTGTGGAATCTAATGCACCAACCAAGGACCCTGCATGGACTGGACCTAGGTCCTCCAAGTAGATGTAGCTGATGGTCAGCTCGGGCTTCATGTGGGTCCTCTAGTAAGGGGAGCGGGGGCTGTCTCTGATATGGACTCTCTTACCAGCTTTTTGATCCTCCTGACAGGACTGCCTTGCCAGGCCACAGGGGAAGAGGACATGCTCAGCCCTGTGAGCTGGGGTGGATGGGAAGGGGGGCTCCCCTTTTCTAAGGAATAGGGGAGTGTGAAGAAGGGTAGGAATGGGAGGTGGGAGGGATGAGGTTATGATCAGGGCGTAAAGTGAATATATTTTTAAAATAACGATTTTAAAAACCCCTCGTTTTATATTGATTTCATATGGGAATACAAATTTAGATAGATATAGCAAGTTAAATAAAATATAGTAAAATAGTGTCTTTTAACATTTTATGTGTATGTGATGTGATTGTGTGTGTGTGTGTGTGTGTGTGTGTGTGTGTATAATTCTTATATGTAATATCGGTTGTAAGAATCTAGAGCACACACATGGAGGTCAGAGGGCACCCTTGTTGTCAGTCTTTATCTTCCTCCTTGTTTGTTTTCTGCTGTTTTTCCAATCTGAATGCCAAACTTACTGACCCGTGGGCTTCTAGAGTGTTCCCTGTTTTGCTTCCTCCCTCCCCACAGGAGTGCAGGAATAACAGGCACCGGTGCTTCCGTTTCGGCTCCGCTTCCGCTTCCGTGTGAGTTCTTAGGCTTCAGGCTCAGATCTTCATGCTGTGTGGCAAGTGCCTGTTCCCACTCAGCCACCTCCCCAGCCCTGAACAACTTAAAAAAAAACCCTACTAGGAATTACTAATTTTGCTTTGTTGTTTTTTGAGACAGTGTCTCTATGTATCCATGGCTGTCCTGGAACATGCTCTGTAGACCAGGCTAGCCTCAAACTTAGAGATCTACCTTTTGAGTGCTGGGATTGAAGGCCTGTGCCCCTGCTGCCCAGCAGATGTTACTAGGAAATCTTACACTGCATTGTGGCTAACATTACACGCCCGTTGTGTAGCAGGACAGTGTGCTCTCGGTTGAATTTTATTGGCATATTGTTATTGCTGTGTTTACATTAGTACTGGTGCTAAGAATCATTGTCTTTCCTCCTTGATATTTCTCCCATAGCTGCTTGACTTCAGTGGTTCTGGTTGGAGTATTAGGAAACAGTAGTAGAAATGGTGAGATGACTCAAATGTAGGCTAAGGGGTGGGCAGTCTGACCTCAAGTGAGGCACGCCTGGTCTAGTCTCAGTTCAGAGCCACATGCTCTGAATCGATGACTACCTTCTTGACTTCCGAGGCTGAGACCTCTCCCTCCACTGCTATTAGTATTTTCTCCTTAGGATAGGGAGGGAGCTGAGCATGATTATCAAAATCGGACATCCACTTATAATAGTGAAAACGAAAGCTTGTCAGAGATATACATTGCAAAGGATCTCTGATTCAGAAGATTCTAAGTTTTCTGTTAAGGGGGTTAATTAAAAGATAATGGCTTTAAAAACAGAGTATGGGATAAACTTAAACATTCTATTTAAGCTAATCTAAATAGTCTATAGCTGCGACAACTTCTATTGCCAGATGCCAAGGCTATGCTGAACATGACTGACATACTCTGTCTTAGGCATCAGTCACCTGAGGTGGATCCGTAAAAGGCAATTGTATGATCTGGGTGTTGGTTTTTGCATGCATCTTGGGCTTTAGTGTGATGCTGATTTTGGTACTGACTGTACTGCTATCCTTGCCTCCATTGGCTCATTAACTGGACTGTCATTCCTAGGCTAATTTGAGAAATTGGTTTAAACAGCCTATGGCTTGGAGGTTGGATAGGCAACCAGTGTGTTGGTGTTTATGTGTTTATCGATTTTTTTTTAGGGCTTCTCCATCATAGTTTCTTATGTCAGCTTGTTCCTTAGGCTGAGTGTTTAGACTTGATGGGTGGGCATGTGCAAGCTCAGTAGAGATTATGAGGTACAGTGACTAGCCTCATCTGTTTGGGTACCTTAGAACTAGTAGCCAAAAAGCCCCAAATCCTGGTGGATACATGTGGCTTATTTAGCTTGATAAGTTTTGAAACAGAAGAACAGTTATAATATGGAGGGGCTACCTCCTACTAATCTTTTTTTTTTTTTTTTTTTTGGTGGACAATGGGCACAGTATACGTTTTCTTGATTCTGTTCCAAGTAAAAATTCATGAGCTGTGTTTTATTTGAACAACATCTAGTTGGCATCTGTTACCTCATACAATGCTACTTTGTAGTGTCACCTATTTACCCATGATGTGAAATCTACAAAAGTAACATTAGAGGCAATTTAAATACGAGTATCCTATTCTTTTTTGCATTGTGTTTCTGGGTATATAATTTCAAACTTGGATGGTTTAGGAATAAATGTTTATATTAGCTAATTTGTTACGGAGGTTGCAATAATTTTTAATAGTAACACTTGTCTAAGTTTTCAGATATTTAAGTTGTAAATTATTAATCACAACATAAAGGAAAATGTTTTTATGTAAAGCTTAACATGCTAATGTACCTATACCAATAAAGATGTGTCAGATGCCTGGAACTGAGAGCGGCACAGACAGCAACAACAAGTGTGTGTGTGTGTGTGTGTATACACACTATATGCTGGTCCATTAAGTATGCTGTAAATGTGTACTTTTCTGCATTCTTTACCTAATTAAAAAAAAGGCAAAACAGTTTTTCATTGCCCGTAGCCTGGAGTTATGGCCACCTTTGTCTTACTGTGTCAGAACAACACACAATATAGTAAATGAGGACTTGAAACGATTGGGACTAGAAAACATTGTCCACAGCCCAGTGGTCCGTGTCACCATTCTTCTGCTTCTAGGATATATTGCATAATCAGGAGAGGCAAGACAAGCCAAATCCTTTTAGAACACCATGTCTGGGGAGGTTACGGAGTCCCAGAGGTTTGCTTCTTCTTGTCACTGTAACAGCCTTGCTTGTGACAAGGAGATCTTGGAAGTCACCTGAGGATGTCATGAAAACCACATTCCTATCACTGTTGTTTCCTCCTCTGAACATTTAATAGAGAGGGGATATGCTTGATTTTATACATATATTTAATTACATGCATTGCACATAATACTCATATCTAAAACAAAAAAGATCAAATCATAAGACAGAATAACCAAATGAAAGAACCTGTATCTATTTTCATGTGCTTAAGGTCACATAACAAGAATACTATTTCCTGACTAGTCAGCCAAAGCTCTTGAAAAACAACAACAACAACAACAACAACAACAACAACAACAACACGGGCTTGCTTTATTTGTGTTTACAAGGAATCATTGTAAGAGCAATCGGGAGCTTTGTAGCCTGTGTCCCATTTTAGAGACATGTCAGATTAGGGACGATTTTTGTTCGTTTGTCCTGGAGTTTCTGAGACAGCACAGGCTGACTTGGAGTTGGGAGTATGCTTGTCGTCACCTCCTGACTGCTGAACTGCAGGTCTTTACTGCTATGCCTATCAAACCAAGTGTTGCAGGAATCTGAAGATAATGATTTTTCAGCTTGTTCCTCTGATGGTAAGCATTTGAGAAGAAAAAGCCTTTTCAAAATTCTGTTTGGAAATTATGTTTTGTTATCTGTGAAAAGAAATGCTAGGATATATTTATTGTTCATCTGTAAATTAATATTGTATTAAAGCTACTTCCTGAGAATATGCTGTTTTTATTTGTTCTTTGTGTTTTATAGAAATTTTAGTTAAACCTGTACTTTGAATGATTCCAACCAGATTTTTTAAAAAATAAATTTTGTTTCTATCTATGCAGCTGTAGTTTACTCTGCAGGTATGAGAAATATCTATTTTATTAAGTCCTGTGAGGAATATATGTCACATACATTTAAGAAAAAACTATTTAAGATGAAAAATTCCAAAAATGACTTCCCCCTGGTGTGAAGTAAAACAAAACCCCAGCACATCTCTGTCTGTGGTAATGACATCGAGGTGACAAACTGCAGGCAGGTGAGGTTCCTGGGGGTGATCTCACACCTGCACTAGAGCTTGGGAAACAGCTGGGCTTGGAACTGCCTGCTGGCCTCGCTTTCTGTTTGATGCAAGACCAGCTCTCAGGCTGAGGCCCTTGCATTTGCACGGAAGATTCCAAGCCTTTGAAAATAGACAGATGGGACTGTGGTGGGTAGCGTTCGCTGGTTTTTATAAAGCTTTCTTTCAGATAGAGAGATGAAGAAACCTTAGGGCTGTGCCCCCTGAGCTCCAAGTCCACATCTCTCACAACTTCCCAGATTGGTCACACAGGCAGGTGTGACTGAGGAAACCCTAAGACAGTCCAGGATCCGCGGCCCATTGGGTAGCAGAGTGTGAGCCTAGTTAAGGGAACTTCCCTGCTGGGCCCTGCCTTTCTCTTTGGCTGCCCAACAGAACCCAAGGCAGCAGAGGTGATGGTCTCAGCCCTTCATGCTATAACTCTCCGGCAACTTCTGATGGAATTCTTATGTATAATTCTTTTACATGCCTCCCCAAAGAGAAGGGGCGTATGCACTTGTTAAGGTAGAGTGAAGTAGATTTCTGTTTGAAAGCTGCACCCATCAGTTAAGGCATCTCAAGGTTCCAGACGTCATCACCCCTACAGATGCTTTATTTCCTGTTCCTCAAGGCCTATATGCTCCCCTTCCTTCTCTCTGGGTGCTGCCTCCCGCCCCGCCCCCTTCTATGCTTGAGTAATCCTGTAATATTTGGTGGGCCTCCATGTATTGTTTCCCAGGAACTCAGAGAAGAAATGCTTTGTCTTTTTGCCTTGTTTGTTTGTTTTGGTGGTTTTTCAAGACAGAGTTTCTCTGTGTAGCTCTGGCTGAGCTAGATAGGACTCACTCCATAGACCAGGCTGGCCTTGAACTCACAGAGATCCACCTCCTTCTGCCTTCCAAGTGCTAGGATTAAAGGCATGCGCCACCACTGCCTTTCTTGTCTTCTTGTTTCTTAAAGGCAGACGACTATCTATGTTTTATTACACCCTGATGTTTTCTTTTGAAGCCAGGAACCCAGAACAGTCTGTCCTGCACCAGCCTTCAGGTAGGTTTAGTTTGCCCTGAAAATGTTTCCCAGCTGTTGGAGGGGTTGGAGTATAGCTGGGCAGAGTGCTTGCCCATCATGTACAAGGCTGAATTCTTTCAACACTGAGGGATAGAACCTTGAGCCTTTAAACTTTGGAGATACTTTGTCTTGATAGCTCAGAGTTCTGGTTTCACTTTTTATCATCGGTACTCCTATGTAACTTTTAGATAGGAAAGCTCTATGATAGCTTTTTTCCTTTGAATTACTGTTTTTTATTTTAACCTTTAAAACACACACACACACACACACACACACACACACACACACACACACACACACTGTGTACGGAGGTTTTTCCACAATATTTTTTCAAGCAGCATTTGATTAATTTTGTTCTACTTAATTAAAATGCTATTAAAATACTAATGGTTGAAAAACACTAGAGTGGCCTCACATGGTCCTTCTAACTGTGTTGTTCAGCAGCATTTCTGGGTCCCAATACTCAGTCATTATCCTCCACAGGAAATAAACAGTGCCTATAGGCCACTTGTGTAGTAGCTTCTTACTAGCAAAGTTACTAAGCAGGGGGATGGATTATTGGGATCCTTTGGTTTTCTAAGGCTGAAGTCAAAGACGGAGAAAATGCTCCTCTTCTCTCCCATCAGTTTTCTACTCCACCCTGCCAATGGCCCAGGCAAATGAATAGGAGGAGACAATATGTGGCAGACTGTTTCAGAACCCTACCCTGGGTGGCACAACAGTATTGATACACAGGTATTGGGGACACTTCATATTACCCTGGCCTTTTATAAAGAAAGCAAATTAAGTTTTTGACCTTGATTTGTCTTCCTGGCACTATGGATTTGTAAGTACAGCCATTAACTGAGTTGAGTCAGTAGGCAGAGACCAAAAAAGACTAGAGAGATTCTTCAATTAGCTTCTCTGCCTTTGTCTTTTATTGTTCCAAAGGAGGGGAAGAGAAACCTTTTCCTCATTAGGACTATGAAGGACCATGGCCGTTTCAGTATTAATTAGGAAAGATAAAGCATATTTTATAGAATTTAAACTATATACTCCTGTTTGACCATTCCTTAATGATGCTGAGAAGAGTAGAGAGAACTGAGTTTTGACTCAGAAGATGTGACTTCTTGATCTTTCCATATTGCCTCCTTACTGTGAGAGCTTGTGTATATAACAGGCCTTGGTTTTCCCTGTCAATAGTTAGGTATGATTAAAAAAAAAGTCCCCCTCTCTACCTGTCTCATTGATTTTCGAGGGTTCTATGATGCTATGGACATACGCATATGTAAATATGGAAGTGTGACATACCATGTCTTTCTCTGCTGCTGTTTAATTAAGAAGCAGGCTTGTATTGCAGCTGTCTGGAGTGCTTTGGGTCCTTTGCAATCACTAAGCTGTGGTTTGCATCTGGTACCAGAGTGGGGGATTCCAGGGGTTATGTTGATGACCCCTTTCTGTGGCTGCAGATAATAACTGAAGCCATTACAACACTTTGGGGTTGGATCCTAGAAACTTCTGAACTCGCTGAAGATTCAGTGTGCGCATTAGGTTAATCTAGTAAAATCTGGTGCTGTAGGAACGGTGTGGGGCATTTAGCCACTTAGGTTCATGGGAGAGACAAAAGCAGAGGTTGCTCCCGTCCCTCACTCCTGGTTCTTTATCAACACTAACGCCTCTGGATTTTTGCAGTTGCAAACTTTTCACTTTTAAAAGGAATGTTTAATTCATGCCTCAATGTTTTTAGATGTGCTGTGGGTCTAATGTGTTGAGTGATCACACACTGGAGACTACTCCAAGGGTCAGTAAAGAAGATGCAGCAGGCGCTTACTTCTGTTTCTTATCTCAGTGTCAGCAACCCTTTCTCTGTCAGGCAAGCCCCATCACAGGCAGCTTCAGTAGAAGTAATCCACTCGTTCTTATGAGGAGCACTGAGACTGGGGCCATTTAAACCTCAATCAGAATAATAAATACACTTAGAGTTGGACATGAACAAAGTCTGGTTTCTGTGCACTCACTTGGGAATCAGTGTTGTATCGGAATCCAAATCTGAGAATAGGCTTGTGGCACGCAGCAAAGCAAAGCCCCTTCCTACCCTATGGCTGGTGGCCGCAAGAAGTTGTAGGACCCTCTTGTGTGGGGGAACATTCATATGCATTAGTGTCTGGGTTTGGGGACTAGAAAAGCAGATTTGATTTCTTATCCTAGTCACCAACTTGCTGGCCCTGGGCAGGTTGCATCAGATGTCTCTGAGCCTCTTGGCAATTAGCAATCCTTAAAATTTTTATTATGCTATTCTCTCTCTCTCTCTCTCTCTCTCTCTCTCTCTCTCTCTCTCTCTCTCTCCTTTCCCTCTCTCCCTCCCTCCCCTCTCTCTTTCTGTGTGTGTCTGTCTCTCTGTCACACAACTCTCTGACACACACACACACACACACACACACACACACACACACACACACCTGTAGGTTAGAATACTCAAGGACCCAGCTTTAGACTCTGATGTCCCTTTCTAGTAATAAAACCATATGATTCTGGTCTCTGCTATTCGTCAAGTAAATTGTTATGAAATAACACAAAAAAATTGCAATTAAAAAAAGATGGGTAATAAGCCTAAGAAAAGGAAATTTCCTGTATCATTCCTTATTAGTCTATATTTCTTATTCTTTTGTATACAGTTTTTAAGGTTAAACAAAGAAATATGTATGAATTACTATAACTATAAAAATGTATGTCAAAAGTTTTATAAGTCAAATAGTATATATATATATATATATATATATATATATATAGTTATATATATAGTTATATAGCATATATGTCCTATCTCCTTTTTGCCAAGGTTCTGTACTATGTATTAGTTTTCCTATTTTACAAACCTGTAAAGAGGGAGGTAGAAGTGGATCTCAGGAAGATTTTCTCATCTGAGAGTCACAGGTGTGGCTATCACAGTGCTTTCTGTGCTCTCTCCTGTGTTGCAGAGTTTGTTGGCGATTACGAGTTTATTCTCACTGTAGACAAGAATAGCAGGTAAGTCATTCAAGGCAGAAACAAAACGTTTAGGCCTCAGAAGTCATCTTTTTTAATTTTAATTTTTTACATATATATTTATATTATTACACATATATAAAATAAACTACATAGAGCAAGAAGAAGCATGAAACAATCAGGAATTACATTAATGTTACATTCATAGTATTTGTTTAGGGGTTAAGGTGTTTTTAGGTCTAGATAGATGTTTGAAGATGATAGAGATGAGATATAATAGATACTGATACACATTCAGAATTTTAGACTCACAGAGATAAGAAAATGTTATCTACAAGGTTACCAAATACAAATAGCCAGAACAGAAATCATCTTAAGTGGGATTCATATCTGCTGTTGGGCGCTGAAGCCAGGACCTTAGCATGTCGTAGGCAAGCCTTCTTCCATTGAGTTACATCCCGAAGCCATTACTAGTGCTTGTTACATTTAGATAACAGCAACTTCACATTACTCTGTGCATTACTTACTAGTCTTTATAATCCATGGGTTCAGGTAAACAGCCTAGAAGCAGATGTGAGGAGGAACCCATTCTTCGCTTCCTCTTTCTTCTTCTCTCGCAGACAGTATCTTGGGTTTTGTAAGTCTCCCATCCCAGGGAACGTTCCCCTGTTGGC